>NW_024395824.1:11259820-11613236 GCF_016617805.1 Bactrocera tryoni | reverse complement strand
AACATTGTATATTATGTTCCACTGCCGACAACATTTTCTTATTTCTTTAAGCTATTTATTCTTATTACAATAACTGTTACGATTCTCTCGAACTAAAATTACAATAAAGTATTAAGTTTTGATCACTCTTTGGAATCGGATGACTTAATACACATAACTGGCGCAGTCGAAAAAAAAGAACCGAAAAAGAAAAGAATCGCAAAAATATATTTAGATATATTTACAAGTGTATGACTAATTGTTATATGTATATACAGTGAGACTAGTTATTAAAGGAAAAACAATAAAGTGTGCGGATTTAAAAGTAAAGAAAAATTTCTGCATTTTATTGCTCAGGAGAATAAACACTAGATCTTGCCTTTTTTGGTGATTTACATCAGTTATAAGTGTGAAAATGTGAAACCAGAAAAATAAAAAAAGGAATAAAACAAAATGAAATAAAATAAATATAAAATTAAAATAAAATAAAATACAATAAAATAAATTAAACTAAAAGAGTCCCGTAATCAAGTATCGGTAAAACCAGCAAAAGAAGCCACCGATTTCCCGCCAAAACTTATTTTTGTGAAACGTATTGAACTGACAAAATTTGCCATGGCAACGAGCAACGGTGCTTTCACATTTACATTAAATGAAATAATTAAAGATGCACATTGCATTCGCGAATATAAAGGAGAAAACTCATGCGCTCTTACTTCGTTCTTAAGAGAAGTGGACATGGTCTTAACGTTTTTTCCATCGGATTCGCCAGAGAAAACCTACGTGTTTCATCGTATTATAATCAATAAGATTCAAGGTGAAGCTTTGCACGTGTATTAAAATTTCTTCCTAATTTTCCATACAATAGGCACGAAATTTACCAATTAGAGCCAACAAGCCTAGGGAAAAATGTAATGGATAACCTGTTTAGTGACCTAAATATCGAGGAGTCAGCTGCACTAAAGACCATTCTAAACGATTTCCTAGATTCAATATTTATGGAGGGTGAAATATTAAGTAATACTAATTGTGTAGAGCACGAAATTAAAACCGTGTCTGAAAAACCAGTTTACTGTAAAATGTACAGATACCCCATGTACATGAGAAGGAAATTTATAGACAGGTAGGTGACATGCTACGTCAAGGCATCATTAGGGAAAGCGCATCACCTTATAATGCACCTTTGTGAATAGTGCCAAAAAAAAAAGGATAGTTCAGGGGTGGATAAGTGGAGAATAGTAATAGATTACCGAAAGTTAAATCAAATAACAGTAAAAGACAAATTTCCTATTCCTAATATTGAAAGTATATTAGATAAACTAGGCCGAGCTCAATATTTCTCCATGATAGATTTGGCAAAGGGTGTTCACCAAATCCTCGTTAAAGAGGAAGACCGGTCGAAAACGGCTTTTCCACCCCACATGGCCACTACGAATTTATTCGAATGCCTTTTGGGCTCAAAAATGCACCGGCCACATTTTAGCATTTAACATATTTAAAAGGATAATGCCTTTGTCCGTCCCCTGGTTCTAAGCTATCTTCCCGTAAATTTTCAGCCAAATCGGTTTAGCCATTCTTAAGTTATGTATACATATGTATATACATGTAGTATATTACAAAATTGGCCACCGTTAGGCCCTTCTACGGGCACAGAACGAAAAAGCGCTTAATTTTTATACCCTTGCAACCAGTTGCTACAGAGTATTATACATAGTTTTGTTCACCTAACAGTTGTACGTATCACTTAAAACTAATCGAGATAGATATAGGGTTATATACTATATATATATAAATGATCAGGGTGACGAGAAAAGTTGAATCCGGTTGACTTTCTGTCTATCCGTCCGTCCGTGCAAGCTGTAACTTGAGTAAAAATTAAGATATATTGATGAAACATGGTATGCAAGTTTCTTAGTACAAAAAATAAATAAAATATAGAACTCATGTTTGGCCAAGGGGATCGCAGTAGCCAGCGGCACCTTTGGGAAAAACATTTTGAAAAAGTGGACGTAACCCCGCCCTCTAATAAGTTTAATGTATATATCTCCTAAACCAAAATTTGCTCGGCACGAATATTATAAAAACTCCTACCAATATTGTGAAAATGGATGAAATCGGACAAAAAGCGCAATAAGTCAATAACTAAATACGCCAAAAACATTAAATTTGCCCACCGAGATAGTATTAGAGAGCTTTATGAGAGCCGATGTGAAAATTGAACGATGGGTGCGGCACCGCCCAGTTTTTGGCGAAATCCTATATCTCGAGATCCGACTGACCGATTTCGACAAAATTTTGTGTGTTGTATTTTTTCATTTTTCTATGTCACGTTGTCAAAATGTGAGAAATCTGTCAATAACCACGCCTACTTCCCATATAGCACAACTTTAAATTCCACTTCATTCGTTCAGTTTCCAGTACTCAAATCAAGAAGCATTTAATATAACGGGATAAAACTTTGCACTAATAATGTCATTTGTGTGTCTCACCTTATAATCAAAACTTATTTAAATCCAATTAAATCTCCTCAAGCCCCTGGGTACCGAATATTTAGACCCCGGTACCTATAGTTAACTTTTGATTGAAAATGTCGGTCAATGTGTGATATACATATGTATACAACTAAAATGAAGGGATAATCCTTCTTTTATAATGACATGTCTGTATGTCAAAAACGGGTTGAATCTTGCCAATACTTTCCTTAGCTCCCATATACTTAAAACAAATATTTTCGAACTTGCGGGTGACTTTGTACTGCATATATCTGAGTTATCTCAGTGGAAATAAGAGAAACATGAAGATTATTATATTACAGGGTTTATCCGGAAAGGAATAGGACTCATTTTCTTCCGCCGCGACTGTAATTCGGAGCGCTCCTAGCTAATAAACGAGCGGCTGGTCAGTTGTCTTCGAGCACCCGAAGAGTCAGGAAAAACTTTTTCGCGCGACGTGTTTTCTGTGAGTGGTACAATCCGAAAATGGAACGTTCGTTAAAGCAAAGGTACGCAATTAAATTCTGTGTGAAACTGGGTAAATCTGCGACAGACACTTTTGATATGATCAAGCAGGCTTACCCAGATGCTGAGTTAGGAAGACAATGTGACTCGTGTGCGCAAAGTTTAAAACTCAGACCGTCGACTGAGTATTCGCTTAATTGCTTAGATATCAATTTTATCAAAATCTGAGGTCCATGATATTGTGATGGAGCATATGAACATGCGCGAGGTGTGCGGGAAGATGGTCCCAAAAGTGCTCACTGACGACCAGAAATTGCGACGGGTGAAAGTGTGCCAAGACAATTTGAAATTGTGTGAAAGTGACCTCCAATTCTTGAATAACGGAAACACACGTGACGAGTAACGAGCATGATTGCCTGAAAAGGCAAGCATTTCGAGACGACAGAGGGGATCCAAGCAGCATCCACCTCGGCTCTCAAAGCTAACCCGGAGAATGCCTTCCATGACGCATTCAATGCTTGGAAATCGCGCTGGTAGCGCTGCATCGATGTAGAAGGAGTCTATTTTGCAAGTTTTTAAAGAATTGTAACGATTGTTCAAAACATTTTTTTTAATTGGATCAGTCCTATTACTTTCCAAACAAACCCTGTATGTATATATAGTAGTCTTTATACAGTTTTATATCATGGCGAAAAATCTTCAAATCGACCTTCTAATAACGAATTCTATTAAATTTAAAAACACATTATAAATCGTAAACATTCGTGTAATATACTTTATTGCAGTTCCACAAAACAAAACGATGTGAACCAAGTTTTGAGAATCTTTCGAGAACTGCTTTTGCAGGCCGATCAATCTATCTCGAAGCTTGTTCGTTCTCAGCCACGTTTCCATGCGGCAAAGTGTCGAAAAAGAGCGTTCAGAGCTCGCATTTGTCATAGGAGGTGTGCAGAATATGCAAAGAAAATTATGAATTATTCAGGTCTACATCGCAGTTCTCCAACGTTTCCAATGCAGTAGTCGGTAACTTGTTGTCTTTTGACTTTTGTCTTTGCCCCCAAATAGCACTGCCAGTGATCAAGTTTAAGTTTTGAACGTCAAACAACGATTTCATAACTCAAAAGGCCTTTGAATCTATCTATCACGCAATCAATGGGACTTTCCATTTCTTTGGTTTTCAAAGCACTTACTTTTTCTTGAAGCAGCAAATTTAGTTGATCTCCATCCAATACTTCTCTGGAAAAGCGCGGCTTCAAATCTTCGCCGATTGTATCCAACAGAGAAATGTACTCTGAGACCCTGTTGTATTTTTTGCAAGTTCTCACGCCGAAGTTTTCGCGTTTTTGTTGCCGGCCGCAGATTCTTGGTTTTTCTTCGTCAAGTTTTCGTTCTGCCGCCATTTTTTCGTGTCTGAATAAAGGGATAAATATTCCACAGCTCTTTATCTCCCACTTCGGAACGTTACAAGCAACATATCTATCATATTTGATGCCTATTATGTTGGAAAACTTGAAGGATAAACTGCGGAGAGAGACCTTGAAGACCGCGAAGTTCTTTAGCATATCGCTGATTTCATTGCCCGACCATTAAGAAGTTCGAATAGCAATTACCAGTCCGAAGAACAAGAAAGCACCGGGGGCGATGAACTGGCGGCCGAGTTACGCGGCGAAGAAATGATAAGGAGCCTGTATCAGCTTCTTTGTAAAATATGGTCGGAAAAAATCATGCCCAACGATGGGAATTTAAGGTTCAAGCGAGCATATTGTGTGAAAGATTAAAGCCCACCGGCTTTAGGCCTGCAAAATCAACAACTGACCGGACATTCACCATGCGCCAAATCCTGGAAAAAAACCGTGAAAAGAGAATCGACACACAATACCTCTTTGTCAATTTTAAAGCTGATTTTGACAGCACGAAAGAAGCTGTCTTTTTGTAGCGATGTCTAAATTTGGTATCCCCTATAAACTAATACGGCTGTGTAAACTGACGTTGAGCAACACCTAAAGCTCCGTCAGGATCGGGAAGGACCTTTTAGAGCCGTTCGATACCAAACGAGGTTTCAGATAAGGTGACTCCCTATCTTGCGACTTCTCCAATCTGCTGCTGGAGAAAATAATCCGAGCTGCAGAACTAAACCAAGAAGGTTCAATCATCTATAACAGAGTACAGCTGCTGTCGTATGCAGGTGATATTGATATCATTGGCCTTAACAACCGCGTCGTTTATTCTGCTTTCTCCAGAATGGATAAGGCAGCGAAGCAAATAGGTCTGGTGGTGAACGAGGGCAAGACGAAATATCTCCTGTCATGAAACAAACAGTTGTCGCACACGCGACTAGGTACCCACGAACATGTTGACAGTCATAACTTCGAAGTCGCAGTTAATTTCGCCTATCTTGGTACTCCTGTTAACAGGTGCTACTTCGGACTGAGTAGGTAATTGAGAAGTACAAGTATAGTCCTCTCTCGACGAATAAAAAACAAACTCTATAAGTCCTCATTGTTCCCGTTCTGCTATATGGAGCAAAGGCATGGACAATGACAACATATAATAAGTCGACGTTACGAGTTTTCGAGTGAAAGGTTCGGCGGTAGACCTATGAACCTTTGCGCACTGACCTCGGCGAATACGGCATTCGATAGAACGGCGACATTGACATAGCTCAGCGAATTAAAAAACAGCAGCTACGCTGGCAAGGTCACGTTGTCCGAATGGACAAAAACACTCCAGCTCTAAAAAAAATATTCGACGCCGTACCCGCCGGGGGAAGCAGAGGAAGAGAATGACCTCCACTCCGTTGGAAAGCCCAGGTGGAGAAGGACCTGGCTTCGCTTGGAATCTCCAAATGGCGTAAATGAAGAACGACTTGCGCGCTGGTGTAAACTCGGCTTAAATCGCGTAAATACGCCAATATAGCAGAAGAAGATATATTTAGATAAAAAAAGTTTTATGTTAAATATAACAGACATTCATCTTTCCAGCTCTATAACACAAATGTGTTAATCAGGGGTTTCACGAAATTAAACTTTCTGTAGTAAAATATACGCAAGCCCTTTTACCAAAAACAAAATCAATGTCGAGAATTGAATTGAATTGATTCGAAAAAATCAGGTGTTTATTATAAGGAAAATTGAGTTTTTTATTAACCGGTATACGTAATACTTAAAACCTTTTACCTATCGCCAAAAATTTCTGTTTTTTATGAAGTATAAAACTTTCAGATAACACTAAGAAAACACAAACCCTAAAAATAATAATAAAAACGAAACACCCAAATGTATTTATATACATTTCTATATACGTAAACATACATACATTCTTCTGATTTCTCTTCATTGTTGCAGGTTATTCTTTGCGCGTTTTGAGGCTGAGTTATGTCAATGGGGTAAGACATAAAATCTCTTGTTGGATAAACAAGTTTTGTAAAAGTTGAATTGCTAATGCATAGAGTATGTATGTATCTTATCATGTTGAGAGCGTAACATCCAGAATAACCAATGAAAAGTTGACACATTTCTCTACTAGTTACAAGTGTATCAGAAGTTGATTAGGATATGTGATTTTAAATGACGCGTACAGGTGCCTTTCATTATGATTACTGTACATATTTTGAATATTATGAATTATGTGGTACTGACAAATTCTAGCGAAAAAAAATATTTGGACGATTGGGTTTTTGCGCGAAATTAAAATTGAAAAGTCTTACAATTTTTATACTATCGCAGCAATGTTGCTAAGGAGAGTATTATAGTTTTGTTCACATAACGGTTGTTTGTAAGTCCTAAAACTAAAAGAGTCAGATGTAGGGTTATATATACCAAAGTGATCAGGGTGACGAGTAGAGTCGAAATCCGGATGTCTGTCTGTCCGTCCGTCCGTCTGTCCGTCCGTCCGTCTGTCCGTCCGCCGTCCGTGCAAGCTGTAACTTGAGTAAAAATTGAGATATCATGATGAAACTTGGTACACGTATTCCTTGGCTCCATAAGAAGGTTAAGTTCGAAGATGGGAAAAATCGGCCCACTGCCACGCCCACAAAATGGCGGAAACCGAAAACCTATAAAGTGTCATAACTAAGCCATAAATAAAGATATTAAAGTGAAATTTGGCACAAGGGATCGCATTAGGGAGGGGCATATTTGGACGTAATTTTTTTGGAAAAGTGGGCGTGGCCCCGCCCCCTACTAAGTTTTTTGTACGCATCTCGGAAACTACTATAGCTATGTCAACCAAACTCTACAGAATCGTTTTCTTCAGGCATTTCAATATACAGTTCAAAAATGGAAGAAATCGGATAATAACCACGCCCACCTCCCATACAAAGGTTATGTTGAAAATCACTAAAAGTGCGTTAACGGACTAACAAAAAACGTCAGAAACACTAAATTTTACGGAAGAAATTGCAGAAGGAAGCTGCACCCAGGCTATTTTGAAAAATTGAAAATGGGCGTGGCCTCGCCCACTTATGGACCAAAAACCATATCTCAGGAACTACTCGACCGATTTCAATGAAATTCGGAATATAATATTTTCTTAACACCCTGATGACATGTACGAAATATAGGTGAAATCGGTTCACAACCACGCCTTCTTCCAATATAACGCTATTTAGAATTCCATCTGATGCGTTCTCTGTGTAATATATAGTACATTAGGAACCAATGATGATAGCGGAATAAAACTTTACAAAAATACGATATTTGAAAAATATGTAAATGACGTATAATGAAATCTCGATTATCACTTTATCATGCGAGAGTATAAAATGTTCGGTGACACCCGAACTTAACCCTTCCTTACTTGTTTGTTCTTGTTTTCATATTTAAAAGTTGACAAGACAGCACCAGCAAAATTAGCGAAAAGTGAAGAAATAATTCGAAATTTAGTGAAATTTAAATTAAAAATTTCGATATACTGAGAGCGCAATTCTATAAGCAGTCTCTAGTCACTATTTGACACATTTTGAGGTAAAGTCTCAATTTTTTACAATTTACAACGCAGTCTATAGTCTTCAGTCACAAAATAGTATTGTATCAAATTTTTGACCTGATAGTTAGCATGAATGATATTAACTTTCATTGTAACATAAAGAGATAAATAGTATACTATGTATGTTCGTCCACTGGTTTTACGCTACCTCCCCACCATTTTTCAGTCAAATCGATTCAGCCGCTCTTGAGTTAAAAAACCTGTAGCTAACACGACTTTCTTTTGTTAGTTGTTTTTTTTCTGTGTGCCATTCACTTGGGTGTGGCTCAAGCATCTGACGAATTTCGGTCTTAAACCAAGTATCCTCTGGGTAGCATTGGGAAGCCAAAGTATATCCGTTTGAAGGCGAACTGAAGTGCGAAAACAAACCATCCCTTCTCAAGGTTCTGCGCTAGGTTTCGGACCCGCCACGTAACAACACCTCAATGAAAAGGACACAAACGCCCCGGATGAGAGACCTTGAAGACCGCGAAGTTCTTTAACATATCGCTGATTTCATTTCCCGACCATTAAGAAGTTCGAATAGCAATTACCAGTCCCAAGAACAAGAAAGCGCCGGGGGCGATGGATTGGCGGCCGAGATACGCGGCGAAGAACTGATAAGAAGCATATATCAGCTTCTTTGTAAAATATGGTCAGAAAAAATCATGCCCAACGATGGGAATTTAAGGTTCAAGCGAGCATATTGTGTGAAAGATTAAACCCCACCGTCATTAGACCTTATCAATGTAGCTTTAGGCCTGCAAAATCAACAACTGACCGGACATTCACCATGCGCCAAATCCTGGAAAAAAACCGTGAAAAGAGAATCGACACACAATACCTCTTCGTCGATTTTAAAGCTGATTTTGACAGCACGAAAGGAGCTGTTTTTTTGTAGCGATGTCTAAATTTGGTATCCCCTATAAACTAATACGGCTGTGTAAACTGACGTTGAGCAACACCTAAAGCTCCGTCAGGATCGGGAAGGACCTTTCCGAGCCGTTCGATACCAAACGGGGTTTCAGATAAGGTGACTCCCTATCTTGCGACTTCTCCAATCTGCTGCTGGAGAAAATAATCCGAGCTGCAGAACTAAACCGAGAAGGTTCAATCATCTATAACAGAGTACAGCTGCTGTCGTATGCAGGTGATATTGATATCATTGGCCTTAACAACCGCGTCGTTTATTCTGCTTTCTCCAGAATGGATAAGGCAGCGAAGCAAATAGGTCTGGTGGTGAACGAGAGCAAGACGAAATATCTCCTGTCATGAAACAAACAGTTGTTGCACACGCGACTAGGTACCCACGAACCTGTTGACAGTCATAACTTCGAAGTCGCAGTTAATTTCGCCTATCTTGGTACTCCTGTTAACAGGTGCTACTTCGGACTGTGTAGGTAATTGAGAAGTACAAGTATAGTCCTCTCTCGACGAATAAAAAACAAACTCTATAAGTCCTCATTGTTCCCGTTCTGCTATATGGAGCAAAGGCATGGACAATGACAACATATAATAAGTCGACGTTACGAGTTTTCGAGTGAAAGGTTCGGCGGTAGACCTATGAACCTTTGCGCACTGACCACGGCGAATACGGCATTCGATAGAACGGCGACATTGACATAGCTCAGCGAATTAAAAAACAGCGGCTACGCTGGCAAGGTCACGTTGTCCGAATGGACAAAAACACTCCAGCTCTAAAAAAAATATTCGACGCAGTACCCGCCGGGGCACAGTGGTTCCATTTGTATGGAGGATAGCGACAAAAATAGTTAGAATAGAGATACTGACCTGCAATATACACAGCATATTTCTGTTCATGCAAGTACGATATTCTGAAAAAATCGCAATTGTATAACGCCCACTTTTCATATTCTACATATATAATTCCAACGTAAAAATACCTGAGCATGTGATAAATTTTGTTCCAATTCCCGGATTTATTATTAATAAATAGAAAGGAAAACAGATGTGCCATTTAATTTTATAAAATTAAACAATTTATTTTTTACAGTTCAAATAAAAATTTTATTAATTTGGAAGAAAAATAAGGACGTTGTAAACCTCAATAAAAAATTCCTTTACGTAATTAGTCTTCCAACAATTCTATTGTAGATTTTAATAATGCGCTTTTCTTTTTGCATGGCAATTTTCGTTGACCTGTAATAAATGGATCTGAGCTCAACAATAACATATTAAGTAAATCCGTATTTGTTGCAATGCGAGGAGTTTTCCTTGTATGTTGAAGCCTATACCTTTTAATATCCTTGTTTTAGCTTCCGCAGCTTCCCCTGATTGTTCTCCAATGGATATTATTGCACTTTCGATGACTTCGGAATCATGCACTAGGATCTTGTGAACTGAAGGTGGAAGATAGAACCAAGGGTACTTCTCTACAAGCCTTTTAGCAGTTTCAAGTGCGAATTGCTTAAATTTGTCCGCGTTTATTTTATATCCTGATGACATAGCTTGCAGTAATGCTGCACATCTTAGTATGAGCTCTTCGTCAACGCCCGTTATTTGAGAAGCCAAACCAGCATTATTAAAAAAGCGTCTAGCCGTGTTGCCATCGTTTGACGTCCCACTACCTCCTGTTTTTGGCATGTCCACTATTAAACCCATTTCCGATCTAAACTTATTTCTAACCTGAATTTTTTTTCCATGAATTGAGTTTTATCTTCTGCCGACCTAATTTGCCATTTTTTGATATTTAGTCTATACGATACATGAATGAAATATTGAAAAAATCGAATATATGAATGTAAAGGTGATAAACCAAACTCATAATGTTCTTTGTGGACGGCTTTTTGTAGACATTTATCTATATCGTTCATCTCTTTTGGTTTGGCTTGGCATATGTAACACTTAGCAGATGATGTTTGACTTAGTGCATTGCATACTTTTCCATCAACCATAGTCAGTTGCAATTTGTGTTCGACGTTTATTTTCTGTCCAGATCTTAAATATTCTGTGCACTTTAACATATCAATTTTCTTCGTGAAATAATTCCTCTCTTCAATGCAAACTTCTGTTGTTTCTTTTTTGAAACTAAATCGTATTGGTCTGCAGTATCGAGTGGACGACGGTCGAGGATTTTTCCACATAACTTTAGTATCTTGTAGTGTCGAAGATTTAGTAACTAATTTAAGGGGTACATAGGATGTTACAAATAAAATATTGTCTTGTAGAGTATTGTTACTAACACGTTGTTTATATTCACTGTATCCGGAGCTACCATCGATTCCCCACTTGCCTATCAAAACAAGATTGCTTATATTTACATCGGGTATAACGTTCAACACTTCAGTTTGGAGATCTAATATACGTGAAGCTGTATGGTCAAGTAAACTTTGTAGCTCCACTTTAGCCTGTGATTCACTCACGCTAACCGATTCTGCATCTGGATAACTTTTTTTCTTTTCACTTAAAACCTTTGTATAGCTGGGCAAAACTTTGTACGAAAGTTTAGAGTTTATAAAATCACTGATTTTTAAGTACTGATGTTTTGTTAAGTTTGTATCAATTATTAGTGAAAGAACTTCGGTGACATTTACTTCCTGAAAAAGTGGATTTGATTCCAAATGTACTTCACGTAAGGTATCCGCTACGGACTTATCAATTTCTGCCAATTTTGCTATTCTACGTTGCTTAGTCCGTTTGGAGCATGCAGAGAAATCAGCAGTTGGGCGACCACGTTTACTCGCTTTTGCTTCTTCTTTTTCAGATAGCAAAGATAGAGTTTCGAGACTTAAGGTAACAACCTCTTTGTAAGAGAGCCAATCCGAGTAGTTTCTTAACACGTCTGAATTTACGCGATGGTTTTGTTTCCACATCACCCCAATGCGTCTGCATAAATATTTTACACATTTCAGTATATCATCAAACGGGTGTTCGTCACCTTCAAAACCTGTTTTTCTGACTATATCTTCAAGAACTTCTTCAAAAACTTCCTGACCTTTCGTCGTATTTGATCCATTTTTGGAGCACCAAATTTCAAAAATATAGGAGCGAGAAAATATGCATTGATGAGACGTTCCTGCGATAAGAAATTTAAAAAATAAAAATCTCAGAGAGAGAGAGAGTGAGACAACAACAACTAATTCTACATTTGTTTATTGACATTACTTGCAAAAACCAATGCTATAACACGCACATTTGATGTACAAAATACACTTTGAAACTAAAAAGTTAGGTTAGAAATCTGCAAATCCCTGCATATGAACTTAATATTATTTTAAACTATATACTTGTATCAACATTTACACACTAATCCGGTCACTGCATTCGGTTGACAAAGTTACTAAATCTCCAAATACATTTAACAAAGAACAACAAAACTGAATCAAAAAGACACTTCATTAAAATTTGTTATTCTAAAAACAACAGCACAATTTAAAAACTTGTTATTACTGAAAAATAATACTATTACCATCTACTTTAATTTCCATTTTCAGTATTTTTATTTAGACACTTTTTTAAATTAAACTTTTGCAGTTGAATGTACACGTTGCTTTCGCTTTTATTTTTGTCAACTAGCAAATGTAGGTATTCTGACTGGACACAGGACACCCGGTACGAGTAAATATTTTATCGAGCGCTCTTTCCCAAAGCTGTATGGAGGAAGGTGAGGTGGAATCATCATGTCACTTTCCCCTCTATGGTTTAGCTTTTACCTGACTTAGATTGAAATACCTCGGTAAACACATCTTTGGGGAACCTAGACGTAACAAATTTGTGGTAAGCTCAAAAAATCTTTGTCTATCGATGAGGTTATGCAGTTTGAGGAGTTTTTGGGTAACTCAAAGGTAAAAATTGCAAATGTTCACCATCGCGAATATGCTACTCTGTTAGGCAATAAGCGCATAGAAAATTCTATAAGGAAGACCTCCACTCCGTTGGAAGGACCAAGTGGAGAAGGACCTGGCTTCGCTTGGAATATCCAATTGGCGCCACGCAGCGAAAAGAAGAAACGACTGGCGCGCTGTTGTTAACTCGGCTATAATCGCGTAAGCGGTGTCTACGCCAATTAAGAAGAAGAAGAAGAAGTTAGCTGGTAAACACATTACTTTTACGTTTGGAAGTGTTGGTAAGTCTGTATGGGCAGCACAGTTGTCAATGAATAGCAAATTTTTTTTCCGTTTATCTTCATTTGTTTGTCAACTTCTTTCAACCAATCTTTAAATTATATCTTGGTCATCCAACGATTTGTGTGATTGGCATAATCAACGGAGTCTTGACACCTTGTAAACATCTAGGTCGCATTGATTTCCCGATGAAGAGAAGTGGGAGTTTGTCCGTACCACTCATATTTACACACTGGAGAAGTGTAAGGCGTTTCTTGCTTTGTTTTTTTCCATGTCATTTTTCGCCTTTAAACGTAAATGTTTTATTCGAAAGGCACTTGAAAATCAAAGCAGCTTCATCCGCGTTGTAAATATCATACCCTTTTAAAAGATTTGGCAGATCTTCAGTCCAGTGGTATCACACACCTTGGTCCACAGATTAACTTTCCTCAGCTGTTTTTTTTTTGAAAGCTATATTATGACTAATTTCAAAACTATCTAACCAGCCGTTGCTAGCAGAAAAGTTCTGGATTCCCAGTTTTGTAGCAAACTCTATTGATTTTTCTTTCAACAAAGTTTCATCTATAGGAATGTTATTATCGAGAGTTTGTTTTATCCATTCCAAAAGACCCTTTTCGATATTGGGTAATTCAGAAATTCTAGTCCTCTTAATATTTCCATGTCCATCACAGCACTCAGACTTTATAGAGTTTTTTGATTTTATAATTTTAAAACAGGTGGATTCTAGTAAATTAAACTCCCTCTGAATTTTATTGCGCGATTTTTCGGATTCAAGTGCATTCACTATTTTAAGTTTATCACTCAATGACAGTACATTAATTTTCCGTTTTGACATGATGCAGAACAGAACTTTCCTTCGCAATTGATTAACTATAAACTGAGTAAGTCCAACAAACAGGACGGTACACAGGCAATGGACATGTCATTCAATGCCATAAAATAACAACGTTATTTAGTTCCAGGCAATAGAATAGCCACAATATGGACAAAAAATACAAAACCCATGGTAGGCAGTTCCACGAAAGTTAAGAATGAGTCATAAAATAGCGTATGTTAAGTTTGTAATTTGTTTTGTCATTTGTTACTGTATGTGTGTATCTTTTGTGCATATAGGTATTTTTATTGTAGCTATAGGTCCTCCTAAATAATATTCATATGTAAATAACTAAAGGTCGACTGTCCCTTATAGAGGTATAGATAAGTATCAGTCTCACTTACGAAGCTTCATGAGAGAAAATCTCTTACAGAGATTTCTGATTCTCGCTAGTAGAGGTTTTGGGAGCTTAAAATGACGGGTCCGGGCTATTACTCTCACATGTAGAGTTTTCTCACTTATCCAGTTCTCACTTATCCAGGTCTGACTGTATTACTATCGATGAACCTTGGATTTATGCTAACGACCCGGAAACAGAATATCAATCCGCCGAATATCGTGGCAAAGGTGAGCTGAAGCCGAAAAAAACACGTCAAAGAAGGTCAAAAATCAAGATTATTTTGAGAGTGCACAACAAGAAATACTATTAACACTATAAATGTTATGCGTCGTTTGCGCATGGCTATTTGTAAAAAGAAACCGGAAATATGAGCCTACAACTATTGGTTTTTGCCCCACGATAATGCACCGTCGTGTACTGCATTGATTCCTCGTGAGTTTTTCGCCTAATTTTCAACCAATATCGTACCGCAACCGCCGTATTCGCCCGATTTAGCTCAGTGTGACTTCTGGCTATTCAACAAACTCAAACGACCGCTCCGGGGAAACTGTTTTCAGTTAATTGAAAACATTAAACGTGAATTACTACGCACATTGAATGCTATTCCAGAAATTGATTTTAACAACTGTTTCGAGGATTGGGAAAAATAGTCTAAGTGTTTTGGGGCCAAGGGGGTGTAATTTGAATGGAACGACAAAGATTTTGAAGAACAAATTAAGAATTTTAAAATTATGAACAAAGGCGTACTATTTTTTGCTCATGAACGAAACACACTCGACAACAAGAGAGATTATAAATGTGTTAATTGTGAAAGATAATTTAAAGTTGTTGCAATGTAAATATGCACAAGCCTTAATATATATATAATCTAATAAGATAAATAAATATTTATTGTTAATTTATTTATACATATATATATTCACTGAAATAGACAATAGAGATGTAAGCTAGACATTCCCACCGAGCTTTATTGAGAAGTCACATAAGACTGATAATTACGTACTAAAATAGAAGGATATAAACCATATTGAGTATGAGATTTAACTGAACTTATAAACCTTATGCTACTATTTTTTGGTTCCAAACGATGCTCATTCTCTACTTATTTTATGGAAATATCTGACATACACGACGATGTATAGACGTATATCCGATATGTCTAACCGTAGGGACGGTGATCATTATACTCGCTATACCTTTTTGTAGGAGTTTTTATAAATTTGTTGATATTAAATTACACTTACCTAAGCGAAAGATATATGTATGTAATGTATATAAAAACAAAATTATTTAAAAAACAATGCGCTTTGCCGTGGTGTCATGGATAGAGATGCCCGGAATCAATATTTATTATGAAATTTTATTAATATACATCGAAAACCGCATAAATTAACGCTGTAAATTTTTACACCCTGAATAGGGTATATTAAGTTTCATACCAAATTTCTAACACTCAGAAAAAAACATCGGAAACCTTATATATGGTACACCCTGTAACTGTACAAGCTCCGAAGAAATTGTTAAGGTATACACAAACTAACCTATCATAATGAAGTTTTTGTATGGAAACATTCGTTTGTGAGCGAAGTTAACTTTTTTTCTTATTTCGTTTTCATTGCTGTTGATTTGCTTTTATTTTATAGAAGTATACAAATTTTGCAAAGAACTTGAAATAAGAATTATAAAAAAGGAAATATTTAACTTTTCTTTCTCAAACACTGCGAGGAACATGGAGGCGTACGGTGATAGTGGCATTTAAAAACATTTCAAACTATGCTATACAATACTATAAAAATTGAACGTTTCAAAGAAAACAAAGCAGTCTCTTCTAGAAAATTATAATTTATAAATGATAACTTGACCATAAACTATAACATAGTCGAATTATAGCGGCGTACATCTTTTACCAATTTCATGAAGAAACCATTTTAAAACAACAAAAAATTTAATGCAAGAGCAAATAGAGCTTATAATTTGTATCTTGCTACATATACACTTATGTACTCGTGTGGGCTCAAAATAAGATTTTATAATTTAAATTTGGCGCGAAAACTCAATCATTGAAATATTTTTTTCTGTGCCAAATGTCACATCAAAATAATCATTAGTGTTTAGTATACGCTAGCTTTCTGAAGATTTTTACAATGAGTGAATGATCCAACAAAGAAGTCCCATTAAATTTTGTTTGCGGAATTAACAAGTTCAGAATGTTGAAAAAGATCTTCAGTGATAAATCTTTGTCACGAGCAAGTGTTTTTGGTTGTTACAAATTATCCAAAGAGGCTCGAGAACGCAGTGACGACCAACCGCAGCATCAACAAGTCAATAAAATAAATGAATTGATAATTGAGAATCGACGATTGACAGTGAGAGATCATCGCGTTAACATCTGTGAAAAAATGCTTTCCGACTACGAGGATGTCAAACGTATTATTACTTTGGCTTACGTCCCGGAAACTGACGATCAATCGGCCGAATATCGTGGGAAAGGTGAGACGAAGACAAAAAAACCACATGAAAGCAGATCAAAAATCAAGGCTGTCTTGACAGTTTTTTTTGATTATCGAGATACACTCTGAATTTTATTGAGTGTTGTGCGTCGTTTGCGCGAAGTTATTCGTAAAAGAGGAATTATGGGCCGACAACTCTTGGTTGTTGCACCACGATTATATAACATCGCGTACTGCATTGTTTCTTCATGAGTTTCTCTCCTAATTTTCAACCAATATCGTGCCGCAACCACCGTATTCGCCTGATATAGCTCTGTGTGACTTCTGGCCATTCAAAAAACTCAAACGACCGCTCCGGAGAACCCGTTTTGACCGTTTTCAGTTAATTGAAGACAAACATGGCATAAGTGTATTTGGGTCAAGGGGGATAAATTTGAGTGGAACGACTAAGATTTTGAAGAATAAATTAAGATTTTTAAAATTATGAACATAGCCTTGCAATTTTTTGATCATAGTAATAAATAAGTGAACTTTATTCTAAGGAATTACAATCATTTACAATTTGTGGATTATAATGTATTTGGTTTAAAATTGATATGATAAATACGTTGAAAATTTATGGTGTAGTATAATACACATATATTGTTTTGAAATTGTTTATTCGGTCAAGTTATTGAGTATTCTGAAGAACCGAACCATTTAACACTTAATTTTAGGGATAGTCAGAGTTAAAAAGAATTCATGTTGTTTCTTAAAGAATAATAACTTATAAATATTATCTGAAATTTTGAAGAAAATCTGACAACTACTTTTCGAGTTATTCAACATTTAGCAAAAACCAAAAACCAAAATTTGTAACAAATGCCAGTCACTCGATATTTCCCCGAAAATGGAATCAAGGTACAAGGTGCTTTCCAAAATATGCAGGACTTTTTGAATACAGCGCCTCCTGGTGGCGCCATCTATATGTCTATATATACTGGCGGCCATACCGGCCAACGAGCTAAAACACTCGTTGGACATGCTTTTGGGGCCGTGAAAAAACTGTATTGAAGCAGAAGGAGACTATTTTGAATAAAATAAATTGATTTTGCCGAAAAAACCATTTTTTCTGTTTTTTAAGTCCTGTTTACTTTGAAACGCACCTTGTATTCGGTTTCACCGGAATTTACTTATTTTAATTCTATTAACGAAAACACTTACCTATTGCAGCTTTTTGTGTCAATGTTGCTGGTACCGACAGCAGTATAACTATAATAAACAATAGCATACTTCGTGCTGATATTATTTTGGTACTGCATACGCTTTGAGTTTGCGCTTTGGATAACGATGGACATAATTTGCTCGGGAAATGCAACGATTCATGATTATACAACTTCGGCTTGTGCAGCTGAAAAAGCGTCCGAATCTTCAATGATCCACATCTACAACGCAGATACAGCATATCTCGCTATTAAGACAATGTACTGCTTTCGTTGTTAATACAGGTTGTATCAAGGCCTTTTGCGCCTGAAACAAGAAATGTACTTGGTTTATAAAGTATTATATGTATGTATTAGACGTTTTATATCGATTTAAAACATCTTAATTTTTATGTTCCCTTCCCATTAAAAACTGACGATCTTATAGATGAGATTTGGTTACGATTAGATTTGATTAAGAAAAAAGTGCAGAATTGTACTCGGTTTAAAATAATTAAGTTATAATGAATAAAATACTTTTACAGAAAATTCGACATGAAATTTGTATTGAAATATTTTTGACATATATATAAAATTTTAAACACGAAAGAAAAAAGTCCTCACAAAGCCGCCCTTTGTTATGGAAATATTTAAATATGTTTCAAAACTAATACAAATTAGTTTTTAGTTATTGAACGTTGTAGTTGAATTAATTTATATTTTTTAAAAAACTTGGTCTAAAAAGTTTAATATCCTTTTTAACTCAATTTTAATTAAAATAATTTGTTAGAGATCACGTTCTGAAAATAAATTAGTTATTACTGTGAGGAACAATATTCACTATGTTTATGCGTAGGCGAATAACATATTTTTTATACAATTTTATCTACAAATTAAATATATATGGCGCCCGCCGTAACCGAGATCGGTGGTCACTAATTCGCCGATCACTTGGTGAAGAACATTCTCTTAACCTATTATCTGCTGTTTATTCATACGCAAGTGTATATATTTGTCATGTGTTGGAAAATAAATACCATTAAAGCTTTCAAGTAAGAAAACTTTAACATTCACTTTGAAACCGGATATATGTATATATGTACATATGTACATATTAATTTCTAATAAAATGCAGTCGAACTTGCATAACTCGTACTTCTTTTATTTATGATTTTAAAATAAGTGTATTCCCTAGGTAAAGCTAA
The DNA here is from genome assembly GCF_016617805.1 of Bactrocera tryoni. Taxonomy (NCBI): domain Eukaryota; kingdom Metazoa; phylum Arthropoda; class Insecta; order Diptera; family Tephritidae; genus Bactrocera; species Bactrocera tryoni. Next base: position 11,594,201 of record NW_024395824.1, on the reverse strand, counting down.
GATAATAAAATAAAGCGTGCCAGTGAGACATACAGCTTAATATCCAAAATTCAAAGCGTTCACATCCCTGAATGTAGTTTACTTCTTAACCAAAAACTCAAACGTTAATTTTATGGAATAGGATAACTAGGTCATGCATAACTTTACTGCCTTATATATTTACTTCTATAAATACTTGCAACATGATAAATTGATACGGTGTGACAAAAAAAAAATTTCATTGTCCTTTTTATTATATAGAATATTATATTTGGTAAAAGTTCATACCGTATTATTGAGTCATAGTCTTTACCGCTACATTCAATTGTTTATACATATACAACACGTACGGTGGATATTCCAGCATTACTATGTATATTATGCTACGTGATCTATTTTTTATTAAATTCAGCACGCTATACAAATTTGCTTTTTAATAAAAGTTCAATTTATTATATATGTATATTCAAAAAATTAAATGAAACTCTTAATACCTTGACTTCATCCTATGAAACTGAATATGATAAGAGAAAGCGTATCAACTATTATGATGCTGTAATTCAGTGAAAAAGGCAAAGTAACAGAAAAGATTCCATCTATGGAAGTTTTAGTGTATGTGTAATATTTAGTATTTCTTTGAATGCTGTTATGAACCTTGAATTTGATTTTAGACAATTAGTTTAGGGAGTTATGCTAAGTTTAGCTGGCCAAACTTGTATGGCTCAATAGCCAAAAAACATTATTTGCAAGTTACCAATCTTGTGACAGTTATGTTATTTCTATTGGCTTATGTATAAATAGTTATATGTATATCATAATTCTTTGTCTTAGCAAACATAATGCTGAGTGTACATACTTGACCAGTTTCCTTCACCACCACTTTATAGGAACACTGTTTTTTTAGTTTATACTCTTGTGTATATGTTTCTTACTTATTTTTTGCACATTAATTACTTCAATTTTCAAATTTACTTTTATAGGGAAATTCGTAACAATCGAGTATTAAATTTGCAAAAATTTAAAAATAGATATGTTGCTTTGCCACATCTTTTACGCACTTATGCCATAGATATTTTTATTTATCTTTTCATTCGTCTTTAATGAACGAAATAAATATGTGCGGAGTCCAGATACGCAACCGTACAAGCTGAATGTAAGTTCATCAACTGATTAACTATATGTCGGCGACTTCATGTATAACTTGTATCACGGTGCTGCTCTTTAATAAGTTGATAGCAAAACCAAAACCGCTTTTGTACCTCTGCTGACTTTTGCTGGTATGTTTGGACAACGAAGTTGTTGATGTTGCTACCATTGTTGGTGATGGTTCAGCTATGAAGATGTAAATAAATGGGTGATGTGTGCGCAAGCGTGTAGTCACTGGAGCAACTGCTGTAGGTACTGAAAATAATATTATAAATATATGTATATTGTATTCGTTTAGCTTGTATTGTTATTGTATGGCAGCTACATGTTTCAGTGATCCGATCTGAACAATTTCTTCGGAGATTGCATTATTACCTCAGATATCCATACAAGCACTTATTTCCGATCGTTGAGTATGTATGGTAACTATATGCTGTAGTATTCCGATATCAGCAGTTCCCACAAATGAGTAGCTTTTTGGAGGAAAAAGAACGCGTGCAAAATTTTATATAAATATCTCAAAAACTGAAGGACTAGTTCGCATATATAAACGGACATAGCTAAATAGACTCAGCTCGTCACGCTAATCATTTAGCTATGGTATAACTTTGCCGGGTTTCCGTTCTGGGTGTTACAAATATCGTGGCAAACTTGATACACTTGTACCATGCTCTGATTCTACTGCACCTTGTAGCTAATAGTTTAAGTCAATAATATTTTAAAATAAGAAAAAGGATATCTTCAGTTGCAAAGTTAAAAAAGGTTTACGTACAAGAACCTTATTTGTACCGTGGCTTTAGATAATAAACGGCACCTTATCGTTAAGATATCTTGTCAAATGAAAAAAGTTCTCCATACAAGGACTGAAAATCGATCGAGCAGTTTGCACGGCACCTATATGCTATGGAAGTCCGATCTGAATAATTTTCTCTGAATGCGTAAGTATCTAATAATTGCAATAAATGCCCATCTTCCTATGTACACGAATGCTGTGGAAAAGAGTTATAATTTATACATAAATGTCCATATGTATTTATCAATGTATATTAACTATGCATTGTATATACATACTTATATAATACATAGTTATTTGTACCAATGAGTCTCATTAACTTGGAGGATGGAGTCTTGTGTAGAAGTCCACGCAAGTGAGGAAAGTTCTCTGATCGCCATTCACTTGGGAGTGGCCAGAAACGATTCTTTTACATATGGCTCAAGCAGCTCACGACTTCCGGGCTTAGACCAAGTATCCTCTGGGTAGCCTAAGAACATCCGTTCGAAGGCGAGCTAAAGTGAGAAGGCGAAATATTCCCTACACAGGGTTGTGCGCTGGGTTTGGGACCCGCCACATAAAAAACGCCCCTAATGAAAAGATAACAACTGCCTCGGGTGAGAGACAACCCTTTTGATGACGACCACAGCAAACGAAACGACGACATTGACATAGTTCAGCGAATTAAAAGACAGCGGCTACGCTGGCTAGGACTTGTCCGAATGGACGAAAACAGTCCAGCTCTGAAAGTATTCGGCAAAGTACCCGCCGGGGGAAGCAGAGGAAGAGGAAGACCTCCACTCCGTTGGAAGGACCAAAAGGAGAAAGACCTAGCTTCGCTTGGAATATCGAATTGGCGCCACGTAGCGAAAAGAATAAACGACTACGCCAATAAGGAATAAAAAGAGTCTCAGTAACTTCAATAAAAGCGTTTGGTAGTATAAAAGGGAAACTTAGTTGGAAGGGACTTGTCTGCCTTATCGGGAAGTTCGAAAAAATATTTGCTTTGTTTACTGTATATTTAACTTAATAGTTCTAAATGCGAATAAACATTATTACCAAAAATCACACAGTACTTGTTAACTCCTTTTATTTGAAGCAGAACGTGAAACGATTTTCTTGCCGATATTGTTTTATGTCCATCATTTCGTTCAGTTAAATCTACTGAAAAACTTCAGTTTTGAGATATAGGGCATGCAACGTAAGGTCTTAACACTTTCTACTTCCGTACTTCTCAACGAGGCATGCCATGTCGTTCGATTAGCAGTTCTCGCTTGCTTTGTGCACTGCTCTTTTGTCAAAATTTTACACAGAAAAGCAACAAAAAAGTGATCGAGTTTATTCACAAGAGAGTATGCGGATACCTCATTATAGACCGCTTTCTTGAAGCAATTCAACTTCCGACCATCCTAACTCTTTTTTGGTATTACGAACTTCAACTACTTTTAGCCGAAGTTTCATTGGTGTTGCCAGCCTAAAAACTGAAAATTTCACAGATAATTAAATTGCTGAAATTTTTAAAACGAAAAATCAAACAACTGACTTATTGGTCATGAATAATTATTAAAATGTGTAAATAAATATTAAAAATAACAATAGTTTTGATTTATGTTACGACGACAAAAATGTTACAGTTAAAGCTGAAGTGCTCCGCATAAGAAAAATACTTCGTGATCACTCAAATCAATGGAACTTCCTCACATCAAGTATAAGTTTTACTTACGAAATTGTTTTCAAATGATTTTTGTAGCAGAATCACAAATAATTTTCGTTCAAATAGGGAAGCATTTTTTTCACTGAATAAGAATAATGAAACTTTGATGGAAGTTTTTAAAAAGCCATTTTATACAATTTTAATTTTTTCTGGTGTAGACTACGTCTACGATTGTTAAATTGGTTCTATTATGAACACGAGCAGTGGCCACAAATGACTGAAGACGAGCTAAACTCTTCAATAATTTAATTTTATTCAAAAAATATATTCCTAGGAATAGCAGATTGTATCGATTTACGGTCCCTTATAATACTCTTTCAACCTATTGCAACAGAGTATTATAGTTTTGTTCACCTAAAAATAATCGAGATAGATATAGGGTTATATATAATGTATTTGTAATTTGGCAGCAGAGACCGCAGTAGCAAGGGTCACCTGCTAGAAAAAAAATTTTAAAAAGTGGAAGTGGCTCCACCCTCTAATAAGTTTTATGCACATATGTCCTAAACTACTGCAGCTGTAGCAACCAAATTTGCTAAGCGTAAATACTATAAGAACTTTTACCAACAATGTGAAAATGAATTAACCGGATTACCCCGGCCACTCCCCATATAACGGTAATGTTCAAAGCCACTAAAAGCGCAATAAATCAATAACTAATTACGCCAGAGACATTGGATTTTACTTCCGAGATGGTATGAGAGGGATTTATGAAAGCCGCTGTGAAAATTAGACGTCCACTTTTTGGTGAAACCAGATATCACGGGACTCGATCGACCGATTTCGACTAAATTTATAACGTAGCATTATTTTTATATTCCTATATCACAGTGCGAAAATGGAAGAAATCGGACCACAACCACGCCTAATTCGCATATAACACAAAGTTAAATTCCACTTGATTCTTTCACTTTCTAGCACATCCACTTGACCTCGTTCCATATGATTGGTGATTGTATGTAAGGTACCTCAATGAAACCCAGGGAAAATTTTGGAGTATGTTGCATGTTAGTAGTATGTGGGATGAGCAAAAATATAAAAGTAAAATCCGATTGCACACGAACATAGCTCTTCCTTACTTGTTTTTATTTTTAATTTCTTCAAATTTTAACTTGCTCCGTCCAGTTCTGGGAATTTTGTTCTCCTTTCTGTGTACATATTTCTACAAAATAAGTGAATGAAATAGTTTAAATAGTTTATATAGTTTATATATATTTTTCATACCCCTAAACGTAAAAGCTGGTCCACTTCAAATACTAATCTTTTTTATTTTTTAGACACAATTTTTTGTATTTTTTTACTATCCGGCATTGAAAAATATTTAAATTAAAACACCCAACATTTATACAATTATATTGGACTTCTAATATACCGCGAAACTATTTAAATCTGTTATTATGATTTAATGGTAGGTACTATATTAAAATAACTGACTTTCAGTACTTAATAAGGTGAATGAAGCCTGCTAGTTCTCAATCAATAAATGTTTTTAATAATTGGTAATTAAAAATTAATATTACTATGCATCACTTTACAAAACGTTTCATGAAATATATTTAAATTTCACATTTTCTTTAGTTTTTATTGTTTTACGTTTTTCATTAGCGGTCTTGAACGGTGGCAACAAATCCCTCCGTTCACATTTACTTTCGGTATAATTTCGATCTGACAGTTCCAGTCATTCCAATTGCAAAACGTCAAAACCTACAGATCCAGTCAACTGTTAAAGTTTGGTAGGTGAGCGATTCTCACATATCTCTGCATTGACGTTACCAACTTCAGAACTTACGACTTTCTTTGAAGTTTTTCATGTGGCAAGAATTTAGTTCTTCGAAAACAAAATTTATTTGTTAAAGGTTTATGAAAGAAAGTTTATGAACTTACCGTAGGAAGGTTGTCCTTAAGGTGAATGGAAATATAAAATTTACAAACAAATTCGCATAGCTTTCTGAAAATATGACTGAAAAGTGCGAGTGAAAAAGGACCAGCATGCTGTATAAGCATCTGGAAATTTTCTGAACACTTTCATGAAAACCTGAATTTCTGTCGCGGAGTTATAGTATCATTATAAATGGGTCTGTTAAAAAGTTTTAGTCCTAACTCATAAAGTGGATGCAAATTTCTGAAAAGAAGAAATTGAATTTTAGAAAAACGCAGAAGAGAATATTCGCCGCTGTGAGTGTCATAAACGAATTCAATGGCAGTTCCATGACATGAAATGAGAAGAACTCAACGCAGCTGCAAAAGATTTTACAAAACAGTATTCTGTTAATGGATATCAGAGATAAAGGATACCTAACTCATCATTCATTGGAAGTGCGACAGCAATTGCTAAACGTCAAAACCTGAACTTTGACAGTTTTGACGTTTAACAATTGGAAACGAGCGATAGCCAGATTGATATCTTACCAAAAAAATATGTAAACAGAGGAATTTGTTACATCGTTCAAGACCATTAATAAAAAATGTTTGGAATGAAAATTAAGTAAATTTGTGAAATTTAAATGTATTTGATGAAATCTTTTGTAATGTAAAGCATCATAGTAATAATTTTCAATGAAAAATTATTAAAAACATTTATTGATTGAAAGCTAACTTGCTTAAATCCCTTTGTTGGATATTGAATGGTCAAAAGTCTGTTGCTTTAACATACCATTAAAATATTTAAATAGTTTCTCCATATCTTAAACGACCTCTACACAGCCACATGTTATATTCCGGTACAATCTGAAAAAATATTTTTGACTGAAAGTCTTTGTATGATCTAATTTATATTTTCATTATTCCTTTTCGAAATTGTCAAAATCTTACAAAACAAATTTATTCAACTAAATATCAAATACAAAGCAAATTCAATACAGTAATGTGATAAGAGCACAAAACACTACGTCACTTTTGACTTATTCTCCAAAAACATTGATGTAGTAACTATAAAGATAATTAATAAAATTTATGAAGTATTAGGAACATTCCTGTAGGAAAGAAGCCAAGACCATTTTTTTACTCCTGAGAGCAGTTTTTCTCTCGTGCGCCGTTCTAATCTTGCTATATAGTATGGTAAATCGTGAAAAGAAGTATGATTTTGCAGGACAAATTGGATTCTATTTTATTGAATGCACCAGGTGGAACTCTCAAAAAATTCCTTATTTCCTGGCATTACATTAGCCTTTGCATTATCTGGCATTACCGCAATTTATTAGATGGAGGCAGAACAATTCGATTAACATTTAAGCTGCCATTAAACCTTTAAATAACCCAGTATCAGTATGCAGTATCTAATATAAAAACACAATCGAACATGTTCACAAATCTGAAAAATTGTAATATACAAACATTTGCTTAAGACATAAGATAAGATATTGGAAGATATAAAAAACAAGAGCAGGAGAACGTCATACTAAAAGAACATCTAAGAGCGACTGAAAAAAAACACAAATCCTCGAAACAAAATATTTTCCCGGTAAGTTAAATAAAATAAAACGAATAATAGCCAATTGCACCGTTTGTAAAGAAAACAAGAAAAAACGCTAACTTCGGTTGCACCGAAGCTAATTATCCTTCATAGGTGTATTTCTTTTTGTAACTATGTGTTCAAGTAAATCTAAAGACATAACCGGCAGTGGTTTGCCTACAAAGGAAAACATTTTACTAGTTCTTTTTAGCCAGGTTGTTTGCTAGAAACATTAAGGTTATTTAATAAAGAAAATTGATCTTTTAGACGTTTTGTATGGCATTGTTATCCGACCTGCAGAATTTCTTCAACTTATATTAAATAAACCACGATGAGTTTGGAGAATATATCTCGTTAACTTAAAAATTCCCCAAAGCAAGCATTTGACTCCGATCGTAGATCCGTAGTTTGTATGGAAGCTATATGCTATAGTAATCCGATGTAAACAATTTTTCGGAAGTTACATTATTTCTATGAACAATAACTCATACCAAATTTCGTGAAGATATGTCGTCAAATGAGAAAGTTTCCCATACAAGCTTCTGATTTCGATTTCAGATTGTATAGAAGCTATATGTTATAGTAAGCCGATCTGAACAATTTCTTCGTATATTACATTATTATCTTAAAAAATAACCTGTGCGAACTTTTGTGAAGATACATTATCAAATGTGAAAATTTTCCATACAAGAACTTGATTCCGATCGTTCAGTTTGTATGGCAGCTATATGTTATAGTGGTCCGATATCGGCAGTTCCGACAAATGAGCTGCTTCTTAAAGCAAAATTTCAAAATATATCTTAAAAACCGAGGGACTAGTTCGTATATATACAGACCGACGGACAGACAGGCGGGCATAGCTAAATCGACTCAGCTCAACATACTGATCATTTAAATATATACTTTATAAGGTCTCCGACGCTTCCTTCTGAGTGTTACAAACTTCGTGGCAAACTTAATATCCTGTTCAGGGTATAACAATAACAATGGAAAACTTGATGATTGCAGGCAGACAACTCTCGTTCAACGTACGCTGATGAAAATACGCTTGCATCAACTCTCGAAATACTCTCATCGACGAATATATCCCGATGTACACACAAAATATAAAAATCATGAAAAGAGAAGGAGCAGAAAGAGCGATTTTGGCAGCAAAAATGTGGAGTCAATTGATTAAATTCAAAGATACAACAGTTATTGCCCGGGGACTTGCTACTTGAGTTTTTGAATTATGCATTTGTTTTCGAAAACCGCCTTAGGGATGACGTGTGTCAATATCAAATAAAGGCTAATGATACAAATGGTGAGACTTTAAGTGCTTTCTCCATTATTTTCAAAATAATAATAAATAAGTGTATTTATAACTGTAACTATAACTCCATCTATCGCAACCACATAACAAAGTATGAAAACCAACGCCTTATTTTTGGTATTTTACAAAATTATGTATACAACGCCTACATATATCCAAGATGCATAAACAATTCGCAATTTTTATATATGAATATTATGTATATCACATCTTCGCTTCTTCCTAATAATTTTATTACCACTTGAACAACTAAAATAACTTGTTAGAAAAAATAACTTTATATACTTTTTATAAAACTCAATTATTTGATACTCATTAAAGGTTATTATAAATATACTATCAGGCTGGTTCTGGAATCCGAGTAGAAGTGGAAATCAAAATGAATGCAAAAACGAGTGAATTTGCTTTTGGTGTTCTGAAATCCGAGTTTTTTTTCATTTTAGAACTCGTTTTGTATTCACCCTATAAATAAACTTTACATCTTTCAAATGTAAAATTGAACTTGATAGCTGTCAAATTATTTGTCAACAAGAAAAATTGAAATGGGGCGAAAAAAATTAGTGCTTTTGATATATTTCCCTCAATTATTTTAGAAAGGGAATTACATGCAGAGGAAGCTGTTAGCAGGAGGATTTTACGTGACCATTCAAATCCATTAGATGTGCCGGATTTCAAGTAAGAAGTTAACATTTAAAAATGATTAAAGAGCGCATGCAAAAAATCTCTTTTGAAGGTTTGTGGCAAGCTACCGGGTAAACAAAAGTGCTTTTGAAATGCTGGTTAGCGTCGTAGCTCCGCATGTCTAAGGAAAGTGGCCTGCGTTTGGTAGGCACCTTGCCGCGGTGCAGGGGCTTAGGCGCAAGGCATACTCGGCGCCCCCCAATCCTGTGCGGTTGGTGCTGTTAAGCACGGACCACGCGGGATGTCGGATGCCGCATGCGTGCGTCAACCAAGAGCTACCACCTCCTAATCCAGGGTGTTATGCGACTCCCGTGCCCATTGGAACTTTGCAGCCAGGAGGTTAATGTGGCTGTATTATAACGGAGCCTTCCCAACACCGGGCCGAATTGGGAAGTAACGGTGGCCTCACCGCGTCAAGGGGCTCTGGCGTGGCGGACCTCTTAGTTCCCCATATAGTACATAGACCCTGTGTGACACCCTGTGTGAGCTAAGGCTCGTAAAAGCCAGAATGAGCAACAACAACAACAAAACAAACACAAGCACTAAACCTGATGACGGACAAGGGCAACAACGAAGGACTACGACAGCTGATACGAAGAAGGAGTTCGAGGCAGCGGAAGGTGCGGGGGGTCGAGGGGCTAGGCGGAAGTTTAGCTTCCTCGACGCTCCTTCGCCAGAGGAGCGTTCGCTGTTTGAGGAGCACGCCAGGGAGGATGAGGATGACGTGCCCTCCTGCAGCGGAGCGCACCTGGTGGCAACGCCTGGTGCCCCTGCATTACCAACTAAGGACACCAAGACCCCCACCGACAGGTGTAGTGGGTCTGCCTTGAGCGAGCCCCATCAGGCAGAGCCTGACGCCGCAAGAGGGAGAAGGAGGAGAAGGCGCAGAAGAGTTGGGCAACGCCCCCTCCCTGAAGCTGGCCAACCCGGCGGGTGCGACGACCCTCACAGGAAAGGCATGAGTGGGTCCACCATGAAGTGGTACCTACGGCACCTCCTCCCCGGAGGCAGCGGAGGCTCTAGCGAAGAGCAAGGGCCAAAAGAACGACGCGTCTCCGGCAAAAGGCAACAACAGCAACGTGCCAGCTCGCGCGCAAGGCAGCGGTATCAGCAACCGCGGCCTGGTCAGCACAGCTCGGACCGTAAGGCGAGGCGACAGCAGGGCAATGCCCGCGGTCACGTTCGCTCAAGCCGGAAAAAGAAAGAGCGGCCAAATCACGCCGCAGGAGCCCCCCCGATCCAAAAGGGTGCGAGGCACGGATACAAAGGCAGCCGGGGGCCAACCATCTGGACCGGCTCCTCACCGGGTGGAGGAAGGGCGGCGCGGGTATGCGGATGCTGTCAGAGGCGTCCGCATGGCTGACCTGCCTTTCAAATACCCGGCGGAGCTCACCGTGCTTCAAGACATCCTGATAGACGAGGAGTCCAAAGGAGAGGACTACTAGGCATCGACTTCAGGGGAGGCATGATGCAGGTAGACTGCCTGGACGAGTCGTCCGCCGACTGGTTGAGGGAGCATGCTCCAAAGTTGGAAGGCTGGACGGGCCCTGTCCTCTGCGTGAAGAGGGTGGAGGATGTGCCAATCATGCACAGCATGACGATGTTCCTCCCTCGGAGCGGGGACAGGACATACGAGCACGCCCTAAACCTGGTGAGGAACCAGAACCGGGGACTCAGTATCTCGTCCTGGTGTGTTGCAGGCAGCAAGAAGGAGAAGCTAGGTGACATCGAGGGATGGAGGTTGCACCCCTACATCAACGATGAGTCATACAAGTATGTCCGGGCCGCGAGCTTCCGCCTGTTTTACAGGTATAGCACGGTCGTCATGCGGCCCTACAAGCCTGCTGACACCGCGAGCAAGGAAGCTAAAGCGCCTGAGACTCTTCAGGACAAGGGCGTCGACAATCAGGCAGTGCCTGAGTCCGCCCCGGAGGAAACAAAAATGGAGGTGGACGAGTTGTCGGAGCAGCCCTGCGGGAGCAAGTCCGGACAGGCAGGGCCAGCAACGACCACTGACGTCCCCGCGGATGACCGGAGCACGGAGCTACCCTCAACGCAGGAGCTCCTAGACGGACTAGGAGGCCCAATGGGCAGCAGTGCGATTGACGGCGGGGTAGAGGATCTCTCCCTCCTCGAGCCCACTCTATGATGGTCGGCGTCATAGAAATTGCCCAAGTGAACCTGCATCATGCGGCGGCAGCCTCGGCTGTCATTGCAAGCAGGTTCACTGCGGAGAAACTGGGCGCACTGCTGATCCAAGAGCCTTGGATATATAAGGGAGAGATAAAGGGCCTCAAGACGGAGGCAAATAAGGTAATTTGGGACCTCTCTAGCGAGAGGCCTAGGACGTGTATAGTTGTCAGAAGCAATATTGATTTCTTTTGCATTTCAGAGTTTCTGACACAAGACTTGGTGGCGGTACAGGCCAGGGATACTGAAGGCAAAGACTTCGTCCTGGCCTCAGCATACTTTCCGGGAGAGACAGCAACGGCGCCCCCGGAGGCGGTGGAAAGGCTGGTAGAGCACTGCAAACGGCACAAGCTCCCCCTCATAATCGGCTGCGATGCTAACGCTCACCACACAGAATGGGGCAGCACTGACTGCAACGCGAGAGGTGAGTCCCTATTAGAATATGTTTTAGGAAGCAATTTAGAGATTGAAAATGTAGGGTGTGAACCCACTTTCGTAACCATTAACAGGAGGGAGGTGTTGGACCTCACCTTGAGTAATGAGCCTGCAAATGGATTGGTCTCGCAATGGAGGGTCTCTACGGAGCCCTCCATGTCAGACCACAGGATTTTGAGGTTCACGCTAAAGGCAGAGGTCAGAAAACTCCTCCCCAGACGCAACCCTCGGAAGGCGGACTGGGACGCCTTCAGGGTTACACTAGGTGAGGAATTGGGCAGGGGGGAGCAGACCGATAACAGCGCGTCAGGCCCGGGCTTGGAGTTTAGGCTATCTAAGCTAAACGAGTCTGTCATTAACGCTTATCATGGCAGCTGCCCCCTTAAAGTGACCACTGACAGGCGAAATAGTCCCTGGTGGTCAAGGAAACTATCAGACCTCCGGAAAAAAGTACGCAGCCTATTCAACAAAGCGAAACGTACGGGGGTCTGGGAAGAATATAGGAGCCATCTCACTTTATACAATAAGGAGATCAGGTCTGCAAAGTAGGCTAGCTTCAGGAGATTCTGCGAGAACGTTAGCTCAACGCCGGAGGCGGCCCGGCTGCATAAAGCTCTGGCCAGAGGCACAAACGACGCAGTAGTTGCAATAAAAAGAGGAGATGGGACAGTTCGAAAGTTCTTAAGCGGCTGCTTAATGTTTTAGAAAAATACATTTGTCCACAATGGATTTAACTTAATATGACGGAGGACGAAATATCCGCTTCAAAGCATTTTTTACAAAACTTCGGCATACCTGTCGTGGTTGGATGTGTAGACGGAACACATATTCGGATAACAAAGCCACATAAAGATCCAAGACTTTTCTACAACCGAAAAGGATATTTCAGCATCAACGCAATGATTGTAAGCACCAAATATAACTACATACTTGTAACTTTATTGTTGGTAACCAATTATGTAAATATATTTCATTTATTTAAAATTAAAAACATCACATTAAGCGTAGTTCAGTTTGAATAAAAAAAGTGAATTTAGTTCACTAAACAAAATAAAAATCACATGAATTCATTGAAAAAAAATTCATTGTTGTTGCCGCGATTGTACTTTGAGCACATTTTGAGCTCTTGCAGGCCAAACTCCTTCATTTTCATCTCATTCTCCTCTTGTTTAAGCCTTTTCAGTTGTAGGTGGTGACGCATGTTCTCGGCCGTGCTTTCTTTAACGGCGATGGTCAATTCTTTCACGACATCGCACACGCCTTTAAGGCCCGCACTAACTTCCCTCGTGGCGTCAACAATTTCCTCTAGCCCATGCACAAGGGTTTTCATAGCCACATTCTGCTCATTAACATTTGCCCTAAGGCAGTCAGACACCCCAAGCTGGCGTCTGCGAGATGGCGTTGAGAGGACGGCACTGCTTGTGCATGGCAATTCTGCGTCTTCATCCTCGCTTGAATTGCCTGTCATATCCTCAGAATTTTGAGTAGCACCAAAGTCAGCCGTTTTTCGATGCCGCACACAACGGTATATATGCCACACAACTGGGCAATTTTATCTTTTACAAAGCCACGGGCGATGTCTTTATGGGCTTCCATGAATTGGATAATTATTGCATCCTGCTCTGCATTCTTATGTTTTCCCCTTTAAAAATATCACATTTCCATTAACAATTTTTTTTATAATCAAAATTAACTATTTTTAATCTTTTTTTGTGCAAACTTTAAACATTTAATTACACTTATATCTTCGCGCAACAAATTCCCAAGTTTGAATTGAAGTGAATGCAAACCGACAAATTTTTTGCGAATTCGTTTTCCAGAACACGCATATTCACTCGAAATTCATTTTTTGAAAAAAATATTGAAATGAATCGGGGGAAGTGGAACATAGAACACCAAATGTCGGAGTGAAAGTGAATTTGCTTGATATTCACTCGGAAGTGAATCACAGAACCTACCTGTATATGTAGTTTTGTTTTAAATTAACGACACTAAAATATATGCAAAAGAAAACATGCGGACAAATAGAAAATCCATTAGCAAAAGTCTGTGTACAAGGTATTTAAGTCGAACAAAATTATTCTTCTTCTGAATTATTCTTAAAACTAAACAGAAAGTCGTATACCCCCAACTATTTAAAGCTACCACTAAGCGTTTTGGCATGGAATAGACAAGCTTAAAGGTTTCTGTCAAAGGCATGTGAGCCCATCCTTGTGCAGCACATCCTTGAGCATATCCTTTGAGGTAATTATGCGTTGAATCTAATATCTAATAGCGTAACCTAAGCTGTCTGCTGTATGCTTCGAGTCGTTATCCTGTAGAAAATAGTAGCCACTTCGAAGACCCAATTCCTCCGCTCATTGCTTAAGATTTATGTTTAAGATAGTATTAAGGTATGCATATTTGTCAATAGTGGACTCTATTAACTCCATTCAGCCAGAACAATTACGTTCTTCACAGTATGTATCAATATGACCTTAACGAGTGCCGTGAATGCATTTCGCATGTTTTGCTTTCTTTCAAAAGTTTAACCATTATTTCCCTTTCAGAGGGTCTTTCATTTTACGCGAGTTTCTATATTATAAATTTAATTTCAAACTGAATAAAATAAAAATATTTTAAATTTGCTAGTTTTGCGAAAACAAGTAAAGACTTAACTGTCCGACACTTTTTCTTTTATTATTACGCGGGGACCTCAATTAACTGATTGTGAATTAATATCCTCGCCATGAGGATATTAAGAAAAATATATTGGATAGTCGAGCAAGTATTTTCGTTGCAGTCATACATATATCTCCAGCGCAACCAATCACATTGTGTCATACCATCTTCTTCTTCTTAATTGGCGTAGACACCGCTTACGCGATTATAGCCGAGCTAACAACAGCGCGCCATTCGTTTCTTCTTTTCGCTACGTGGCACCAATTGGATATTCCAAGCGTAGCCAGGTCCTTCTCAACCTGGTCCTTCCAACGGAGTGGAGGTCTTCCTCTTCCTCTGCTTTCCCCGGTGGGTACTGACCTAGCCAGCGTAGCCGCTGTCTTTTAATTCGCTGAGCTATGTCAATGTCATCATATATCTCATACAGCTCATCGCTTCATCGCCGTGGTCAACGCGTAAAGGACTGTACATCTTTCGCAAAACCTTTCTCTCGAAAACACGCAACGTCGACACATCAGTTGTTGTCATCGTCCAAGCCTCTCCACCATACAGCAGGACGGGAATTATGAGTGACTTATAGAGTTTAGCTTTTGTTCGTCGAGAGAGCACTTTACTTCTCAATTGCCTACTCATTCCGAAGTAGCACCTGTTGGCAAGAGTTATCCTGCGTTGAATTTTCAGGCTGACATTGTTGGTGGTGTTTACACTGGTTCCCAACTATACGAAACTATCAACAACTTCAAAGTTATGACTGTCAACAGTGACGTGGGTGCCAAGTCGCGAGTGCGACGACTGTTTGTTTGACTTGCCCTCGTTCACTGCCAGACCCATTTTTTTTGCTTCCTTGTCCAGTCTGGAGAAAGCAGAACTAACGGCGCGGGTGTTAAGGCCGATGATATCAATATCATCGGCATACGCCAGCAGCTGTACACTCTTATAGAAGATGGCACCTTCTATATTTAGTTCTGCGGCTCGAACTATTTTCTCCATAAGCATGTTGAAAAAGTCGCACGATAGGGAGTCGCCTTGTCTGAAACCTCGTTTGGTATCGAACGGCTCGGAGAGGCCTTCCCGATTCTGACGGAGCTTTTGGTGTTGCTCAACGTCAGTTTACACAGCCGTATTAGTTTTGCGGGGATACTAAATTCAGACATCGCGGCATAAAGGCAGCTCCTTTTCGTGCTGTCGAAAGCAGCTTTGAAATCGACGAAGAGGTGGTGTGTGTCGATTCTCCTTTCACGGGTCTTTTCCAAGATTTGGCGCATGGTGAATATCTGGTCGGTTGTTGATTTTCCAGGTCTAAAACCACACTGATAAGGTCCAATCAGTTTGTTGACGGTGGGCTTTAATCTTTCACACAATACGCTCGATAGAACCCTATATGCGATGTTGAGGAAGCTGATCCCACGGTAGTTGGCGCAGATTGTGGGGTCTCCTTTTTTATGGATTGGGCATAGCACACTTAGATTCCAATCGTTGGGCATGCTTTCGTCCGACCATATTTTACAAAGAAGCTGATGCATGCTCCTTATCAGTTCTTCGCCGCCGTGTTTGAATAGCTCGGCCGGTAATCCATCGGCACCCGCCGCTTTGTTGTTCCTCAGGCGGGCAATTGCTATTCGAACTTCTTCATGGTCGGGCAATGGAACGTCTGCTCCATCGTCATCGATTGGGGAATCGGGTTCGCCTTCTCCTGGTGTTGTGCGTTCACTGCCATTCAGCAGGCTGGAGAAGTGTTCCCTCCATAATTTAAGTATGCTCTGGGCATCGGTGACTAGATCACCTATGGGGTTCTACAAGAGTATGCTCCGGTCTTGAAACCTTCTGTAAGCCGCCGTATTTTTTCGTAGAATTTTCGAGCATTACCCCTGTCGGCCTCTTTCCTCTTCTGTCTGCAAATGCGTCTCGCTTCCCTCTTCAACTCTTGGTATCTATCCCATCCCGCACGTGTAGTGGTCGATCGTAACGTTGCGAGGTAGGCAGCCTGTTTTCTCTCCGCTGCGACACGGTACCCCTCGTCGTACCAGCTGTTCTTTTGCACTTTCCGAAAACCAATGGTTTCGGTTGCAGCTGTACGTAAGGAGTTCGAAATGCCGTCCCTCAGTTCCCTTATACCGAGTTGTTGACGAGTGCTCTCAGAGATCAGGAGTGCAAGCCGAGTAGAAAATCGTTCGGCTGTTTGTTGTGACTGTAGCTTCTCGACGTCGAAACTTCCTTTTGTTTGGTGGTGTGCGTTTTTTGCTGCACAGTGGCGGGTGCGAATCTTAGCTGCAACAAGATAGAGGTCCGAGTCGATGTTAGGACCTCGGAGCGCACGCACATCTAAAACACTGGACACGTGTCTTCCGTCTATTACAACATGATCGATCTGGTTGGTGGCTTTTCGATCCGGAGACAGCAAGGTAGCTTGATGTATTTTCTTGTGCTGGAATCTACTACTACAGATAACCATATTTTGGGCCCCGGCGAAGTCGATCAGCCTCAACCCATTTGGGGATGTTTAGTCGTGGAGGATAAATTTACCGACCGTAGTGCCAAAGATACCTTCTTTGCCCACCCTGGCGTTAAGGTCGCCAAGCACGATTTGTACATCGTGGCGTGGGCAGCGCTCATAGGTGCGCTCCAAGCGCTCATAGAGGCATCTTTGGTCACATCGTCCTTCTCTTCCGTCGGGGCGTGAGCGCAAATCAGCAATATATTGAAGAACCTCGCTTTGATGCGGATTGTGGCTAGACGTTCATCCACCGGGATGAATTACAGTACTCAGCGACGGTGTCTCTCTCCCATCACGAATCCCACACTAAGCTTGCGCTCCTTTATATGGCCACTGTAGTAAATGCCACAGGACCTATTCGCCTCAGTCTTTGTCCCGTCCATCGCATTTCTTGGACGGCGGTGATATCAGCCTTCAGTCTAACGAGGAAATCAACCAGCTGGACAGCGGCACCTTCCCAATTAAGAGACCGGACATTCCAGGTGCATGCCCTCAATTCGTAGTCCTTATTTCGTTTGCCATAGTCGTCATCAAGCGAGGGGTCTCTCATCCGAGGCTTGTTGTTTCTTTGCATTAGGGGTCCCAAACCCAGCGCGCTACCCTATATAGGGGATGTTTCGCCTTCTCACTTTAGCTCGCCTTCAAACGGACGTTCTTAGGCTACCCAGAGGATACTTGGTCAAAGATCGGAAGTCGTGAGCTGCTTGAGCCATATGTAAAAGAATCCTTTCTGGCCACTCCCAAGTGAATGGCGATCAGAGAACTTTCCTCATTTGCGTGAACTTCTCTACACATGACAAATTCAATTTTAATATTTGTTATTTATTAATCACATGTCCCCATCCTGGCTATAAAGTTAGAAAGCATTAATAGTCTATGGACACGCCTTCTGGCAGCGTACGATACAGTACTAGATACTGACTCCCCTTCTCAGAGTAGTTACAATACCAAAAGAAGATCTATATAAAGGCATATATCTTAAAGTACCAGCTTGTGATACTGAAGTTTTTAATGGATGTTATGACTAATGGCCGTCCTTCCGGGACGTGTTCACTGCTGTTTATACAAACCATCCTAAACTTTCACAAGCACAAATGCTATACCATCTCAGGTATAAAATAAAAGGGAAAACAGGCAGTATCGTCAAGAAATTCGCTTTAAATAACGAAAATTTTAAGCTGGTTTGGGAAGCACTGGTCGAAAGATGCGAAAATGGAAAGGGAAGGAATTTTAAAATGTATACTCGACAGTGACCAATTGTTTATCAGTGTTAACAACAGAATCGTGGGAACACCCCCTGATGCTGTGTTACTACGATGGGAACAATCACTAGTGGAAAGAAAAATAATGCCCAAATGGCAACAAATGAAAACATTACCGTTTCACTTACCTTTCAGTACGAGATAGCTGAGCGAATAGGCAAAAAAACTATGAAGCCAAAAATTCATCAAAATGACTCAAGTAAAAACTTGTTTATAATCCAAGCCAGTAATAACATGCAATATAATAGACACATTAATTAAAGTCACACATGAACTCTGTAAAGGAGGTCATAAATTAAGATCTTGCGAGAAATTCCAAAAATTATCCGTTTCTGATAGAAACAATCTTGTCCGTCAACACAAACTTTGCATAAACTGTCTGTCGAATTCTTATATGACAAAAGACTGTGAAAGCAAGTTCAATTGTGTGTACTGTCAACGAAGACACCACTCATTGCTTCATATTACCAATTTTCAAAATATGAAGCAATATCAATTCCAAAAAACCACGGGGTTAGTCGCTACAATTACATCAAGTAATCCCGAAACCTCAAATCCCAAAAAAGGGAAGAACAACCATGTTGCTCTAAAGCAGCAAAAATTCAAGCGCTTTATTCAAAAAATGAAAGAAAAATTCATTTACCCACTGCGGTTATCACCTCTGAACATAAGGGTGATTTATTCAAACAAAGAACGTTAATAGATCAAGGCTGTTAAAGATCCTTAAATCACCGAAGGCTCAAAATCGGCTAAAATTGCCAATAAAACATTCCAATTTTCAAACTTCGGGAATGGGCGGAAATTATTCAAATTAAATATGCCCAATCACCATAGTTTCTCCAAATGCGGATATAATAATAGATGCAAAAGCGATCGTTCTACCGCAACTTTCAAATTTGCTTCCAAGCCATGAAGGTCGTTATGTTGTGCGACTCCCAACCAAACCCACCTTCTGGTACATGAAGATGACCAAGATTTCCATTGCATAGTCTTCAGCAATTCAATTAATAGTCTAATTACTGACTATAAACTTAAAACAGTTACCTTTGGCATAATATAATAGGGTGCGCAGTTACCCTATTTAGCCATTCGAACATTACATGAAGTTGCAAAATCGTGTGAAACAAATTTACCTTTAGCAACTTCTGTGCTGCAAACTCAAAAATAATTGGACGATATTCTATCAGGTAGCCACAGTATATCTTTAGCGTGCGAATCACTATTTCAAGTGATCAAAGCACTAAATTCAGTAGGTTTTTGTAATAAGCCGGGAATTGAATTAAAACACTATAATTTTATAGAATAAATATTAGAAGTTTATTCATTAGTCACGATGCACGTACGGCTTATTATGCGGTTCACGCTGAACTGATCTCATATAACAGTCGACAACTATTGCAGGGTTGCATTACACGCATTTTTTTATTAAATTAACTTGAAAACAATAAAATTTACAATTTTACCAGCCATAACTTTGCGGTGGTCTCAGAGCACGACCACTACGCGTTCTATGAGTGTCAGTAACCACCGGCTCTGGAATTGCCTCTACAGTCCTACTATCATTTGCATCTGAATCATCACTTTCAGAGGTTTCATATTCCGATGATGAATTATGATAATCCGCAATTTCATCCTCCACTGGAATTTCTGATTCATCCGCAATTACATTGTTCATGGCAATTTCTCCATTTTGAATATTTTCTCTAATCACTGGCCCTGCGATTTGTATTTCTGGAAAATAATCAGATGTCCGGCTTTAATATTTTCGTCAAACATTGGATCGCTAGCAATAAAATCTTCAATATTAGTTTTAGCAATAAATCGACGATTACGTCTGAAGTGATTGTCAAAAGCGTCCCGAATAATGTATGAACGGTCATTAACCAGTCCAATAATTCTTCCGTAATGCCATTCCCTTCAATAATGGCACTGACTTCACATTGTTTTATTTTTGTTTTTCTTGTTTTATCGATTTCTTGAATTCCGACACTAAGAGTTTCGTTTTAATCAGCCTACCAAAGAATAATTCTGATGGAGTAAAATGCATGCTTGCGACTGGCGTTATATTCAATGATTCTATATTGTAATTGTTTTACTTCATTTAATGACAGCTTTAAGCATTCGAAATTGTCTTTTGACACACATCCTCCTCCCCTCCTGAGATCACGTCCGACTGTGCACGAGAAAGACAATCAGCCAACAACATGCTCTTTCCGGGATTATAAATTATTTTCATTTTCGGATATCTTAATAATACCATGAACATTCTTTGCAATCGTGGTGTGACACCATCGAAATCACGCGAGTCTAATGTTTCAAGCGGTTTGTGATTACTTTGATTCGCGTCCATAAATTCAATTTTTAAAATGTGTGCATGCAAAAACCACGGCCAAAGGTTCCTTTTCAATTTGTTCCCACCTCTGTTCACTTTGCTTTGGGTCCTAGATGCAAAAGCAATTGGGTGACTGGCTTGCAATAGGGACGATCCAACTACATCTTTTGATGCATCTGTCTGAATGACAATTGGTTTCTCCGAATCAAATGTTTTTAAAACCGGGTCTGATGTGATAATCAGTAATAACTTATCGAGTTCAACATCGTGGTTTTTAGTCCACTCAAACAGAATATCTTTGCCGGTTAATTTTCTCAATTCTGCCATTATAGCTACGGAATAAACTTTGCCAGATACTTGCATAGACCCAACAAACCCATTACACCATGTTTATCAGTTGGTTTCTTCATTTTAAGTATAGCTTCAATGTGCTTGTTTGCCGTATGCATCTTAACGCTCGATAAAATATGCCCCATAAATTTGGCTTCCGATTTACGATGCTGAATTTTTTCCGGGTTGAATTTAACATTATGTAAACGTGCACGCTCAAGAACAATAGCCAAGATTTTATCATGTTCCCCTTCATCTGACGCCACGATTCCAAAATCATAAAAATAAACAAAGGCTCCAGGAATATCACCAAAAATTTTAATCATGCGTCTTTGGAAAATTTCCAGAGAAATGTTCAATCCAAAAGGAAGTCTTTTGAATTTGTATCGACGAAAAGGTATCATAAATGTTGTTAACTCGGAACTCCGTTCATCCAACTCTAATTGCCAAAACCGGTTTGAGTAACCCAAAACAGTGAATATTTTTCTATACGCTAAAATAAATATAATTTTATATATAGCGCCTAAGGCACTTACTAAGTGGTTTTGGATCCAAACAAATCCGCAAATCACCGTTTGATTTTTCTACCACTTGCAAATTATTGACCCAGTCAGTTAAGTTTTTTAACTATTGTATCCGGAAAACGCTTTCGATAATGGACAACAGGTTTTGGATTTTCCTGCAAATTCATCGTTATTTGCTCGGAATTTTTCCGAGTCTAGTAAAAACATCGTTATGTTTACTCACAAACTGGTCCCTTTTATCCGAGAATCGAATCGATTCGATATTCAGCTTTTTAATTAATCCAAGTTCAATGCATGTTTCAAGACCCATTAAATGTGCTATCAACAACAACAAAATCTATTATTCGCTCAAAATGAGATTTTACATCCAAACGTTTAATATCGAGAATACCAAAAATTTTAACTTTGTTATTTCTATAATCGAATAAAAGGAAGTCATTTTGTTCATTGCTCAGTTTGATTTTTATTTCCTTGACAATACTTAATGGAACACAGTTGACATCCGCTACCATTTAAATTTAAAATTTAACCAGTCTACGCCCTATTTGGTATGCCTTAGTCCAACTCTTTTTATTTCGTCACTAAGTAAATCATTTTTTATATTCAGGTGTAATGTCGACGCTTTACCTGAGAAATCAGCCCAGGTAACATTGTCAACCCGTTGTTATACCACGAACAGGGTATATTAAGTTTGTCACGAAATTTGTAACACCCAGAAGGAAGCGTTGGAGACCCTATAAAGTATATATAAATGATCAATATGCTGAGCTGAGAAGATTTAACTATGTCCGTCCGTCCGTCTTTCTGTATATATACGAACTAAACCCTCAGCTTTTAAGATATCGTTTTGAAATTTTGTAAACGTCATTTTCTATTCAAGAAGCTGGTCATTTGTCGAAACTGGCGATATCGGAGCACTATAACATTATAGCTGCTATACAAACTTAACGATCGGAATCAAGTGCTTGCATGTGAAACTTCCTCATTTAACGATATATCTTCACGAAATTTGATATAAGTCATTGTTTATAGAAATAATGCAATATAGAAAGAAATTGAACAGATCGGCTCATTATAGCACATAGGGATGTTGTGGAATCTGATAGTTGTTGGAATCAGAATTGAAACACATCAAAAAAAGTAGTAGGTGTCATGAATTCCGATATTATTGGCTTGATAGTCGAAACAGAATTTGTATCGGTTTTGTGTGCCACGGAAACCAAATTTATCGGTGTAGCTATCAAAAACAAACCAAGAAGATAGTCGCTCAGAGATTTAAAATGTAAGTTAAGAAATAAAGTTATTTTATTATTTCGAATTCATTTCTCTTTATTTCTATAGGGAAAAACATAAGTATAAAACACGAAGGGTCGTAATTATTGAGTTTTTAGAAAAAAAATCAGGATATTTAAAAATATTAGATTTACAAAACGTAATAAACGTAATTTAACACACAAATACGCCTTTATTCATTTAATAAATGTTATCTCTTAAAATCTTTCTTTAATTCGAAACTAATTAAAAACTTTAATAGGCTTGCTTCCAAATATATTCATTTGCAAATTTTGTCACATTAGTAAACCGCTGTTTGGTATGTATTGGTTTTGCGTATGTTCGAAAGGACGAAAATCCAAACAGATTCAGTGACACCATTGAAAATCAGAATTGGTTTGCAATTCTGACATCTAAGCAATTCTGTCTTGGATTCTACAACACCACTGATTATACAAGTTAGCACCCCATACATTCAAAAAGTATCATATAATGCAGCGTTGTTCACGGCCTATGCGCATAATAGCGCACGGACAGTGCCAGACACCTCACACCAACATGTCGCGACAAGTGTCTGTGAAAGCACGATTGTGCTACTGTATTCAAGTTCGTAGGCAAGCAAAGCAGAATTTTGTGATCAGTTGACGCTAGAATAACCAACACAAGCATAACGTGCATACAGTCACGTTGGACAATACTGATATAATGCATTAATATCTTATGATACAAAGTAATATAATATGACACCACTAAATCGCTGAGAGTGCGACACTTGTAGTGGCAGCCTGTGGGAAGCGCAGCGTCAGCAAACTCCGTCCGCGGCAAACATAGGTCTAGAGCAGTCTTTCCCAAAGTGAGCGATAACGCCCCCTTGTGGGCGCTGCATGTATCAAGGGTGGCGGTAAGAGACCCAGAAAGAAAATGGAGGCGTTGTGTAGAGGCCTGGGGGGTTATTAGTAATTTTATGTAGCTAGGAGCCCTCTTAGACAAAGACTACATGAGCTCTCGACTCTCAACAACAACTTGTGAACATCAACTAATATGAATTAAAAGATTGCTCAAACTCAAAACTTCTCTCCGCGTAGTTCATATATCTGTCCTATTATATTGAATATAGAAAAAATGAAAATCATGTCAATCGGTCGCTCCGTTTCACAACGGGGTATCTCGACAGGATAGAATTTATAGAATACTAACTGTCAAACGTATTGCTATTGCCATTGCCAAATCTGTATGTGGGCATTTGCTATCATAATATAATCATTTGCGCAAAGGTGTAGGGTAGGTAGGTTCGAGCTGATGTAGCGCATATTTTGAGCTCTTGAATAATTTATTTTATCACTTGCGAAATGACGTCGGGTAGGTAGCTGATGTAGCGCACGTTTTGAGCTTTTGAACTCCTTAAATCTTTTATGTGGAAAATAAAAAAAGGATCTTTATCCTTAGAAGAAGAAGAATAGAATTTAATTGAGGTATGCACTGCGACCTTGGGTCTATTGTGCTCTCTCCTAACTCACAGAGACTCACCAAGCACCAGCAAATCGATAAATTCTAGTATTTTGCTGGGAGCAAGTGAGTTGATTTGATCCCTATCCGGAAACATGGTTCCAAGGGCCTTAGACCTTCGTCTGCAGACTGCGATACAGTCGATTAGTAGGTGCTCCGAGGTTTCAGATTCCCTGTCGCAGAACCGGCAGTTAGCGCAAGAGGCAAGTCCTAGGTTGAATAGGTGCCTTTTCAACTTGCAGTGGCCGGTATAGAATGCGACCAAGAGCCTGAGTTTAACCCTTGGGAGGTCGATTATCGATCTAAACCTTTTAAGGCTGTACCCCCCTATTAGCAACTTGGCATGCCGAATACCATACGCCCGTTGCCAATGACCTTCTCTACCCACTCTCTCTTCCATACGGAGCAGCTCCTTTATAGTGCGGGGGCCCACCCCAGTGAACGGTTCAGACCCTACCATATTTGCGGAGCGGGCGAGCTCGTCAGCCAGTTCATTGCCGGCAATGCCTCTATGACCAGGTACCCGAATTAGGTGTACTTGGTTCAATTCAGATAGGCTGTTTAGTTCTCTACACTCCTGCACTAGCAGCGATTTGATCTCGTAAGCGGAGATCGCTTTAAGTGCCGCTTGGTTATCGCTGAATATGGTTATTCGCTCATTTTGATAGCCGTGATGAAGGTTTATCTCTATACACCGACTTATGGCCAAGACTTCGGCCTGGAAGATACTGGGGAATCTGCCCATCGGTATGGATAGCCTCTTACGTGGACCTGCGATCCCTGCACCAATACCTTCCGACCCCCACCAGCTCAAGAGTGGAGTCATTCCACTCGCTCTTGCTGCCGAGGGTAACCTTGAACTTCCTCGTGAAATTTATTGTTTTTGTAATCCCGTCCTTCGGGAGGAGGGCAATTGGATTGTTGCCACTTATCATCTCCATCCTCTGGGACGAGATTATTTTCCCTTTGCCGCATCCCTCTGCCGTTATTTGCAGGAGTGAATGCTTGGCTACTTGACCGATCACTATGTGGAGCGGTGTGAGTTCCAGCAGGACCTCCAGCGCCGCCTTTGGGCTGGTTCGCATTGCGTACGTCATGCAGACGCATGCTAGCCGCTGAAGTTTTGATAGTTTTATCACCACCGAGGCCCGTACCGCCACAGAGGCCCAGGACACCGGACCATATGTGACTATCGGTCGCACAATCATGGTTTACAACCACCTGACCTTGCACACCATTAGTGCCTTTGTCGCCTTGACCAGGGTTTGGTTCACATGCTGCATCCACCGCAAAGTGGAATCCAGCGTGAGACCAAGATATTTTACCTTGCTTTTCATCTCAATCTCTCTACCCTTAAGTGTGAGGTTCCTAAGTCCGGGTAGGGATCTTCGCCTGGTGAACGGGACGATGGTAGTCTTCGAGGGGTTGATACTCAGTTCAACTCCCCTGCACCACTCCTTTGCCCGGTTTAGACCTCGTTGCACTAGGTCACAGAGAGTGTCCTCGAACTTGCCTCTCGCTATAATCACTATATCGTCCGCATATCCTTGGCAGCGGATACCGTTGTCGGTTAGCAGTGCTAATAGGTCGTCCACAACAAAGCTCCATAGCAGGGGCGATAGTACACCACCCTGCGGACAGCCTCTTGTTGTGCCGAGACGAATCTTAGTGCCCCCTGCTGTGGTCTCAGCAACCCTGGTGCGCAGTACCGCCTCTATCCATCTGAGCACCGGTTCTGCTACATTCCTACCCTCCAGTGCCATGGCTACACTTCTATGAGATGTGTTGTCAAAAGCTCCCTCGATATCCAAAAAGGCGCATAGCATAACTTCCCCTTTCTCCAGTGAACTCTCTATCTCGGAGGTCAACTGGTACAGAGCCGTGTTTGTTGATCTGCCAGCTCTGCATGCATGCTGAGCCGCATGAGTTACGTCGCCGGCGTTACAAGCCAAATCGCTGCCGACGTCGCCGTCACCCAACTTCCACATTGACTGGTCTGCATAAATGCAACTATTTAAAGTATAAATGCAACCAAAGCATATTTAAACACAAGTAACACAATACTTACCTACGGTGGTCATGTTACGAAAATTGCAATAATGCTCTACATTATGAAATGCCAACTAAACATATCTTGTAAATGAAGAAAACAAATTATGTCAACTAAACATATTTTGTAAATGAAGAAAACAAATTTTGTAAATGAAGAATTAGACTAAGAAATTTAATTTTTATTCAATAAAAGTCAGAAATAATTTGGACACCTAAGTGTACGGTGGTTTTAATCGTAAATTAATTGTACGGAATCACATTTCTAACGCTTATCGAAAAATATTCTAAAGAGTATTAAGTGAAAAAAATAAATTAAAAAAAAAACAAAAAACCAACTCAGTAACAAGGCGATTTAAAATATTCGAAAAAAGTGAACAACCAAGAACAACAACAACTCCCGGTCACGGAGCTAATCAAAGAGGCAGCGAGAGTCCGCCCATACTTCGGAAATGGGGAGAATGACTTAACATCATTTTTACGGGAGGTCGACCTGATACTTCCCCTATTCAACGATAACATAGCAATTCAAAAATACATACTGGAGAGGCACATCAAGACCAAAATACAAGGAGAAGCACTCCGGGTTATCCAGACCTTAACAGAGGCGGCAACGTGGAATGAAATTAAACTGGAACTGATCAAAAACTTTGGAGTTCGAGAAACGTATAATCAACTCCTTAATCGAGCAATATCGATGAAAAACTATAACGTAAGTCAATATTATTACAATTTAAGAAACATACTAGATAAAATGAATGCTAAGTATAACGAAGATTCGGAGAAACCATTAGAGTTCTCCCCAAACATTAATGAGTCTCTTATTCTAAAAACATTTTTGAGCAACATATCGCCACACTTATCTTCAATAGTGTATGCGAGAAATATAAATTCGCTTAGATTAGCTTACTACACCCTAGAAGAAACAGGCTTAATAAACTATAACAACAACGGTACAAGGAATTATTTTTACAATAATAATTATAATAAGAATAATAATAACAACAACAATAATAATAATAATAATGACATGAGAGACAATCTAAACACCAATAGAATGCCCAATAATAATAGTCGAGCAGCAGAAATTTTGTTAATCGCTTTGAATCAGGCGTAACAAGACAAAACGATAGGCAATGGTTCAACTCCAATAATAGCATTAGGCAAAACAGAAACTCAGGACAAAACAGACAACACCAGCCGGGACGCTACAGTAACAATCAAGTACAACCTATGGAAGTTGATCATATCCAGAAATTAAATTTTCCATTGCAGGGTCACAATCAGATTTACCGATAGTCGAACTAACCATTGGTTACAACAAAATAAAATGCCTAGTAGATACCGGATCTACCACCTCGTTGATTAACAAAAACATTCTCTCTCAATATAAACGTAGCAAATTAAATAAACTTCTTCTTCTTCTTAATTGGCGTAGACACCGCTTACGCGATTATAGCCGAGTTAACAACAGCGCGCCAGTCGTTTCTTCTTTTCGCTGCGTGGCGCCAGTTGGATATTTCAAGCGAAGCCAGGTCCTTCTCCACTTTGTCCTTCCAACGGAGTGGAGGTCTTCCTCTTCCTCTGCTTCCCCCGGCGGGTACTGCGTCGAATACTTTCAGAGCTGGAGTGTTTTCATCCATCTGGACAACATGACCTAGCCAGCGTAGCCGCTGTCTTTTAATTCGCTGAACTATGTCAATGTCGTCATATATCTCGTACAGCTCATCGTTCCATCGGATGCGATATTCGCCGTGGCCAATGCGCAAAGGACCATAAATCTTTCGCAGAATTTTTCTCTCGAAACCTCGTAACGTCGACTCATCGGTTGCTGTCATCGCCCAAGCCTTTGCACCATATAGCAGGATGGGAATTATGAGCGACTTATAGAGTTTAGCTTTTGTTCGTCGAGAGAGGACTTTACTTTTCAATTGCCTACTCAGTCCGAAGTAGCACCTGTTGGTAAGAGCAATCCTGCGTTGGATTTCCAGGCTGACATTATTAGCGGTGTTAAAGCTGGTTCCTAAATAGACGAAATTATCTACAACTTCAAAGTTATGACTGTCAACAGTGACGTGAGAGCCAAGTCGCGAGTGCGACGACTGTTTGTTTGATGACAGGAGATATTTCGTTTTGCCCTCGTTCACTACCAGACCCATTTTCTGTGCTTCCTTGTCCAGCCTAGAGAAAGCAGAACTAACGGCGCGGGTGTTGAGGCCGATGATATCAATATCGTCGGCATACGCCAGCAGCTGGAGGATGGAGTCATGTGTAGAAGTTCACGCAAGTGAGGAAAGTTCTCTGATCGCCATTCACTTGGGAGTGGCCAGAAACGATTCTTTTACACATGGCTCAAGCAGCTCACTACTTCCGGTCTTTGACCAAGTATCCTCTGGGTAGCCTAAGAACATCCGTTCGAAGGTGAGCTAATGTGAGAAGGCAAAACATTCCCTACATAGGGTTGTGCGCTGGGCTTGGGACCCGCCACGTAAAAAACAATACCAATGAAAAAGATTAAATAAACCACTTTTCTTTAATACCCTGTCCGAAAGAACCGTTATAACACACGAACTAATAACACCACTACCAAAAGAATTCAACGAAAATAGTTATATTGCTTGGAAGGTTACAAGTTTTAATGATAGGAATTTTGACGCCATAATAGGACAAAATATCCTGAAACCAATGAAAGCAATCATTAACTTAGGAGAAAGTTCTATAGAAATTAATAAAATGAAAACACATTTTATAAATAAATGCCCCTTCAACTACGAGGAAATCCACAATATTGAAAGCTACCCAGAGGAAAACTCCATTGCGGAAATCGTAAACAAATTATATCATGAAAATATGAACGACGAGGAAGTAAATAAACTAAAAATGTTGGTGAAAAAAAATAAAATAAATTATTCTTTACTGAAGGACAGATGCCAACGCATACACATGAAATTAAACACGAAATACATACAACAACGGACAGACCATCTTACGCAAAAATTTATCGCTATCCCCAAATACATGAGAAGGAAATACAGAAACAAATTAAGGATATGCTAGAACAGGGAATAACACAGGAAAGTAATTCACCATATAACTCACCCCTTTGGATAGTACCGAAGAAAATAGACAATTCTGGCGAAAGAAAATGGAGGCTAGTCGTCGATTACAGCAGCCTTAATGAAATTACTGTTAATGACAAATTCCCGATACCAAATATAGATAGTATTTTAGAGAAACTAGGAAGAGCTCAATACTTCACAACTCTGGATCTTGCAAAAGGATTTCACCAGGTTCTAATTAAAGAAAGCGATAGAAAGAAAACAGCATTCTCAACTCCTTTAGGACACTATGAATTCATCAGAATGCCATTCGGGCTCAAAAACGCCCCGGCCACCTTCCAACGCCTAATAAATTCAGTACTTAGGGAATATATAAATAAGATCTGCGTAGTCTATCTAGACGACATATTGATATTTAGTACAAATATCGATGAGCACACAGAAAGTATCCAAAAAATTTGCAGAATGCAATTTAAAAATTCAGATAGATAAGTGCAAATTCTTCGCAAAGTCAACAGAATATTTAGGCCATATACTAACCACAGAGGGAATCAAACCAAATATGAACAAAATAAAAAACATACAGGAGCTGAAGTTACCGCAAACGGTTAAACAAATAAAATCGTTTTTGGGCATGACCGGCTATTACAGAAAATTTATAAGGGATTACGCCAAAGTGGCACAAGGCTTAACAAAATATTTGAAAAAAGGAGCTAAAACTAACATTCATGACCCCCAATATACAAATTCGTTCGAGAAATTGAAAGCACTTTTGACGAACCCACCGGTACTCAAGATTTCAAACTCAAATTCTCCGTAACAACAGATGCAAGTGACTTTGCAATTGGAGCTATTTTAACACAAGAAGGACACCCCATATGCTATGCAAGCAGATCACTAAACGACCACGAAAGAAAATATTCAGCGACGGAAAAAAAGCTGCTAGCCATAGTCTGGGCGGTCAACTATTTCAGACCGTATATCTACGGGAGACAATTCGACCTCCTGACAGACCATCAACCGCTTAAGTGGGTATATTGTAAAAATAAAGGAAAAGATATAAATCCTAGATTACAGAGGTGGCTCCTCAAATTAGGAGAATACGACATTAACATAAGTTATGTCAAGGGAAAGGACAACACTGCCGCTGACTTTATGAGCAGAATAAATGCAGAGGCAGGTGAAATTAATATCCTACAAGAAAATGAGAATATGAGTACCATGGCAACAATCCACTCTCAAGAAGAAGAATTGCATGACCATTTTGGTATCTTGGAAACTGCCGTTAATAGATTTTCAACACAGATAATCCTTGCTCATTCAAAAAACCAGGAGTCCCAATTTGTAAATGGAAAACATAAAATTTTTATTAGCGAAGAAGATATAAATACGAATTACATGTTCAGGCGATTCTTAAGAAACGGCAAAGTAGGAATATATTCGGAACTACCGGACCACGAATACAATAAAGTTCAGCAAAAATTAATTGACTTGTTTAATAGAACAATAAAATTTTACAAATGTACGCACCATGCAAACGACATGCAGAATGAAGATGAAGCTTATAGATACATAGCGAAATATCATAAAAACGAAACTGGACATGGAGGAATTAACGGAAATTATGAAGGACTGAAAACCTTTCATAAAAACGAAACTGGACATGGAGGAATTAACGGAAATTATGAAGGACTGAAAACCTTAATTTATTACAAGGATCTAAAGAAGTTAATACAAAAATATATAAATAACTGCGAAATATGCAATAAAGCGAAATACGACCGAAAACCTATTAAGGAAAAATATAAGCTAACCGAAAGAGTATATAAGGTATAACAACTCAGTCCATTCCACGATAAAAGCAAAGCCTATAGATGTAATTGAAGGTAGAACAGATAAAGCCAAAATATACAAAACTCTAGAGGATAATAAAAAACGCACAATTGAAAAATTGAACGAACAGCGCGAAAGTTTTCAAAATACGGAACAGGAAGGATATGTGAAGAACTATAAGGCTCTTAGGCACAAATACGAACCAAGATATCGCAAACTAAATTTACAAAACATACACTCTTCCAATATTAAAAGAAAAAAGAAATTTTCAGGTGAAATGGATCCTAACCTCTTTGATGATACTACAGGCATTGACACCAATCCAACCTCATCTCACAATAGAAAGAATTGAAACCAATCTTGGATACATGGAAATATGGATCGAAGATGTCCAACTTGCAGAAACCTACGACACTATACTACATATAATAAATATTGAGGAAATATTAGGTATAATCGACACATTTCACAAAAATAAAGAACATGCTGGCCTACAGGAGAAAACAGAAATTTTGAAAAGGCAACTTAACAACATAAAAAGCAAAGCTTTAACTTTAATACCACACAGACAGCGAAGAGGCCTAATTAATATTTTTGGAACAGCTCAAAAATTGTTATTCGGCACTATGGATGATAATGATAGGCAAGAAATAGAAGCACATCTGAATTCAATAGATACAAATAACCATAATGCAATTAAAAATCTTAATCGTCAGATAAGCATTAATACACACTTCAATAAAACTTTCTCTAAACTCAAGTCTATTATAGAAAGCGACCGTAATATAATAAATTCGAAATTAAATAGTATAAATAAGGTTAACAACGAAATACAAAGACATATTCAATACACTGACTTCACACTAAAACTAAAAATTATACAGGACAATATCGAACACATTCAGGAAAACATAGCTGCATCAAAGCTAGGAATTTTTTACGGAAGCATGTTGACAAAAGACGAGATAACTAAGTTCGGAATAGATTTCAATAAACTACAAAATATTAAATTAGGAACTCTTATTGATAGCAATGGGAATATAACATTCGCCATTAAAATACCAAAAGATTCTATCTCTCTTCCAATAAACTATCTTATACCTATTGGAAACGAAAATAACAGGGAACTCTTATTTGAACCCCAAATTACATTATATTACAATAATAATACCTATATTTACGAAAGTACTATCGAATTGAAAAAACTAAAGCCGTTAAAAAACTGCTTAATAAAGAAAAATTGTATGCAAATTTTTAATAATGCATCAGAAATTATAGAGATAAAGCCAGGAATTGTACTCATAAAAAATCAAGTAAGAACACACTTTTTTAATGATTGTAACAACAGAACACAAAACCTAACTGGCAACTATTTAATAAATTTCAATAATTGCTCTATCAATGTAGGCAACCAAACTTTCTATAATAAAGAAATTATATTTAAACAAAGTATCGCTAGCTTTAATCACATACAAATGACCGAAAATAAAAATGAAAAACTAATATTCGAAGACATTGTATTAAGTAACTTAAAAAATACGGCACTAATAGATGAAATAAGCTATGTAAGAAAAACCCATTATGTATATGGTTCCACATTAACTTTAATTTTAATCTCCATTGTTTCAATAATTGTATTAAAGAAATTAAAGAGCAAAAATAACAATGTTAAAATAACCAACATGATCACCCAGGAGAGTGCTCAATCAAGGGGAGGAGGAGTTACGTCGCCGTCGTTACAAGCCAAATCGCTGCCGACGTCGCCGTCACCCAACTTCCACATTGACTGATCTGCATAAATGCAACTAAAGTATAAATGCAACCAAAGCATATTTAAACACAAGTAACACAATACTTACCTACGGTGGTCATGTTACGAAAATTGCAATAATGCTCTACATTATGAAATGCCAACTAAACATATCTTGTAAATGAAGAAAACAAATTATGTCAACTAAACATATTTTGTAAATGAAGAAAACAAATTTTGTAAATGAAGAATTAGACTAAGAAATTTAATTTTTATTCAATAAAAGTCAAAAATAATTTGGACACCTAAGTGTACGGTGGTTTTAATCGCCAATTTCCATTTCTCGTGCAGGGGTGCAGTCTTCAGCTCTTTCGACCTTAAGTGATGATCTATTATCTTCTCCATAGTTTTCAGTAGGAAGGAGGTTAGGCTAATTGGCCTGAAAGATTTAGCCAAACAGTAGTCCTTCCTTCCTACTTTCGGTATGAAGATTACCTCAGCTGTCCTCCATGATTCAGGGATGTAGGCCAAGGTTAGGCTCTCCCTCAGCAGCCTAATCAGATGTGGCATTAGGATCTGCTCACCCTGTTGTAGAAGCGCTGGGAACATGCCGTCCACTCCCGGAGATTTGAACCTTTCGAACGAGGCCATTGCCCACCTGATCGAGTCCGCAGTAAACAATTGTTTAGCGATAGCCCAATCAGTGCCGGTGTCTGCCCGTAACTGAACTGGCCTGTGTTCAGTTCAGTTACGGGCAGACACTGGCACTGATTGGGCTATCGCTAAGCAATTGTTTACTGCCTGTGTTCAGTTACGGGCAGACACCGGTAAACCGGAATAGTCTCCGGGAAGTGAGCATGCAAGAGCTCTGTAGCTCTGTCCTCCGCTCTGGTCGTGAATGTCCCGTCATTCCTTTTGATGGCTAGCACTGTGTCCGTCTTCCCTTTAGCCAAAACTTTGTGCAGCCTGGCAGCTTCTGTTGTGGAGGAGACGTTTTCACAGAATCTCCTAAAGCTAGCCTGTTTAG
This sequence comes from Bactrocera tryoni, assembly GCF_016617805.1. Lineage (NCBI taxonomy): Eukaryota > Metazoa > Arthropoda > Insecta > Diptera > Tephritidae > Bactrocera > Bactrocera tryoni. The sequence goes on along the minus strand of NW_024395824.1, from coordinate 11,560,422 downwards.
CAGACCTGATCTCTTTATTGTACAGTGTCAGGTTGCTCCTATACTCTTCCCAGACCCCTGTACGTTTAGCCTTATTAAATAGGCTGCGTACCTTCTTCCTTAGGTCTGCGAGTTTGCTTGTCCACCAGGAGCAATTGCGCCTGTCTGTGGGTACTCCTAAGAGGCAGCTGTCATTGTACGCGTTAATGATGGACCCGTTAAGCGCGGTCAATCTGCTCTCCATTCCCGGGCGCGTGACGCTGCTGTCAGTCTGCCCCACCCTCTTCAATCCCTCATCTACCCTCTCCCTGAAGGCACTCCAATTGGTCCTTCGAGGGTTGCGTCTAGGAGGGAATAGCTTGACCCCTGCCCTCAGCGCAAACCTTACAATTCTATGGTCCGACAGGGAGTCTCCATTGAGACTCTCCACTGCGAGACCAATCCGGTTGCAGGTTCATTACTGAAGGTGATGTCCAGCACTTCCCTCCTGCTTATAGTTATGAATGTGGGTTCACACCCTATATTCTCTATCGCTAAATTACTGCCTACATATTCTAGCAGGGACTCACCTTTCACGTTGCAGTCGGTGCTGCCCCATTCCGTATGGTGAGCGTTCGTATCGCAACCGATGATAAGGGGGAGCTTGTGCAGTCTGCAATGCTCTACCAGCCTTTCCACCGCCTCCGGGGTGCCGTTGCTGCCTCTCCCGGAAAGTATGCTGAGGCCAGGACGAAGTCTTTGCCTTCAGTATCCCTAGCCTGCACCGCCACCAAATCCTGCGTCAGAAACTCTGAAATGCAAAAGAAATCAATATTGCTTCTGATAACTACATATACACGTCTAGATTACCTTGTTTGCCTCCGTCTTGAGGCCCTTTACCTCTTCTTTATAGACCCAAGGCTCTTGGATCAGCAGTGTGCCCAGTTTCTCCTCAGTGAACCTGCTCGTTATGACAGCTGAGGCTGCCGCCGCATGATGCAAGTTCACTTGGGCAATTTCCATGTTGTCGGCCATCATATACTGGGCTCAAGGAAAGAGAGATCCTCTACCCCGCCGTCAACCGCACTGCTGTCCATTGGGCCTCCAAATCCGTCTAGGAGCTCCTGCGTTGAAAGTAGCTCCGTGTTCCGGCCATCTTCGGAGACGTCAGTGGTCGTTTCTGGCACTGCCTGTCTAGACCTGCTCCCGCAGGGCTGCTCCGACAACTCGTCCACCTCCATCCTTGTTTCCTCCGGGGCGAACTCCGGCACTGCCTGGTTATCGACACCCTTGTCCTGTAGAGTCGCAGGCGTTTTGGCTTCCTTGCTCCCGGTGTCAGCAGGCTTGTAGGGCCGCATGACGACCGCGCTGTACCTGTAGAACAGGTGGAAGCTCGCGGCCCGGACATACTTATACGACTCGTCGTCCATGTATAAGTGTTACCTCCATCCTTCCATGTCACCTAGCTTCTCCTTTATGCTGCCGGCAACACTCCAGGCCGAGATACTGAGTCCCCGGTTCTGGTTCCTCACCAGGCTCAAGGCGTACTCGTAGATTCTATCCCCGCTCCGAGGGAAGAACATTGTCATGCTGTGCATGATTGGCACATCTTCCACCCTCTTCGCGCAGAGGACAGGGCCCGTCCAGCTTTTCAGCTTTGGAGCGTGTTACCTCAGCCAGTCGGCGGACGACTCGTCCAGGTAGTCTACCTGCATCATACCTCCCCTGAAGTCGATGCCCAGGAAGGACGCCGTGTAGACCTCTCCTTTAGACACCTCGTCCATCATAATGTCCTGAAGCACGATGAGCACATCCGGTTTCATCGACCCCGCCGGGTATTTGAAAGGCAGAACAGCCATGCGGATGCCTCTGACAGCATCCGCATATCCGCGCCGTCACTCCTCCACCCGGTGAGGAGCCGGTCCAGATGGTTGGCCCCCGGCTGCCTTTGCGTCTGTGCCCCGCACCCTTTTGGATCAGGGGGGCTTCTGCGGAGTGATTTGGCCGCACTTCCTTTTCTCGGCTTGAGCTTTCGTGCCCGCGGGCAGTGCCCTGCTGGTGCCCCGCCTTACGGTCAGAGTTGTGCTAACCGGGCAACGGTTGCTGTTACCGCTGCCTTGAGCGCGAGCTGGCACGTTTTTGTCGTGCCCCTTTGCCGGGAATGCGTTGTTCCCTTGGCTCTTGCTCCTGGCCAGAGTCTCCGCTGCCTCCGGGGTTTTCCCATCACGGAGGTGCCGTAGGTACCACTCCAAGGTCGAACCACTCATCCCTTTCCTATGAGGATCATCGCACCCGCCGAGTTGGCCAGCTTCTGGGAGGGGGCGTTGCCCACCTCTTCTGCGCCTTCTCCTCTTTTACCTTCTTGCGCCGTCAGGCTCTGCCTGATGCGACTCGCCCGAGGCCGACCCACTGCACCTATCGGCGAGGGTCTTGGCGACGTTCGTTGCTGCTACAGCGGCACCAGGCTTTACCACCAGGTGAGCTCCGCCGCAAGAGGACGTCGTCGTCATCCTCTCTGGCGTACTCCTCAAACAGCGAACGCTCCTCTGGTGTAAGAACGTCGAGGAAGCTAAACTTCCGCCTAGCCCCTTGACCCCCCTTACCTTCCGCTGCCCCGATCTCCTTTTCCGCTTCCGTTGACCTTTGTCGTTGCCCTTTATCCGTCATCGAATCCAGTGTTTGCGTTTGTTTTTTTGTTGTTATTGTATTGTTGTTGTCCATCTTTTCCTTACGACCCTTGGCCCAACAGGGTGAGCTGTCGGGTCTATGTTTTAGCTGGGGAACTAGAAGGTCCGCCACGCCAGAGCCCCTTGGCACGGTTAGGCCACCGTTACTTCCCAATTCGGCCCGGTGTTGGGAAGGCTCGTTAGAATACAGCCACATTCACCTCCTGGCTGCAAAGTTCAAATGGGCACGGGAGTCGCCGTGCTTAACAGCACCAACCACACAGGATTGGAGGGCGCCGAGTATGCCTTGCGCCTAAGCCCCTGCACCGCGACAAGGTGCCTACCATTCGCAGATTTCTTTATCCTTTCTTACAAATGTATTTCTGGGGAAAATAAAAAAGGATAAACATCCTTTTTCTAAAAATGTACTTCTGGGAAAAATAAAATAATAAGAAAAGGAGAAAGATCCTTTTTTACAAATGTATTTCTGGGAAAAATAAGATAATACGAAACGGAGAAAGATCCTTTTTTTACAAATGTATTTCTAGGAAAAATAAGAATTCATATTTTTGGACCACTATATAATAATTGTGCTTAAGCATGCCTATATAAACAATGTAATATTTATTTTATATTCATTTGTGGTTTTGCGCGCAATAGATGAGCATAACTTACGCCTCCTTTACACTACTCGCGAAGTTAAACGTATTTCTCAAAGCAAAGCAATGTCGGATGTAAAAAAGAAGAGACGGCAATACTGTGCGGAACACATTAAATTCGGATTCATTGAAAATCCCACAAACCTATCCTCGCCTTTGTGTCTTCTATGTCTAAAAACATTTTCGAATGAAGCAATGAAGCCTTCAAGACTGCAAGATCATGTGAATAAAATGCATCCAGATAAGAGAGACAAGAATGTAGCATATTTTCAAGACCTAGAGAAGAAGCATAATACTCAGCCAAGTGTAGCAAAACTATTTTCGGCGGCTGCTAAGCAAGATGACGACGGACTTCGAGCTTCGTACAATATCTCTTTGTTAATTGCTCAAAAAGGCAAACCACATAACATCACAGAAGAGTTAACATTGCCAGCAATAAATGAAGTAATAACTACCGTGCTTCATAAACCGGCCGCAGATATTATCCGAAAAATTCCTTTGAGTAATAATTCTGTGCAAAGACGAATTGATGAAATGGCTGAAAACATTGAAGAATCATTGTACGATCACCTGAGGTCAAGTTAATTTTCAATTCAGCTGGATGAGTCCACTTTACCAACTAATGGAGCATTGTCTTACTTGAGTTTTATTAAAGATGAGAAAAAATGTGAAGAACTATTATTTGATAGAAAATTAGAGACCGATACAAAAGGCGAAACCATATTCAATATGTTGGAAAAGTTTTGCGATGAGAAAGAAATTCCTTTGAAAAATATTATTTCAGTTGCTACGGATGGCGCTCCGGCTATGACAAGTTGCCATAAAGGCTTAGCGTACTCAAAAAATAAAATTCCAGATGTGCTTGGTGTACATTGCGTTATTCATAGACAACATTAAGTTGCTAGAAACTTAAGTGAAAAACTATTTCAATCACTGCAATATGTCATCAAAGCAGTCAATAAAATCCGCAACAGCTCTTTGAATGATAGATTATTTCATCAGCTTTGTGTTACTAATGACGAGGATTTCAATCGTGTGTTGTTTCATACTGAAGTTCGTTGGCTATCAAGAGGCAATTGTCTGACTTGATTCTACAACCTGTTTGACTATGTGATAGAGTTCTTGGAAACTAAAGATTCAGAATTTCAAGACAAGCTCATAACATGAATGACATAGCTTACATGACAGACCTGTATAAATTGTTCAACGACATGAATCTCCAACTGCAAGGCGATAAACTAAATTTAATTAAAACAAAAAACGTCGTTGCTGCTTTCGCAGCCAAACTGCTTCTACACAAAAAGAATCTGGGCAGACGTGAGTTTCACAATTTTCCGAATTTATCAGTATCATGCAGTAACGACGAATTGTTTGCCTACTGCCAACATTTGGAAAACCTCCACATTGACTTCACCGAACGATACCAGGACATTTTGAACTTGGAAATACCAGACTGGGTGTTGGATCCGTTTTCAAATATCAACACAGCAATCTCACCTCAGCTAGAAGAAGAACTTATAGAAATGACAACAAACGAGGAAATAAAAATCAAGTTCAAAAATGGTTACCAAGAATTTTGGCTACAAAAACCGATCTCGCAATTGTACCCTGGATTGTGTCATCGTCATATTTGTGTGAACGTGGATTTAGTGCTGTGACAACACTGCTAACTAAAAATAGAAATCGTTTGCTTGTTACCGAACGTGGCGACTTGCAACTGTTCTTGAGTAAATTGGAACCTGATATTAACAAACTTATTAAATAGCATCAGATTCATCCTTCACATTAGTTTTTATATATGGATCGATTATTTTAGTTTTATTTTTAATAAAATATTCTCTGTTTTAATACTATAAGGTTGTGTTTCAATAATCATTCTTATTGGCAGGTGGAGCCCGTAAGAGTTAACTTGAGACCTAAGCGCCGTTGTATGTTACCTACTGCGCTTAGGTTTCAAGTTGCTGGTTATAGTAAAAGTTTCGTTTAGAATTCTCCGTTAATATACAAATATAGGTCATTAATTTGAAGTTATAGTGGTTTTTAAATAGGTGAAAAAATGGGGTCGCTAAAAAAATATTTATTCTCAAAGAGGGCGGTAGACAAAATAAAATTGGGAACCACTGGTCTAGAGTTAAGTATAATTAATTGTACATGTTAGTTCTTAAACGGAATTCAATAAAGGAGCATAGCTAAGGACATCCTATGCAAAGCTGGAAACCACTAGTGTAAGCTTTTATAAAATATTTTTAATTATTATAAATAATATTGATACTACAAATAATACGAAATTAAATTGTTCAACCCAAAAAGTGAGAGAATCACAAATTTTAAGATTATTCTAAAGAATATTGATACTTCAAAGAATACGGAATTGAATTGTTCAACCCAAAAAGAGAGAGAATAAAAAAAAGTCTTAAACTAAAAGAAAGGAAATTTAAATTAAAGGAATTTAATTATTTGATATAAAAAGAGAGGAAAGATATCCTAAATTAATGTGAGTTTTTTTAAAAAACAAAGAAAACAATTTTAATACTATTGAAAAAAGTGCTATTACAAAAAAAAAGAGAAAGTTAATTACTTGGCGTAGAAATAAAAGGAAAGATATAGAGTATTGAAAAGGAAAATAAGTTTAACTAATTGTCAAAAAGGATGGAGTCATATATAGAAGTTCACGCAAGTGAGGAAAGTTCTCTGATCGCCATTCACTTGGGAGTGGCCAGAAACGATTCTTTTACATATGACTCAAGCAGCTCACTACTTCCGGTCTTTGACCAAGTATCCTCTGGGTAGCCTAAGAACATCCGTTTGAAGGCGAGCTAAAGTGAGAAGGCGAAACATCCCCTCCGCAGGGTTGTGTGCTGGGTTTGGGACCCGCCACGTAAAAAATCCTACCAATGAAAATTAGCAAACAGCCTCGGATGAGAGACCTCCCTTTTGACGACGACCATGGCAAACGAAATAAGGACTACGAATTGAGGGCATGCACCTAAAATGTCCGGTCCCTTAATTGGGAAACTGCCGCTGCCCAGCTGGTTGATGTCCTCGTAAAAATAAAGGCTGACATCACCGCCGTCCAAGAAATGCGATGGACGGGACAAGGACAGAGACGAGTAGGTCCTTGTGACATTTATTCAGTGGCCATATAAAGGAGCGCAAGTTTGGTGTAGGACTCGTCGTGGGAGAGAGACTCCGTCGCCGAGTACTATCATTCATTCCGGTGAATGAACGTCTAGCCACAATCCGCATCAAAGCGAGGTTCTTCAACATATCGCTGATCTGCGCCCACGCCCCGACGGAAGAGAAGGACGATGTGTCCAAGGATGCCTTTTATGAGTGCTTGGAGCGCACTTATGAAGGCTGCCCCCGCCACGATGTCAAAATCGTGCTTGGCGACTTTAACGCCAGGATGGGCAAAGGAGGTGTCTTTGGCATTACGGTCGGTAGATTCGGCCTCCACGACGAAACATTCCCTAATGGGTTGAGGCTGATTGCCTTCGCTGGGGCCCGAAATATGGTTATCTGTAGTACTAGATTCCAGCATAAGAAGATACATCAAGCTACCTGGCTGTCTCCGGATCGAAAAACGGCCAACCAGATCGATCATGTTGTGATAGACGGAAGACACGTTTCCAGTGTTTTAGATGTGCGTGCGCTCCGAGGTCCTAACATCGACTCGCACCACTATCTTGTTGCAGCTAAGATTCGCACTCGCCTCTGTGCAGCAAAAAACGCACGACAACAAACACAAGGAAGGTTCGACGTCGAGAAGCTGCAATCACAACAGACAGCCGAACGATTTTCTACTCGGCTTGCACTCCTGCTCTCCGGGAGCACTCGTCAACAACTCGGTATAAGGGAACTGTGGGACGGCATTTCAAACTCTTTATGTACAGCTGCAACCGAAACTATTGCTTTTCGGAAAGTGCAAATAACAGCTGGTACGACGAGGAGTGCCGTGTCGCAGCGGAGAGAAAACAGGCTACCTATGTACCTCGCAACGTTACAATCGACCACTACACGTGCAGGATGGGATAGATACCGAGAGTTGAAGAGGGAACCGAAATGCGTGAGCACGAAGAGCTTGATAAGCTGGCCGATAGGGGTAATGTTCGAAAATTCTACGAAAAAATGCGGCGGCTTACAGAAGGTTTCAAGACCGGAGCATACTCTTGTATAACTCCCAAAGGTGATCTAGTCACTGATGCCCAGAGCATAGTTAAATTATGGAGGGAACACTTCTCCAGCCTGCTGAATGGCAGTGAACGCACAACACCAGGAGGAGGAGAACCCGATTCCCCAATCGATGACGATGGAGCAGACGTTCCATTACCCGACCATGAAGAAGTTCGAATAGCAATTGCCCGCCTGAAGAACAACAAAGCGGCAGGGGCCGACGGATTGCCGGCCGAGCGATTTAAACACGGCGGCGAAGAACTGATAGGGAGCATGCATCAGCTTCTTTGTAAAATATGGTCGGACGAAAGCATGCCCAACGATTGAAATTTAAGTGTGCTATGCCCAATCCATAAAAAAGGAGACCCCAAAATCTGCGCCAACTACCGTGGGATTAGCCTCCTCAACATCGCATATAAGGTTCTATCGAGCGTATTGTGTGAAAGATTAAAGCCCACCGTCAACAAACTTATTGGACCTTATCAGTGTGGCTTCAGACCTGGAAAATCAACAACCGACCAGATATTCACCATTCGCCAAATCTTGGAAAAGACCCGTGAAAGGAGAATCGACAAACACCACCTCTTCGTCGATTTCAAAGCTGCTTTCGACAGCACGAAAAGGAGCTGCCTTTATGCCGCGATGTCTGAATTTGGTATCCCCGCAAAACTAATACGACTGTGTAAGCTGACGTTGAGCAACACCAAAAGCTCCGTCAGAATCAGGAACGACCTCTCCGAGCCGTTCGATACCAAACGAGGTTTCTGACAAGGCGATTCCCTATCGTGCGACCTTTTCAACCTGCTTCTGGAGAAAATAGTTCGAGCCGCAGAACTAAATAGAGAAGGTACCATCTTCTATAAGAGTGTACAGCTGCTGGCGTATGCCGATGATATTGATATCATCGGCGTTAACACCCGCGCCGTTAGTTCTACTTTCTCCAGACTGGACAAGGGAGCAAAACAAATGGGTCTAGCAGTGAACGAGGGCAAGACAAAATGTCTCCTGTCATCAAACAAACAGTCGTCGCACTCGCGACTTGGCACTCACGTCACTGTTGACAGTCATAACCTAGAAGTTGTAGATAATTTCGTCTATCTTGGAACCAGCGTAAACACCACCAACAATGTCAGCCTAGAAATCCAACGCAGGATAAATCTTGCCAGCATGTGCTACTTCGGACTGAGTAGGCAATTGAGAAGCAAAGTCCTCTCTCGACAAACAAAAACCAAACTCTATAAGTCACTCATAATTCCCGTCCTGCTATATGGTGCAGTCTTGGACGATGTCAACAACGGATGAGTCGAAGTTGCGAGTTTTCGAGAGAAAAGTTCTGCGAAAGATTTATGGTCCTTTGCGCGTCGGTAACGGCGAATACCGCATTCGATGGAACGATGAGCTGTACGAGATATACGACGACATCGACATAGTTCAGCGAATTTAAAGACAGCGGCTACGCTGGCTAGGTCATGTTGTCCGTATGGACGAAAACACTCCAGCTCTGAAAGTATTCGACGCAGTACCCGCCGGGGGAAGCAGAGGAAGAGGAAGACCTCCACTCCGTTGGAAGGACCAAGTGGAGAAGGACCTGGCTTCGCTTGGAATATCCAATTGGCGCCACGTAGCGAAAAGAAGAAACGACTGGCGCACTGTTGTTAACTCGGCTATAATCACGTAAGCGGTGTCTACGCCAATTAAGAAGAAGAATTGTCAAAAACAAAAAAAAATAAAAAATATACTAACATAATGCCAGACACAGCTGAAGAATTAATTAAACAACTTAACCAAATGAGGTTAGATTATGGGCAAACCATCCATCCTTCAAATCCTTCCAACCATCCTTTAAACCCTCCCACCCCTAACCAAATTTAATAACGACAATAGTTTGAGAAGTACTCGAACGAATGAGTACTCAGAATATAACTGACTTTACCGAACCCGACCACAGCGTGACACTGAACGCGAACAACATAAACGATTTAGATAAGATTTCGGACATTGTTAAATGCCTTAGAGAATTTTCAAGATGTCCAGGAGAATTGACCTCCTGGAGGAATAGCGTAGACAGAATTTTAAAAGCTCCACGATCAGGCATAAAATAATTGGCGATGCCGACACCGCATTGGAATCGTATAATACTCCACTTGATTGGAGTCAAATTCGAAAATGTCTCATGATGCATTATTCGGATAAAAGGGACATAGGTACCCTCGAATACCAGATGACCACTCTGGTCGAACGCCACGACGATATTCCGACCTTCTACCAAAAAGTTTACCAACACCTTTCCCTTATATTAGACAAAATTTCATGTCTCGAGTTATGCGACGAGTCCATACGGACTATGACAAATTCATAAAGGGACAAAGCCCTTGACCCATTTATTAGAGGACTAAATGGTGATTTACCTCGTCTTCTCAGCATGAGAGAACCGACAACCTTGCCCTAAGCACTACATTTATGTCAAAAACTTGACAACATGACGTATAGAATTTATCATGCGAATAATACGCACAAAGCCAATATTCAACCACCACCACGACCTCCCCGAAATAATAATTTTAATAACTTTAATAACAATAGAGCTTTTTACCCCGAATTAACTTATTCCCACTCCCTTAGACGAAATTTCGACCAACAAACATTCGGTCGCGAAACAAACCGATATCCCCGACTTATGCCGAGGTTCAACAATTACCCGAACAACCCCCATATTACTAGAGAAAATACTTCTTTTAATAACAGACCGAACCTACCACCTAAACCACCGACCCCAATGGAAGTAGACCAGTCCATACGGTCAAGACAAATTAATTATCAAAATAGGCCCAATATATTCCAGGACAATGGACCACCGAAACGTCCTATTTCCGCACAACTGACTCACCTTCCAAGCAAAATACAAAGAAATTTTTTTACTAACGCAGTCGAATTAGAATAAGGTCAGACGAAAGAATGTCCGAAGATTGGAATTTAAGTGTGCTGGGCTCATTCCACAAAAAAGGGAGACCACACAATCTGCGCCAACTTCTTCTTCTTCTTTAATGCCAACAGCGCGACAGTCGTTTCTCCTTTTTGCTACAAGGCGCCAATCGGAGATTCCAAGCGAAGCCAGGTCCTTCTCCACTTGGTCCTTCCAACGGAGTGGAGGTCTTCCTCTTCCTCTGCTTGACCCGGCGGGTACTGCGTCGAATACTTTCAGAGCTGGAGTGTTGTCGTCCATTCGAGCAACATGATCTAGCCACCGTAGCCGCTGTCTTTTATTTCGCTGCACTATGTCAATGTCGTCGTATATCTCATACAGCTCATCGTTCCATTGAATGCGTTATTTGCCGGGGCCAACTCGCAAAGGACCATAAATCTTTCGCAAAACCTTTCTCTCGAAAACGCGCAGCGTCGACTCATCATTTGCTGTCATCGTGCATTTCTCTGCACCATATAGCAAGATGGGAGTAATGAATGACTTAGAGAGTTTGGTTTTTGTTCGTCGAGAGAGGACTTTACTTCTCAATTGCCTATTTAGTCCGAAGTAGCACCTGTTGGCTAGAGATATCCTGCGTTGGATTCGGAGGCCGACGTTTTTGTTGGTGTTGAAGCTGGTTCCAAGATAGACAAAATTATCTAAAACTTCAAAGTTATGACTGTCAACAGGTTCGTGGCTCCCTGCGGGGAGGGAGATAAGAATATTCCCGCGGTAAGGCATGCCTGTCGTATGAGGCGACTAAAATCCAATATGCACTATGTCCGACATTCGCATGTCTGGTTTATTGAATGTCGGCATGGTGAGAGATGTCAGAAAAGTGCTATACTAAAATACTATCAAATTCATTGAATGGGTTTGCGATTATATAACAAACACAAAAATGAAAGGGATAACAAAAAAATCATACAGTCGGGTTCTTAAGAATTCCTCGGAATTTTTGGGGGCTCGACTGGCAGTAGCTTAAGCGCAAGCTTGGGCTACAGGTCACACCAAAGACTAAAACATGGTACCACGGGGAGCAGCCGCCCCTGAAGTTCGCTTCAGTCTGCTCATTGGGTCTTGGCCCTTTAGGGAGATTCGTGGTGGCTGTGGTTTACACCTAAATGCAGGAAGGGCAATTGTCCAATGTGGAGTCGCACTGCGGCCGGGTGCCGGACCCAGAGTACGGCAGAGGTTTTAGATGGGCCTCGAACCCGACCAAGGTGGCTAGGGTGTTTCCTTTGGTTTTCACCCGAACCGATTGGAACCAAAGTGTATGTGTGTGGGGCGGCACTCATACCTTGGTTTCTTCCAGAGTGTAGTGTTGTGCATGCACTTACACTTTGGGGCGCTGATCAACGCATTAATTTGATCTATGTGCTACTAGTAATAGATAGCACCGTGGATTTGAGCCTTCGCAGGCAGATACCCACGTAAAACACATTGACAGTTGTCAACAGGTTCGTGGGTACCTAGTAGCGAGTGCGACGACTGTTTGTTTCATGACAGGAGATATTTCGTCTTGCCCTCGTTCACCACCAGACCCATTTGCTTCGCTGCCTTATCCATTCTGGAGAAAGCAGAACAAACGGCGCGGTTGTTAAGGCCAATGATATCAATATCATCGGCATACGACAGAAGCTTTACACTCTTATAGATGACTGTACCTTTTCGGTTTAGTTCTGCAGCTCGAATTATTTTCTCCAGCAGCAGATTGAAGAAGTTGCCCGATATTGAGTCACCTTATCTAAAACCTTGTTTGGTATCGAACGGCCCGGAAAGGTCCTTCCCGATCTTATAGATCGGTTTAGTTCTGCAGCTCGAATTATTTTCTCCAGCAGCAGATTGAAGAAGTTGCACGATATTGAGTCACCTTACATGAAACCTTGTTTGGTATCGAACGGCCCGGAAAGGTCCTTCCCGATCCTGACGGAGCATTTGGTGTTGCTCAACGTCAGCACACAGCCGTATTAGTTTTGCGGGGATAACAAATTCAGATATCGCGGCATAAAGCAGAAGTGTTCCCTCCATAATTCTTGTATGCTTTGGGCATCGGTCACTAGATCACCTCCTTCGATTCTAGAAGAGTATGCTCCGGTCTTGAAACCTTCTGTTAGTCTCCGCAATTTTTTGTAGAATTTTCGAGCATTACCACTGCCGGCCAGCTTGTCAAGCTCTTCATACTCACCCATTTCGGGCTCTTTCTTTATCTGTGTGCAAATGAGTCTCGCTTCCTTCTTAAACTCTCGGTAGCTATCCCATCCTGCACGTGTTGTATTCGATCGTAACGTTGCGAGGTACGCAGTCTGTTTTCTCTCCACTGCGGCACGTCTCCTCGTCGTACCAGCTGTTCTTTTGCATTTTTCGAAAACCAATGGTTTCGGTTGCAGCTGTACGTAAGAAGCTTGAAATGCCGTCCCACAGTTCCTTTATACCGACTTCTTGACAAGTGGTCTCAGAGAGCAGGAGTGCAAGCCGAGTAGAAAATCGTTCGATCATTTGTTGTAATTGCAGCTTCTCGACGTCGAACCTTCCTTGTGTTTGTTGACATGCGTTTTTTGCTGCACAGAGGCGGGTGCGAATCTTGGCTACAACAAAATAGTGGTATAAGTCCTCGATGTAAGGACCTCCGAGCGTACGCACGTCTAGAACACTGGAGACGTGTCTTCCGTCCATCACAGCATGATCGATCTGGTTGGTGGTTTTTCGATTCGGAGACAGCCAAGCAGCTTGATGAATTTTCTTATGCTGGAATCTAGTACTACAGATAAACAAATTTGCGCCAAAAATCATCCTTCTCATCCATCGATATGTTGAAGAACATCGCCTTGATGCGGATTGTGGCTAGACGTTCACCGGAGTGAATATTAGTACTCGCCGACGGAGCCTCACTCCCACCACGAATCCCACACCAAACTTGCGCTCTATTATATGGCCACTGTAGTAAATGCCACAAGGACCTACTCGCCTCAGTCCTTGTCCAGCCTTTATTTTCACGAGGACATCAACCAGCTGGGCAGCAGCACCTTCCCAATTAAGGGACCGGACATTCCAGGTGCATGCCCTCATAGCATAATCTTTATTTCGTTCGCCATGGTCGTCATCAAAAGGGGGGTCTCTCATCTCTCATACGTGGCGGGTCCCAAACACTGTGACGACCCTGTGTAGGGGATGTTTCGCTTTCTAATTTTACTTCGCCTTCAAACGGATGTTCTTCGGCTACCCAGAGGATATATAAAATATGAAATTCAAAATGTAGATGTAGTTGTATGGATTTCACCTATTAATGTTTATAACATAATACTACGTCCAAATTTCGTTGAAAATGGTAGTGTAGTTCTTGAGACATATAGATATAAAGAAGCGGTGTGCCACGCCCATTGTCGAAATTTTAGATCGATTCACTTGAAATACTTAAGTGCCATTTTAGCTGTAACATTTTTACCTCTTGTATTTATTTAACAAGTTATCACTTTTAGCGTGGGCGCGGATGTCTTTCGATTTCACCCAATTTCACACTGTAAGAGGAAGCAAACTGAACATTAAGCAAGTTTGGTCGACAAAGGGACCACGCCCACTTCTTGAAAATTTGCACCAAATTGCAGTTTTGTGTCCTAGTTCGGAGTTCAGTTATAGCACTTTATATGTTTTCGATTAACGGCATTACGTGTATAAGGTTTTATTACCATTTCTCAATTTTTCGCTTGTGCGGACGTACGGACAGAGTGTCGCCCGGAATTAAAATCGACTTCTCAATCTGATCTTTTATGACGAGATACAAAATTCTCGTGCCTCTGGATAGCCAAACATCGGTTTGTTTCTAAACTTTCGAAATGGCTGGAATGATTTTGCTGAAATTTTGTGTGCTTATCGAGTACCTCTGATAATCAGCAAAGCTATATTTTGCAATGTATAACTAAATGTTTTACATTTGGTCCACCGCTGATATTATTTTTAATTTTTTTAGACAAAACATTTTGTTTTTATTATTTCACGCATTAAAAAATGCATGCAATTCCAAATTTTCACATACAAGTATATAATACCCATGAAAAGAGGATGGTCACACACGGACAGCACGAAAAAGAGCTGGCTTTATGCCGCGATGTCTGAATTTGGTATCCCCGCAAAACTAGTACGGCTGTCAGGGGCGTCGCGAGGATCCAGATCATGGGGGGTGAGTCCCTTTGAAATGCCGACTCATTTCAAGAATTTGCCGATTTAATGTACTTATATGTTTATAAATATATATAAAATAGGGATATCTTCATTTCTGATTATTTTCGAATTACGGAGAAGTTTGACAACATAATAGCATAATTCATTATTTTATTCTCAAATAAGTATTGTACATATTAGTATAATCATCATTTAATATGTTTCTCTTAATATAAAATACATATATTGTTCAGCGACGTGTTACGCGGGAAAAAACAAGATTTTCTTAAGAAATTGAATTGCAAAAAATATAAATTTCTAAGTTATATTTTCACTCTGCGATGTTTCAACATTGACCATTTTCCAACAACATCGCGCAGATCGATTTCGTCTACTTTATCCTTTGAAGAAGAAAGCAGCATCAAAGAATTCAAACGTTCATACCCCATTGTTGTACGCAAATCGTTGAAAACAAATTTCAATTTACTAAAAGACCGTTCACATGAAGCTGACGTAACAGGAGCAGTCATTATGTAATGAACAATTTTGTACGCAGAAGGAATGACTTTCTCAATTTGTACGCTACTATAGAAATGTCATCGAAAGATTTACACTCTTTACATGAATCAAAAAGAATTTGTGTTTCAGCAAAAATACAATCTAGATCTTCACTGAAGAACTTAGGTTCCAATTGCACAACAAATTGTATAGATTCTATTGTAATATTACTTCTGTTAGCAGGAATTATGAACATCTCTTGAATGGGTTTGAAGGTTGACATAGTTTCTTGCAAATTATCTTGAATACAATTTGTGAAATTTTCGAGGACAATTTTGAATTCTTTTCTATAAAATGTCTGGAAATCAAAATTACAAGCAGTTGCTGGATTGTCGTCATATTTCTTCGGAGCACGGCGTGTTCTGTGGTGTTTCGAAAAGTCATTTTCAGGGTTGATCTGACACTTTTCAGCAAATGCAACTGAACTCGCTAGCAATGCGTTAATTTGTGAATCGTCATTCATTTGTTGGAATGACGCTGATGTGCTTTCAATCAGCATGATGTTCAATTCCTCGGCTTCCAAACTTTCCGTCAAATCGAGTTTCTTGTCAGAACGAGTTTCTTGTGAATATAAATATTGCACATATAAAAGTAAATTAGGAGATAACCGACTTTTGAAAGAATGACGATCGATAGTAAATTCATTCTTCGAACTTAAAAAAAATATATTCAACCACTGTTATTCGAACATTGTAGTGTTTTAATAATCCTCGTGGAAATTACGAAAAGGTGTCTTTTTAAGCTTGCTTCCCCAATTATAGAGCTATTTATTGCGTTTTACTGAAGTTAGAATTTTCATAAATGCCGGCTAGTGAATTCGCAATGGATATGACGTAAAAATTAATGTGCAATAATATATGTTGATGAAAATCTTAAAAATATTCAATAAGTTTTGACAACAAATTTCCGGGTACTTGGCAACTCTTACTGGAATTGCCGAAATGAACTTTCAAATTTTTAGTTATGATATTAAAATGGCCGAAAATGCCGACTCGTTCGCGACGCCCCTGACGGCTGTGTAAAGTAAGGTTGAGCAATACCAAAAAAGCTTCGTCAGGATCAGGAAGGACCTCTCCGAGCCATTCAATTACAAACGAGGTTTCATACAAGGCGATTTCCTTTTGTGCGACTTCTTCAATCTGCTCTTGGAGAAAATAATTCGAGCCTTACAACTTAAGTATCTTCTAAAAGTGTGTACAACTGCTGGCGTGCGCCGATGACATCAATATCATTGGCCTCAACAACAGCGCCGTTAGTCCTGCTTTCTTCAGAATGGACAAAAAAGTAAAGCAAACGGGTCTGGTAATGAAGGATGGCAAGAACAAATACATATCTTCTGTCATCAAACAAACAGTCGTCGCACTCGCCACTAGGCGCCCACGTCACTGTTGACAGTTATAACTTCGAAGTCGTAGATAATTTCGTATGGAAGCATTCTGTGCAGAGGAAATTTTTGGAGGAAGCATACATTCAAAACAATTTGAGAAATGTCTGGCTTTTGGTTAATATATACACTTATACAGCTACCAGTTATACAAAGTGCGTTCCAAAGTAAACAGGACTTAAAAAATGTTTTCTTCGGCAAAATCAATTTATTTTATTCAAAGTAGTCTCCTTTTGCTTCAATATAGCTTTTTGCACGGCATGTCGAACGAGTGTTTTAGCTCGTTGGCCGGTATGACCGCCAGTATGCCGGTGCAAACCTTTTCAATGGCCTCTACGTCTGCATAACGTACAGTGCCATATCAAGTGAATACGAGGAGTGGTTAATGATTAAAATGGGATTTTTGGTCAAATAATCGTACTTCGAATGTTGGATACTGAGCAAATTTTGATCGTCAGTCAATTTGAGCGGAATAAACCGTGTATACACCTTTCGTAAGCCCAAATGTTCGGTGAAAATGCGATAAGTCGATGTTTTGAAGATGTTCAATTTCAATGAATTTCAATGATGATTTCGGCAGATTTTTGAAGAATTCACGCACAGTTTCGATGGAAGTTCCGGTGATTAGGCAGATTGATTGGCCCACATTGAATTTGTTGAAACCACTCGTGCACTCGGTATAGGCAATCATCGCCATAAACTTGTTTCATCAATTGAAACGATTCGGTAAAGGTTTTACCAATTTTAAAACAAAATTTAAAGTTGGCTCTTTGTTGAAAGCTCAGTTTCGCACCGATAACGAAAACATACTGACCCTTAAAACACTCTCTTTCACTTCCAATGGTTGAAATGTCATGAAATTCTCACTGAACAGTCGATACAGTTAGCAGATTCTAACGCACCAATCGACATATAGATGGCGCTAGATTCAAAATGTCCGGTTTACTTTGGAACACACTTTGTATTTATAGAGATATCTACGTATTTTCTTAAAAAGGAGGATATTCTGAATATCCTTTGGAACCATGGTGTTTGTCAGCATTTAGAAACCCCGAATTTGGCGTGTACCAAGCACGATTTAATGAAATCCATGCAAAAGCACGCTGTATTATTGGAATATTTACGGGAAATGAAACTCAATTAACTAAAATTAGTTATAAAATTAGAGATCATATTATGTTGTCTTTAGGCAATAATTGAATGAAACGTTCCGACATTTGAATTCATATTTTGTTTTAATAAATATATTTTCAATAAAAACAAGAGCTTGGAATTAACATGTCGTAAATGTTGATGTCTATTTTTGAACTCTTCTCTTTAAAACATCAAGCTCATGAGTTTTAGACGGAAACTCCACAACTTTTACTTGCATATCTGCTTTAGGTGCCTCTTCTTTTATTTGTAGCGATCCCTTCTTTAAAGCAGTTAATTTCTCAAATTGATATGAAATTGGATTTCACTTTCGACAGTGGGCTCCGTTAAGTTTTAGCGTCAATGCATCCCATAACTTATTTGCTACAACTTTGCCTTATCCACAATTAGGCAAACTAGTTTCTGCCAAGTCCTGATGCTGTAGCATAAAATCACACCTAAATTGTTTTACGCATATTTATTTTGTTAATTTTTTCCTTAAATCACTAGTCATGTAAAAGGAAAATAATTTACATTTTGCCTCCGACTATTTGTAACTGATTTATTTACAACTTTTTTTTTAATTCGTACTATAACGTTTCTCAAATAGCTAACGAATGATATTTCGATTCTTTCGTACAAACGAGAACATGTTATCGAATGAGGAAATTTCAAATTTCGAAAGTGCGCATTCCATAGCGAGTACAATGACCCAAAAACAAAAAAATATATAAATTTCGCTCGTTAACGGGTGCTGCGATTAAGGCCCAGCTTTGAAATCGACGAAAAGGTTGTGTGTATCGATCCTCTTTTCACGGGTCTTTTCCAAGATTTGGTGAATATCTCGTCAGTTGTACATTTTCCAATCAGTGTGTTGATGGTGGGATTCAATCTTTTACACAATAGGCTTGATAGAACCTTATATATGATGTTGAGGAGGATTATTCCACGGTAGTTGGCGCAGAATTTGGGGCCTCCCTTTATGAGGATTGAGCAAAGCATACTTAAATTCCAATCGTTGGGCATGCTTTCGTCCGACCATATTCTACAAAGAAGCTGATGCATGCTCCTTATCAGTTCTTTGCCGCCGCATTTGAATAGCTCGGCCGGCAATCCATCGGCCCCCGCTGCTTTGTTGTTCTTTAGACGGGTAATTGCTATTCGAACTTCTTCATGGTCGGGCAATGGAACTTTCACTCCATCGTCATCAATTGGGGAATCGGGTTCACCATCTCTTGGTGTTATGTTTCCACTGCCATGCAGCAGCCTGGAGAAGTGTTCCCTCTATAATTTTAGTATGCTCTGGGCATCAACTCTCGGTGTCTATCCAATTCCACACGTGTTCTGGTTGATTGTAATGTTGCGAGGAAGGTTGTCTGTTTTCTCTCTACTGCGACACGGCACTCCTAACGTACCAGCTGTTCTTTTGCATTTTCCGAAAACCAATGGTTTCGTTTGCAGCTGTAAATAAGGAGCTTGAAATGCCGTCCCACAGTTCCCTTATAACGACTTGCCAAGAGTATAAGTCGAGCAGAAAATCGTTCGGCTGCCTGTTGTGATTGTTGTCGTGCGCTGTTGTGATAACTTTTGGCGAGAGTATGGATTGTTCCCTTCCTTATTTACTTTCATTTCTATTGAGTTAACATCGATTAATAAACTGACAAAATTTCTTTAGTTACATTTTTCGAAGTGTGTTACCATAAATGAGAATCGAAACAAATTAAAACGGAATTTCGCTCATTTATGAGTTGCGTGTATCTTGGTTTATTTCTGAAATATATTTAATTTGCCCAGTACAATTTCTTGTCGGCTTTACTTTTGATTTTGATAACTATAAAGATCCACAAAGACAATGAATATAGAAGAAGTTTTATAGCCCTGACATACGAGAGCGCTAATATGCATTAGCGGGCTTAATTTACATTTCCTTGCGCTTTTGAACTATGTTAATGCAAGTTAGTAATGCACAAAAATTTCGTGCATTAAGCTGAATTTACTAAATTTGAGTAGGCAACACTGCCCAAAAATGGCTAGTTTCTGCTATTGTTTGACAGATGTCGCTTGAAATCTGCCGCCTTGTTTGTGTTTACAGCTTCAGAGGTGAACAGTTTTTATATTGCTAATTAAATTATGTGCAAGTATATTAACAAATTTTAATAGTTTTAGATGGCAGAAAATAAACAACGCACAGTTTGCTATCCATTTTTCCGAAATTCTTAACTTTTTCGCACAGTTTTATTTCACTTTTTTTTTAATAAATAAACAAATTTCACAATCAGCTGTCTAAATGCACAAGTCTGCCGTCTGCCACCATAAAACTGCAATGCGCATTAGCGTTGCTTAAGGCGCATTAACTTTGCTCGTCTGTCAGGGCTATTAGATATTTAGTTATTTATAACCAACTTTGGAACCCATATTTTGGCCTCTCTACCTATTTTATCGGCTTAAAATTTCAGGTTGCTTTCTTCCCAAATGCGGCAATTTTGTTTGTTTACATACCTATTGGGCTAGAAATAGGTCTGCTCGCTCTAAAAAATTTGCCTCGAAAACGTCGAATCTTCTTGGAACTTTTCAAGAGTCCATAGAGCGAAGCCATGTCGCTTGGGAAGGTTGAGGGGCTTCAGTTCTTGCACAAGCTGTATTTTGTACGATTTCAATTTAAGATCTCGACGTAAAATGCGCCAAGTTGTTGCATACGTCAGTCATTGTTGCTGCGTACAGCGCTGAATCGACTCTCCCCGGTCTTCTGTATTTTCTTCACTGCGAGTTAGACGTGGTCTATTCGGTCGAATATTATCCAATGATTATTGCTGGGTCTCAAGAAGGTACGCTCAGTAGGCCGATTATGTTGACCATAGGTTGAGCGAAGCACGGAAACACATTCTTTACAGAACGTGAATTTTCGTAATAAAGTAGAACGATTGTAGTAAATGTAGTTCAGGCGTAAGTCCTTCTATGATGAAATGCCAAACAATACTGAGCAAAAATAATATGACAGCTTGACACGACTCATTCATGATTTGTCTAAAAAAGGCTCTTGAGAAAAATACATCTACTTGGATCACCCGTTAAAGCAAATATTAGCTGGGAACTTTGTGCCTCAGAAGATTTTCGATGCTATTTGCAATGCCAAAGAAGCTTTGAATTATCCAAGTTAGTTTTTGAAAGTTTGAAAACTGTAAAGTGGGACACGCTTAGAACTTGGACTCTCGCTCAAATTGAACAAAATGTTCTGTACCAAATTAATATATCACAAAATATCCATATATTCACTGCTGAATTTTTGCACCATCTATGGATCAAATTTCATGGATTAGCTACGACACAATTACGCGTATTTGATCAGTTGATTAAAAGAAAAATATTGAACGAACCAGCTAATAGAAAGCCTATCTAAAAGGAAATTGACAGAAAAAATGTAGACTTAAAGCTATCTCAGAATGATAAAACTGGACTGTTTTATCGTAAATTACCTACTCGAAGTCTCCTTGCGAAAGGCGCAGTTTCTATGCAAAGCAATAAAAAAGGATTGGATGACAGCTGAGGAATGGTTTCGACAATTCAGAGGGGGTGAAAACGACACCATGGGTAAGCCAGCCGGCAGAAGACCTGTCACAACGAATACCGATCAAATCATGGAAAACAGTTAGGTAGACCGGCATGTGGCATCGCCTAAAAGATGGGAGTTAGTCACCAAACCATTTTAACCATCTGCAGAAGGCTGGATACACAAAAAAGCTTGATATTTGGGTGCCGCATGATTTGACGCAAAAAAACCTTCTGGACCGAATCTACGCCTGTTATATGCTGGTGAAACGGAACGAACTCGACCCATTTTTGAAGCGGATGGTGACTGGCGACGAAAAATGGATCACATACGACAATATCAAGTGAAAACGGTCGTGATCGAAGGCCGGTGAATCGTCCCAAGCAGTGGCCAAGCCGGGATTGACGGCCAGAAAGGTTTTGCTGTGTGTTTAGTGGGATTGGAAGGGAATCATCCACTATGAGCTGCTCCCATATGGCCAGACACTTAATTCTACCATCTACTGAGAGCAACTGGACCGTTTGAAGCAGGCGATCGACCAGAAGCGTTCAGAATTGGCCAACAGGAAGGGTGTAGTGTTCCGCCAGGACAACGACAGACCACACATTTCGTTATTGACTCGTCAGAAGCTCCGGGAGCTCGGATGGTAGGTTTTATCGCATCCATCACATTGCCCGAACATAGCGCCAAGTGATTACCATCTGTTCCTGTCCATGGCGAATGCCCTTGTTGGTGTAAAGTTGAACTCAAAAGAGGCTTGTGATAAGTGGCTGTCCGAGTTATTCGCAAATAAGGAGGAGGGCTTCTACGAGGGGGTATTATGAAGTTCCCGACTAGATGGAAACAGATTATCGAACGAAACGGCGCATATTTGAACTAAATCCGATCACTGTAAAACTTTTTATAAAGCATTGAATAAAAAGCAAAAAAGCGGAAGGAAGATATTTGACAACCTTATACATATACTCTATAGCTGACCCCGCAGCCGTTGTCCTGAGTGAAGTTATGTGTTTTGAAATGAAAAGAAAGTTAAATTTATCATTTGGTTTTTGTTTTTTTTCTTTTCAATGTAACTCAGCTTGATAAACAACAATTTTTAGTTTCTGTTCCGGTGTACAGAAACGATGGTTTTGCAACTCGTGAGCACGCCACGGCCGTGTGAAAAACATAACATTTCCAAATTTATGCCTCACACTATGCGACTCTCTTTAGGTGATTGTCATCTCACATGCAATTTTCACTGGAAACGAAATACGTTTGAACTGAAATGGGAAATCGTTAGAACTCAAGGGAATTCGTAGAATCAAGCATTCTGCCCTTGTATTCGATAGGTGTGTCACAATCAGTCGGGTTCCATTACACAGGTTCGTGGCATGATGATTGCGAAGCATAATAACGACCGATCCTACTTTGAGACGCAAATGATGCGGTGGCCTGTCCAAAGAATTTAGAATACCACTGGATAATTCACGGCGCTGTCTTCATTGTCAAGACGATCGATCGATTTGTATGAGCGCAAGTCTCCCGGAATTTGACTTTGACTCTTTTAGTTTAAGTCAACAACATCGGTATTTTTGGCAGCTAACATTGCGCGTGCACTTAAGGAATCGTAGTTACGATAATTTGGCCACTGTCCGAACATTTGTGATGAGTTCATCTTTCGTGAATTGACAAAGGGAAGATGGAATTGATATCGAACCACCGGAAATGTCTTCGGCAATGTCTTTTTTGTTCGTATCCCATAATTGACGCGGATTTGAAGGTTGATATGTCGAAATGATTATCGCGAAAAGTGTGCGAACTTCATTTTCATTCCAGTGATTAGCGTGTTCCAGCAATTGTTATTACTGGCTTACTTCTCCAAACCTTGCACATACGATACCATTCACAGTAAGCAATGACTCAAATAAAGTTGAACCGCGTACATTAATCAATAGCAACCGAAGATAGAAGCAGTCGTCGTTTTTCGGGTGGATTCTGTAAATTCGTCCTAATGCATTAGTTGAGAGCACATCTGGATTTCAATCTACTGGTTGGCCTTGCTTTCTGCGCAACTATTTCTTCAACGATGCATTCCATGTATAATATCAGGGTATTTCCGAATTGAGCAACGTTCTCGTAAACGGATCACTGACAAAAGTTGACAAAAAACTCGTCAATGTTAATTTTGTTGCTGGCGGTGTTTCCACTGGCTGTACTGTATTCTTAGAGTTGAAATGCACATTAATATAAACACATAAATAGCATGGTTTGAATTTGGTTAGCATTTTCATTAATGTTTAAAATGAAAAAAGTTGTTGTAGTGACATAACTACAATAGTTGGACATATGCTACCGCGGAGTTTTTTGCAGACATTGTGATGTTCTTCAATATTGCTGTATTTTGTTCTATCGCTAATAGTTTCGGCAGCGCATTCGACGAAAGACATTTTAAGACTCATTTTTCCTTCGGTTACATTGTTCAAATTTTACCAAGGATCCCTAATTTTTTTCAAAATTCAATGTAGCCTATGTCAAATTGGAAGAATGTAGCATTTTATTGGTGAAAGAATTTTTTAAATCGGCCCAGTACTTTTTGAGCCTATTCATTACAAACATACAAACATACAAAAATAGGTACAAATTTTTCCTTTTTATAATATTAGTGTAGATATAACTCATACACTGACTGACAAATTCTGCATAAGATTTGTTAGAAAAGCGAAAATCATTATTTATAAGTACATATCTAGTATATGGGAGTTGGGGTAGTATCGACCCGACCTTATCTATAAACTATTATCTTGCCACATATTAAAAAAAATGTTGTCTGGGTTACATTAAGGTACTTCACATACAATCACCATATCATATGGAAGCAGCCGGATGTTCGAGAATCCTGGCAATAGTTATATGGGGGCTAGGTCAAGTTTTCGCCCCAATTGTATCTATTTTAGGGACAAAAATCTACTGTTGTGAGTAAAACATGTTCTGTAATTTTCTGTGAGATAGCTCGAATATATTGGCCAGTATATCCAGCATAAGGTCACCCGGAAGTTCAAAAATCTTAATATTAGGTATAAGGGGGCTCAAGAAAGTATTGACCCGATTCAACCCGTTTTTGTCACAGAGAAAACATTTTGTCAGAAAAGGATTTTGTCCCCATTGACTGATACGTTCAGTCAAAAGGCAACTATAAATGCTAGGATTTACATATTCGGTATCTAGGGGACTGCACAGTTTTGTTTGGATTTGGACAACTTAAGAAATTATTAGTACAAAATTGTATCCCGTTATATTAATTACTTCTTGATTTGTGTATTGGAAAGTGGAAGAATCAAGTGGAATTTAAAATTAGGCTATATTAAATGTAGGCGTGGTTACTGCAACCAGCTAACCAATAGGCTTCATTCCAACTCCACCGCGCTTAGGTGAAATAAATGCAGCGGATGGAGCCATTTTAAGACCTGCTCAGGTTTTACGACACACAAGGAGTGGACCCCGAGTTACGACGCCCCATGCTGCCAACTACGCCCTTAGTCTCTACGACAGTGCAATCTGCACCTAGTTCTTGCACTGCGGCGCCACTCGACCAAAGGGGCCTACAGAGTACCTCCACCGTTCACAGGGGCTTAAATAGGCAGCATGACTGCCATTTTTATCCACTATATCACTTCCAGGATCTCCCACGGACACCCGCGACAAACTCGGATTTTACAATTTTACTGCAACGAAGTTCGGAACAGGATCGTAGAGATAGTCGTCAGCCGGGTATTTTGCTCCTTTGGACAACCGAACCTTTGTTAATATTAACAAAGCTAACTGGGTCGGCTTCACAAACCGAGAGCACCTTCACTGCTTTACTCATTCCTAGAGATGCAATCGTTGGCGAGCGTCACATCCGCAACTTGATCGCAGCAGTTACCGATTGCTTTATCCCGGCTGGAAAAATAGTAGAACTCCGTCCTAATTTCCCTGCCGAAGCAGCTGTTTCAAATAATGAGCGTAAATCCTTACGCTATGTCGATCCCTGCGAATGAGGGATCTCAATTTGGAAATTCGGCAAATGGTAAACCAACATAAGCGGACGAAATGGACAGAGCACCTGAGGTCCTGTAACCTCTCCACCGGTGTTAGTAAGCTTTGGATTACTGTCAAAGCTTTGCCTTATCCAGAGAGACCTGATGACCGAGTTAACCTCACGAAATCTGCGCTCATTCCATCGAGGTAAAAACTAAAAACTGAGAAGAAGAAAGGGTGGTGTCTTCTCCCCGTGTTTAATTTCTACAACTCGGAATTCCCTCACCCCTTTTTCTTGGTTACTGGCGTAGATACCGCTTACGCGATTATAGCCGAGTTAACAACAGCGGACCAGTCGTTTTTTCTTTTCGTTACGTGGTGCCATTTGAACAATCCAAGCGAGGCCAGGTTCTTCTCCACCTGGTTCTTCCAACGGAGTGAAGGTCTTCCTCTTCCTCTGTTTCCCCCGGCGGGTACTGCGTCGAATACTTTCAGAGCTGGAATATTTTCGTTCATTCCGACAACATGACCTAGCCAGCTTAGCTGCTGCCTTCTAATTCGCCGAACTATGTCAATGTCGTCATATATCTCATACAGCTCATCGTTCCATCGCGATATTCGCCGTGGCCAACGCACATAAGACCATAAATCTTTAGCAGAACCTTTCTCTCGAAAACTCGTAACGTTAACTCATCAGTTGTTGTCAACGTCCATGCCTCTGCACCATATAGCAGGACGGGCATAATGAGTGGTTTATAAAGTTTAGTTTATGTTCGTCGAGAGAGGACTTTATTTCTCAATTGCCTACTCAGTCCGAAATAGCATCTGTTGGCAAGAATTATTCCGCGCTGGATTTCCAGGCTGACACTGTTGGTGGTGTTTATACTGGGTCCTAAATAGACGAAATTATTTACGATTTCAAAGTTATGACAGTCAACAGTGACGTCCCTGGAGTTCGCTCCAGTCTGCTCATTGGGTTTGGCCCTTTGTGGAGATCCGTGGTGGCTGTGGGTAAAACCCAAATCGCGGGAAGAACTGACTTGTCAGTCGAATGTGGAGTTGCATTGCAACCGGGTGCCGGACCCAAAGTACGGCAGAGGTTTTAGATGGGCCTCGAGCCCTACCAAGGTGGTTAGTGTGTCCTTACCGCACTGCCAATTGGTACTGAAAATCCTTACCCAATTTTCAGGGCGCTGATCGGCGCATTGTATTGATCCGTTGTGCTTTTGAGCACCGTGGAGTTAAGCGTTTCATAAGCAGGATCCCACGTAAATCACATTGACAATTGTCAACAGTGACGTGAGAGCGAAGTCGCGAGTGCATCGACTGTTTGTTTGATGACAGGAGATATTTCGTCTTGCCCTCCTTCATTACCATACCCATTTGCTTTGCTTCCTTGTTCAGTCTGGAAAAAGCAGAACTAACAGCACGGGTGTTGAGGCCGTGATATCAATATCAACGGCATACGTCAGCAGCTGTACACTCTTATAAAAGATTGTATCTGTTCGATTAAGTTCTGCAGCTCGAATTATTTTTTCCAGCAGCAGATTGAAGAAGTCGCACGATTGGGAGTCACCTTGTCCGAAGCCTCGATTGGTATCGAACGGCTCGGAGAGATCCTTCCTGATACTGACGGAGTTCAGACATCGCGGTATAAAGGCAGCTCCTTTTCGTACTGTCGAAAGCAGCTTTGATATCGACGAAGAGGTGGTGTGTGTCGATTCTCCTTTCACGGGTCTTTTCCAAAATACAGCGCATGGTGAATATCTGGTCGGTAGTTGACTTTCCAGGTCTAAGGCCACCCAGATTAGGTCCAATCAGTTTGTTGACGGTGAGCTTTAATCTTTCACACAATACGCTTGATAGAACCTTATACGCGATGTTGAGGAGGCTTATCCCACGATAGTTGGCGCAGATTGTGAGGTCTACCTTTTTATGGATTGGGCAGAGCACACTTAAGTTCCAATCGTTGGGCATGCTTTCGTCTGCTCCATCGTCATCGATTGGGGAATCGGGTTCGCCTTCTCACGGCGTTGTGTGTTCACTGCCATTCAGCAGGTTGGAGAAGTGTTTCCTCCATAATTTAGGTACGCTCTGGGCATCGCTCACTAGATCACCTCTGGGGGTTCTACAAGAGTATGCTCCGGTTTTGAAACCTTTTGTTAGCCGCCACATTTTTTCGTAGAATTTTCGAGAATTACCCCTGTCGGCAAGCTTGTCAAGCTCTTCTTACTCCCTCAACCCCCATCGGAAATTTCTATCACCTCGTACGCTGATGATGGTACGATAACGACGTCGGGCAATAGAATCGATGGCATGTGCTCAAACGTAAACGGCTATCTCTACGACCTTTCTCGTTTCCTCCCTGCTCGGAACTTAAGACTGTAACCCACTAAATCCACAGCGACCATATTCACAAACTGGACGAAGGAGTACAAACTTGACCTCAATATTGCAGTCGATGGCAGTTAAAATTCCGACTGTCAATAACCCTAAAATACCTCCAACACACCGTTTTCAGACTTTATGAAATAAAATTTTGAGGTTTGCAAAATAACCTGACGTCTTGAAATTTTTTGAGTATTTTTTAGTTTTCAGAACCCTTAAATACATATAATTTATAGTTTTTTTGCGAAAATAACATACTAATTTTGAATGGGAAAGTAAAAGAATTATTCTATGTATTGACCATTGCTTTTTAAACATTTTGGCCACCTTTCGGGCAGTTTGTTGATACCATACTAATAGAAATGTTCGTCTGTTGAAGTAAACCAATCAAACAACCAATATTTGACTTCCCCGTAAAAATCAAAGTGCTGATCAGCCAATGCGTGTTCCATCGATGAAAATAAATGGTAATCGGAAGTGGCCAATTCTGGTAAATACTATAGGTGGAGTAGCAGCTCCCAGCTAAATACTATGATTGAATACTGTACCGATTTTGCTTTGTGTGCGAGTGAATTGTCGTATAACAAAATTTCACAAGTGATTTTTCGGTTTTCCACTTGTCTTTCATTCAACTCATGTGACACCCATTTTCTATATGCAGATTTGTTGCAGACCTGTAGTATGATGATTGAATAGGTTATCACGATTAATTTGTTTAATTCGTTTGCAAAAAATATACTTCAGTTTTATCTTACTAAACCAACCCATATTTATTATATACGAATTATATCTGAATATAATTGAAACATTAAAACTAACACAGCTAACAATTAATCTACAAAATAAATAGATCACTATATGCAAGTAACTAAACTTTAAAACAAAAAGTAAACTTAAAGTTATTGCAGTGACAACATTTAAATCTCATGAAATTTGTATTACATTAACATCACCACCTCTCATTTGTTTATCCGTCAACAGCGACTTGGTTGGATCGGATTCACTAAGTACACTGCATTCGGCTACCGTTGGCAAGATTTGAATTGCTTGGATTGATTCCGCTTCGAAGAAACTATTTAGCGCATTATTTTTTGATGCTGGCGTGTCGAAGTTTTGTTCAGCTCTTATTTCAACATACGTTGGTTTAATTTCTGTAAGTAGTGTTGAAGCATCGAATGCCTGACATGACTTTGTTATTGACGGCCATGTTTTGCAACACCGTAAATCATATTCGACGTGCATATATTTCCGTTTCGATTTTTTCATATTTCTTTCGCGGCGCAGTTGCACTTTTTGAAAGATTAAATTGTCAACAACGTATATCTCAACAATGACATGTACTAAAAAGTTGGCAGCTCCATAAAACAACATCCACAACCGAAAGCGGAAATCGTTAGGTACAACTAGTTGGAAAAAGTCTCGTATCCATTGCGAAGGATAACATACTAAATAACAAACAATTGCAAGATTTGTAACCAATGAAAAGCAGAAAGGAACATTCGACCAAATTGGTTTTCGATATGGCGCTCCCTTAGAAAATATAAATGCAAGTATAATATACTGAAAACTGGATATCGCAAACATAGTGTAGTTTTCGTAGCATCCTAAGTGATCTTCATCACTGTGTTTGAAAGCAACAAACCAGTCCTGTTGATGCAACTGATACCAACCTATAAATAAAAGAGACACTTTGATTTTACAAGGAAATTTTGTTTGAAAATTAAATAAGACAAGTTTATGAAGCCAAATACAAGCCTTTGCTGACAGAAAATATTTCTCCTATTCGTACATTGTGCTCATCATAAGGTACCCCTATGTGTAAATAGTATTTCGCAAGCTTCGTTTAATTACAAAAGAAGAATAAAGCACTTATAACAATATTGCAGATCTAAAATGTTATTTACTAAACATATGTAAAAAGTATCCAAACCATGGAAAAGATCAGAACACTGTTACAACCATAAGCACTTTTTATAATAATGCAATAAAAATGGTTGAATTAACACATGAATTAAATTTGTTTAATTGTGTAATCCCATATACGGGATTAATAATTTAAAAAAATACATATTTCAACTTCGGGAGTGAAAAAAATTCCAAATACGGAATTAAAAAAGGGTAACTCCGGTAATACGGTAATCAAATAAATCGGAATAAACATTTATTCTTGATTTTTTATTCCAAGTACCAGATAATTTCAAGCATATAATTTAAGCAGATAAATATTTTATTAATTTAATATTTTCATTCACATTCAAGCGATTTAAATTTTATTCATATTTCGTTTTGATTTTGGGATAGAAAATTTAATTTTAAATTTTAACTGTTAAAATAAAAAAATATATTTTTTAATTTCCACTCCTAAACGCATTAATCTAATCTTAAATCAGAACATTGGAATTAAAAATTTAATTAGCTTAATTTAATTTTTCTTTAATTTATAAGAACGAAAGCAGAACTATATTTAGAGCCACGAGCAAATAACCCTTAAGCTCTTTTGCATTTAATAATACACATGCCTTCATTAATAATATCGCAACACTAGTACTAATTTAATAAAAATCATATTATTTTTGAACTTACCAGCCATTTGGAATCCAACTACGACAAGTAAATGCAATATTATTGATGCTAATGGAGCTAAGGATATAAGCGAGTTTAAAGGAACTTGTTTAGCGAGTGGACCAACGTACGCCCCTGTTTTGCCAAAAAAAAATGCGAACACAGATATTAGTCCTAAATCAACATATAAATACTGCTTATCCGTTAAGTTGGAGTCAATGGAGTATAATATCATAACCGATATAAATTGCACCATAGAATAAGCGGCCATGTATTTAAATATACCAAATGATGTAACTAGTGCAGCTCTTCCTTCCTTGATGATATATGGCACACATTCAATTGTAGCATTACGCGAAGTAAATGGTGAGGCAATTGCAGACTCAGTTTCGCTTAACGAAATACCAGTATGTGCAACTTTTAAGGCACCACAGTCGTTTGCACCATCACCACACATAGCAACGCAGTAGTCAAGCTGTTGAAGATCTATAATTAGAGCTTGCTTTTGTTCCGGTGACATACGTGCAAAAATGGCGCCACGTACTACAAAATTTTTCAATTCATTCGGGAAATTTTCTCGTACAATCTGCCATGTTCTACCAATCATTGCGAATCTGTAATTGTTCCGCCAGGTAGGACGATGACATTTTTTCTCGTGTTTACAGCTAAAAACACCTAATTCTGGATCTTGGTGCGTCCATGTTTCACAAGTCTCAACACTCGTTAGGCTATTACTGTTTGGTAGTGTCATTGACACACTACTTAATGATAAGACGTCACCATTAAAGATTTGTAAATTCTCAGTTTCGCAAACTCCATCAATAGAATT
The DNA here is from genome assembly GCF_016617805.1 of Bactrocera tryoni. Taxonomy (NCBI): domain Eukaryota; kingdom Metazoa; phylum Arthropoda; class Insecta; order Diptera; family Tephritidae; genus Bactrocera; species Bactrocera tryoni. Next base: position 11,529,448 of record NW_024395824.1, on the reverse strand, counting down.
AGCGGCCGAAGATTGCAATGATATTATATCCGATATATTTACTAAATCTTTAGTAGCATCCTCACAACCACCTATATCAAGTGTGTAGTAAAGTTCATAAGCATGTGACTCTTTCTGAAGCACTTGTCGTGCGTTTACAGTGACAACCGCTTGGTCCGACGAAACAATACCACAGTCACGAGCTACACTTATCGCCGTCAAGAGATTATCTCCGGTTATCATAACCGTACGAATATTGGCATTGGTTAATGATGCTATCACCTCACTTGTATCCGGTTTTAGGCGATTTTCCATTACAACGAAACCAAGAAACTCAAGATCACTTTCAACTATTTCACGTGCCAAACGTTGTGCCTTTATATAACTCATTTTGAAACTAAGTGGTTTAAAAGCCATTGCGATAACACGATATCCGCGTTTTGCAAAAAATGCTAATTGTTTTGAGTAATTTTCTGGCAAAGTGCTTGGTTGGCAAAGCTGCTGCATCATCTCAGGAGAACCCTTGCAATATACATTGAAATTTGAGCCACTTAGACGGCGGGTAATAACGGACATCCGCTGTAAATTCGAAGTGAATGGAAACTCTCGAACAATACCATGATCATTGTTTGTTTCCCCATTAAGTAAACCAACGTCAGCCAATAAGTCATCAATAGAAGACTGACGCTGTACTGAAGCCGCCACAATATTCGATTCCCCGTGAAGATTTTCTTAAAACAAAAACTGAATAACTTGTATTGTATTTATTATGTAATAGTGATTTACCTTTCTTAGGCTGTCTTACAATAGTGGGATGAATTAGACTATACTTTTGACAGTCTGGAACATTTTTTTGGTCTTCTAAAGTCCAACCAGTAGACTCAAACATCTTCAAATCCAGTGGGTCACCCATCAGTTTTCCATTCACTATAGTTATTGAATGACATGTTACCATCCCAAACAAAAAATTACCATAAGGTAAACGCTCAATCTGTTTGATGGGCATTTGAAACTCATTTGTAACAGTTTTCGGAACTACACCCCACATATCTAAACCTTCTTCCGTAAGAGTACCCGTCTATGAAATTTAAAGATTCAAATATACATAACAATTCCACAAAGCAGCATTTTTTATTGTCGTACTACCTTGTCGAAACAACAGCAATCAATACTACCAGCAACATTAATGGATCGCGGAGAAATACAGTATATATTTTTTTTCTTAAGGCGCTTTTGGGCATAAAAACGACCGACAGTCATGGCGGCTGGTAGTGCTGGTGGAACAACAATTGTTATAAGATCTAAGGACTCCACTGCAATTTTTACCGCATCTATTCCTCGTGAAACCTAAAATACAAGACCAAATTCAGTTAAGTGAGATATTTATAATGTATGGCGCGTATAACTCAGCAGATTGTGCAACATACTTTCGCTGATCATAAAAGAAGCTGTCAAAATTTTTAATATTTATATTTCTGCTACAATTTTATAAATATTTTCGCTTATAGCGGTACACTAGGCTACTCCGTTGCATTGCTTAATAATGCTAGTTTTTTTCACGGGGATTACGGGTTTTTTGTAAACCCTGAAATCTAAAGAGATAAGTAAGAAAAATCCATGCGAAACGAGTAAAATTCCAATGTACAGTACGGAAATTTACTCTCGCTAGTGTTTAGGTAAGTGGAAAGGGATATAGTTGTGAGGGTCATTTCAGCAAATTCTGTGCCGACGCATGTCGCAGGCTATGTTCGTAAATGCATCATGACTTGCAGCACAAGCAACAGTAGCAACACTGCAAGTTTGAGGTTTGATACTTCTTATACAATTTTTGACAATTTGCAGATACATTTGTTTGCATTTTTGAACGCGTATAGTACTAAAATGGAAATTTTGCTGAATCTAACACTAGACGAAATTTGTGAGCAAAGAAATGATAGATTTTCTTTAAATTTAAGAAAAAGAAGGGTATTGAAGTCAAAAAGAAAAATTTGTAGGTACAAATGTTTGTCTTTAAAAAGAAAAATACCTAAAAACAAATCATTTATTAAAACAATAAAGTCGTTTCCCGAGGACATATTCAACCGTACTCTCAGCAATAACTGCGTCTCCGCATTACTGAGATTTTCACTAAAAATTTAAAAATAATAATTTATACAATTATTATTAACATAATTTAACTAAATTCCAATACAAAAATTAAAATAAAACAGTTTTGCACTTACTTTTCGTCAGACATCGTAGTTAAATGCAGTAAACAATTTTTTGATAGAAATTATGTATGACAGTTGATAGAAGTGTAGCTTTTTTGAACGCTTGATTATTGCAGTGTTGCAATATTGCATTTCTGAACATTCTGTTTGTTATGCAATCGTCATGATGCGCGTCATGATGCATTTACGAACATAGCCGCATTGTTTAAAACTTAGCCTTTAGGCACAGACCGCCAGGAAAGTATTCGATGGCAACACGTCCTCCTGCTCTAAGTGTTGCTATATTAATGACAAAATACAGTTTTTACTCATCAAACAGAATTAGATCGCCAAAAGGGGATCTCTTGGCCCGATAAAACATGAATTTTAACGTATTACATATCACCACATCTTGTAAATTATTTCTTTTACAAGATGTAAATCATCAAACTTTACCATGTATTATATTTCAAATTGTTACTTGTGTTCATATCGCGTATACAAAATATATTTAAATAAAAATTCGTGCTATGTCATTTGGTAATAAATATTTTGTGTGATGAATATAGGCCCTGCAATAAACCCCTGATGTTGTGGAATGTGAACAGATTTGCTTAGATGTTAGAATTGCAAACCAATTCTGATTTTTAATAGTTGCGCAGAATGTGATTAGAACTTCAGCTTTTCGAACTTACGAAACATGATTTTACGCCCTATAATAGGACGAGCCTAGTTACAGTTCGACAACTGAATACAAAAAGGTACTTTAGGAGTGAGAAATGACTCTTGTCACAGGAAATTTAACCGTCTCTAGCCATTTTTCGAAAATATAATTATTTTCTAAAGTTTGGAGTTTAAATACAATAAACAGGTTTAAATAAATTATTAACCCTTATTTCTAAAATAATAAATTATCTAAATTTAAATATTTATTTTACAATACAATATTACAATATTTGTAATTATCAAAAATTTAAGTAATGCTGTCAAGTACTTTGAATAGGGTTTCAACGAAAAAACAAAAACGCTTATCTGGGCTGTGGGATATTTTTTAAAATGTATGCAAGGTGCATTTTGCAGTATCCCTCAAAATGTTAAATAAACCAAAACACACATATAGATTTATTATATTTTAAGAAACTCTCACTAAACAAATAACATATAATACATACCTTTGTTACTAAAGTATAAATAAAACCAATCAAGGCAATTAAACCCAAACATTCAATAAATTTATAAGAGTCCTGTTCAAATTTATAGTCAATTGGCGGTGGATAGAGTATTGAACGTATAAGACCACCTTTAGCTGTTATATTGCCAGTATTAATAACAATCGCCAAAACCTTTTCAGAACCAATATAACGCGTTTGTATAACTTTTGTTCCACAAAAAAGTGTATGTCTTGCATGTTCTTTCTTGTCGTATATCATATCTCGTCTCATTGGTAAAGGCGTTTTTGTTACCGGTACGCTTTCACCTACAAAAAATAATTGTATATTGTAGCAAAATATAAAACATAAGATAAATAAAAACCTGTAAGCATTGATTCATCAAGTATGCAATTGCCTGATAAGAGCACAGCATCGCATTGCATAATACATCCGTTGGTGGGTATTTCGATTACATCGCCAAGAACTAACCACTCAGTGCCAGTTTCAAGAACTTCTCCAGTTTCTGTTACAACCAAAGCACAACCTTTATTTAGTACAGTTTCTCGCAGTGAATCCTGATTCTAAACATCAAAAAAGGCAAAACCATTACTTGGTACTCTGAATTTTTCAATTAATATAACAAAAAACAACTAAGGAAAGGTTAAGGTCGGGTGCAACCGACAATTTTATACTCTTGCAACTTTCAGAAATCAAAGCAAGGGAAATACGTTAAGGTGTAAAACGTCAACCTGAGGATCGAAATCCAAGCAATTTTACAAGGTGTGTTCCAAAGTAAACAGGACTTTTTGAATCTAGCGCCCCCTGGTGGCGCTATCTGTATGTCGACTGGTGCGTTAGATTCTGCTATCTTTATCGATTGTCCATGAGTGAATTTCATGACATTTCATCTAATGGAAATGAAGTTATTGCGTTTTAAGTGTCAGTATGTTTGTGTTGCCGGTGCGAAAATGAGCTTCGAACAAAGAGCCAACATTAAATTTTGTTTCAAAATTGGTAAAACTTTTACCGAAACGTTTCAATTGATTAAACAAGTTTATGGCGATGATTGCCTATCCCGTAGCAGAGTGCACGAGTATACAACGTTTTCAAAGTGGTCGTGAGGACATAAATGACGATCAACATGTGGGCCAATCAAAATCCGTGATCACCGGAAATTCCATCGAAACTGTGCGTGAATTTATTAAAACCCTGCCGAAATCATCATTGAAATTCATGGAAATGGAATTGAACATCTCCAAAACATCGATTTATTGCATTTTGACTGAACATTTGGACTTACGAAAGGTGTGTTCGGCCCGAATATCGCGAAGATGAAAGTTGGCGTTTGCTGCACGATAAGGCGCCGTCTCATCGATCGACGCTTGTGACCGATTATTTGACCAAAATTCACATTTTAATCATTAACCACTCCCCGTATTCACCTAATAAGACACCGTCCGACTTTTTCCTTTTCGGAAAAATGCATTTGCCCATGAAAGGAAAGCGTTTTGCAGACGTAGAGGCCATTCAAAAGGTATGCACCGGAATACTGGCGGCCATACTGGCCAACGAGCTAAAACACTCGTTCGTCATGCTTTTGAACCGTGCAAAAAGCTGTATTGAAGCAGAAGGAGACTATTAAGAATAAGTAAATTGATTTGGCCGAAAAAACTATGTTTTCTGTTTTTTTAAGTCCTGTTTACTTTGGAACGCACCTTGTATATACATACAAACTATATATATGTAACTAAATGCTGAGAGACACATAATGTTTGTTAGAAAAACGAAATTATATGTAGTATATGGAAGTTGGGGTAGTATTGACCAATTTTTATTTATTTTTCCCAACACCATAAACTGTTAACATTCACATACTAAAAAACTAATCATATAGAGTAAAGTCAGTCGGACGTTCGAAAATCCTGATATTAGTTATAAGGCATATAAGTCAAGTTTTCGCTGAAATTTATTTAGTTTTGGCATAAAGATACACTGTTATGAGTAAACCATGATAGCTTAATTTCATTGAGATGACTAACATATTGGCCGATATATGCGGTACAAAGTCACCCGGAAATTCGATTATCTTTATATTATAATGTATATATGGGGACTAAGGGAAGTATTAGTCCGATTCAACCCATTTTTAACACACAGACATACTATTATCAGAGAAGTACTATCCTTGAATTTCAATTATATATCTCAGACAATTTTTTTTGTTTATACATTGCAACTAGTTCAAATAAAAGAAAGGACTAACAAGCAACTTGAATATGACTTAAACATATAATTACAAAATCACAAAACTACTATGAGAGTATTGGCTAATTTAAAAGATCGCTGGGTTTGAGGCGTTTGAGTCGTTTTGGTGGACCATCTCTTAACATATCAGTTAACATAGCTACTTCTTCGTTACAATGTTGTAGCAATCTTGCACTATGTGCTATTGCAATTTTTAATATTTCTGCGTTAACCGAGTTTACGCCTAGATCACGCTCTATATCAGCACATCTACAATACCAAAGCGCTTTGTCAATTAGTCTTAGTACTTTGTTTAGAAATTGTTGGATGACTTTTTTATTGTTTGCGTTAGTACATCCCCAGAGTTGTGCACCATAGCTTCTTATCGGTCGGAGTATTTGTTTATAGATAAGTAACTTATTTTCGATGGATAACACTGATTTGTTACCGATTAACCAATTGTAATTTTTGAGTCGCATGTTCAGCTCCTTACGTTTGTTTTTACGTGAACTTTCCACCGTAGCTTAGTGTCAAGCGTCATTCCTAAGTATTTAGCGGAATTAAAGTACGGTATTCGTGCACCGTCTATGAAAATTAGTAAGTACTGTATCTTGTTGTATGTGAAAACAATGTGTACAGAGTTAGCTTCATTCAGCTTTATCTGCCATTTCTTTGCCCATTGTACGACTCTATTTACAGCTTTTTGGAGATTAGTAGTAGACTCGTGTTCACTACTACCAACAGCAAGAAACGCGGTATCATCTGCAAATGTGGCTGTTGTATAATTGCAGTCAATTGGCAAGTCGTGCGTGAATAGAATATAAAGAAGAGGGCCCAACACACTACTTTGTGGAACTCCTGCTTTTATTTCCCTAAGAACAGAATATTTGTCTCCTTGTTTAACGCGAAAGTAGCGATCAGATAAATACGATTTTAAGATGTCATAATGCTGTTTCGGTAAAATTAGTTTGTTTCGAAAGCAGTCCTTTGTGACAAACTTTACCGAACGCTTTTGCAATATCCAAAAACACGGTAGAACAGAATTTTTTTTTTCCTCAAAGGTTTTTTCAATAATGTGTGTTATCCTGTGGATTTGATCAATCGTAGAATGGTTGGCTCGATTTATGAGAATTTTCTCAAATAGCTTTCATATTATCGGTAAAGTGATATGGGCCTGTAAGAAGATATATCATATCCTGGTTTTCCTGGCTTTGGAATCATGATAATTTCAGCAATTTTCCAATAAGTTGGCACGTATTTAAGATGAAAAGCCGCGTTAATATTGTTGGTAATTTTTACTATACTTACTTGAGGAAGCTGTTTTAGGACCTCGGCAGTAATCAGGTCGTAACCGGGGGTTTTTTTGTTTTTCAGATTTTTGATTTCCTCACTTAGCTCACTACTTGTGCAACATGAGATCTTTTCGTTTTCTTGACTGGAAGCAGTAGGATAATATACGTGTGTTTCATATGGGAAGAATATTTTGGCTAAATAATCCGAAAATACTTCTGCCTTTTTTGAATCGTCTCTGGTCCAGCTATCAGCACTTATTTTAATGGGACATACTTGAGTTTCTAGTTTTTGTAGTCTTTTACAGCTTTTCGAAAGAGAGTAGTCGGAATTTTTGCCATTGCTTAGGGAACGAAAATATTTTGCGAAACTTTCATTTTTAAACCTCTTAATTTTCCGATTAAGATCCTTAGAGACTTTATTCAAAATAGATTTATCAGCTGGGCAACGACTTTTATGCCGCTTACGTCGTAGCTTTCTCTTTAATTTAATTGTTTCCCTTATATCATTAGGATATTGAGAGTTTACAGCAATTTTCCTTAATTCCGGTGTACTTTTCCAAGCTTTCTGTTGTATACTTGTTGTAAAGTGTAAAATTTCAGATTCCAACTGGTCTATATTTAATATAGAGTCATATTTACTTTCGTAACATTCCATCATTATTCTAAAATATTCCCAATCTGTACGTTTATTATACAAGGCCGCTGTTTTGTCTTTAAAGATGACGGTTTCAGTATAGCTTAAATAGATTGGGGAATGATCCGAGTTAAGGTCATAACCCTGATTGATCGACAAATAGTTCCGGGATATTTTGGGTACAATGAAAAAATCTATCAGGTCTGGATTCTTTTGATTATCTGATAGCCAATATGATGGTAAGTTCGTCTTCCGGTTGACTGCAGTGCTTTATAGAGTTCTCTCCCCTTTGTAGTCGTAAGCCTTGAGCCCCAGTGCGTGTTCTTTGCGTTAAAATCTCCACCCATTATGAATCTATACCTATGTCTGTTTATTAAGTGTTGGTACTCTTCAAATTGGATTTGATGCCTTGGAGGACTGTACACAGAGGAAAGTGAGAGTGGACTTTTAACTCCGTAAATAGTCACTGTTGTAGCTTGAAACTTATCAGTTGAAAGTTTTTCTTATTCAAAATGTTTGATCGTAGACAATGACCGATATTTTCTAACAAAAGTCAACTAAAGGCACTGGGGTCTAAATATTCGGTGCCTAGGGGCGTGAACGTTTTTGGTGGCATACACTAGGGCATTATTCATGCAAAGTTTAATCTCTTTATATTAATTGCTTCTTGATTTGCATACTGGAAACTGAACGATTCAAAGGGATTTTAAAATTGTGCTATATGGGAAGTATTGTCAGATTTCGCTCATTTTCACAACGTGATATAAGAATATGAAAAAAAATGCCACGTACCCAATTTTGTCGAAATCGGTTGGTGGCGTTCCGAGATACGGGATTTCACCAAAAAGTGGGCGGTGCCACGCCCATCGTCCTATATCTACACCCGCTCCCTTTAAGCTTTCTCATACCATCCCGGCGAAATGTTTTTACGTCTCTAATGCATTTAGTTTATTGATTTATCGCGCTTTTAGTAGTCTTTATCCTTCTATTTCATCCACTTTCTCACTGTCGGTAGAAATTCTTATAAGATCTGTACTCATATGATATAAAATATGCACAGTAAACTTATTAGAGAGCGGAACTTTTTTAAAATTGTTTTTACAGGTGCCCCTTCCTACTGCGATCCCCTGTGCCAAATATGAATTTTATATCTTAATTATGTGCTTAGTTATGACACTTTATAGGTTTTTGGTTAATGACGATTTGTGGGCTCGGCAGTGGTCCGACTACGCCCATCTACGAGCTCAAACTTTTTTTTCTACTACCTGCATACCAAGTTTCATCAAGATATCTCAATTTTTATTCAAGTTACAGCTTGCACGGTTGGTCAGACAGACAGTCAACCGGACTTCAATTTTTCTCGTCATCCTGATCATTTATAAATATAAAATCCTATATCTATCTCGATTAGTTTTAGGTGATACGTACAACCGTTAGGCGAACAAAACTATTATGCTCTGTAGCAACTGGTTGCAAGAGTATAAACACGTTAACTTAGATTACACCGAAACTATAATACGCTTTACAAAAAAAAAATCCATAGAAGAACTTGATTTTTATGGGTTAGTTTGTTTAGCAGCCGTATGCCATAGTAGTCCAATTTAAAAAAGATAATTCGGGATTATAGCGTTAATTAGAGCAATAAACCACGCGGAATTTCGTGAACATACTTATCTTGTTAAATAAAAAAAAAATTCCACACAAGAACTTGATTTTAATCTTTCAATTTGTATGGCAGCTATATGATTTAGTGGTCTAATTTAATATAAAATTTTTTCGGATATTTTACCACTGCCTTGGCGAATAACCTTGCGTAATTTCCTGCAGGTATCTTACAAAATCAAAAGATTTTGTTTAACAAGAACTTGATTTGGAACGTTCTGTTTGGATGACAGCTATATGCGGGCACAATAGACCTAAGGGCGCGGTGTAATCCTCGTGTAACAATCTTATATGCGTCAGTTGTCCGATCTAAGAAATACCCTTGTTCGGTTCGTATGGCATCTACATATATATCGGGTGATTTTTTAAGAGCTTGATAACTTTTTTTAAAAAAAAAAACGCATAAAATTTGCAAAATCTCATCGGTTCTTTATTTGAAACGTTAGATTGGTTCATGACATTTACTTTTTGAAGATAATTTCATTTAAATGTTGACCACCCGGCTGCGTCTTAGGTGGTCCATTCGGAAAGTCCAATTTTGGGCAACTTTTTCGAGCATTTCGGCCGGAATAGCCCGAATTTCTTCGGAAATGTTGTCTTCCAAAGCTGGAATAGTTGCTGGCTTATTTCTGTAGACTTTAGACTTGACGTAGCCCCACAAAAATAGTCTAAAGGCGTTAAATCGCATGATCTTGGTGGCCAACTTACGGGTCCATTTCTTGAGATGAATTGTTCTCCGAAGTTTTCCCTCAAAATGGCCATAGAATCGCGAGCTGTGTGGCATGTAGCGCCATCTTGTTGAAACCACATGTCAACCAAGTTCAGTTCTTCCAATTTTGGCAACAAAAAGTTTGTTAGCATCGAACGATAGCGATCGCCATTCACCGTAACGTTGCGTCCAACAGCATCTTTGAAAAAATACGGTCAATGATTCCACCAGCGTACAAACCACACAAACAGTGCATTTTCGGGATGCATGGGCAGTTCTTGAACGGCTTCTGGTTGCTCTTCACCCCAAATGCGGCAATTTTGCTTATTTACGTAGCCATTCAACCAGAAATGAGCCTCATCGCTGAACAAAATTTGTCGATAAAAAAGCGGATTTTCTGCCAACTTTTCTAGGGCCCATTCACTGAAAATACGACGTTGTGGCAGATCGTTCGGCTTCAGTTCTTGCACGAGCTGTATTTTATACGGTTTTACACCAAGATCTTTACGTAAAATCTTCCATGTGGTCGAATAACACAAACCCAATTGCTGCGAACGGCGACGAATCGACATTTCACGGTCTTCAGCCACACTCTCAGAAACAGACGCAATATTCTCTTCTGTACGCACTGTACGCATTCGTGTGGTTGGTTTAATGTCCAATAAAGTAAACTGAGTGCGAAACTTGGTCACAATCGCATTAATTGTTTGCTCACTTGGTCGATTATGTAGACCATAAATCGGACGTAAAGCGCGAAACACATTTCGAACCGAACACTGATTTTGGTAATAAAATTCAATGATTTGCAAGCGTTGCTCGTTAGTAAGTCTATTCATGATGAAATGTCAAAGCATACTGAGCATCTTTCTCTTTGACACCATGTCTGAAATCCCACGTGATCTGTCAAATACTAATGCATGAAAATCCTAACCTCAAAAAAATCACCCGATACAATAATGGCCCGATATCGGTCATTCAAAGAAATGAGCAATTAGTGCGATAAGGACGTGTTCAAAAGTTCAGACCGATATCTCAAAACCTGAGAGACTAGATAGCGTATATACAGACAGACGGACATATAGACATGGCAAAAACGGCATAGATCTTCACGCTGATCATTTATATATACACTTGGGATTTCCGACGTTTCCTTCGGTGTGTTACAAACTTCGTGGCAAACTACATATTCTCTGTTCGGCCTATGAAACAAAATTAGTTGAAATTAATTGTCACAGTATATAAACTCTTGTTGGTCCTGATACCGCTTAAAGATGGATGATAAATAATTTATTTTAATATACATTCATATACTACTACATGATCGTAGAAGTCTAAGCTACTGATTACTTTAACAAATCAACAAAAGAAACCGGGCTGATAAAAAAAACTAAACACATTTACAAAATATACCAACCTTTTTAGTTTGAATAATTGACATGGCAATGCCAAACATGGACATAAGCAGTATCACACACGCGTAGTAATAATAGTCATATGTGAACCATAATATGACAGAAAATATTTGAAAAACGTAGAAAGGATTAAGCATTTCTAAAACTAATAAAGTTTTGAAATTTTTATAAGGAACAGTTATTTCATTTGGTCCATATGCTAAACGCCGCGATAATTGTTCCTGTACTGGTAGACCCCTCTGTTGATGAAAGTATGCGCTTGACACATTTACATCAAGTCCTTTTAATTTATTAAATGATTGCGACTGTTTGTCCCACACGTAACGCAAATGTTTGCAATTGAACATTCTCACATGGTTAGTATCTGCAAAATAAAACCAACTAATTTTAATTATAAGTATTTATGAATTGTTGTGTTTAATTTTTAAGCAAGTTTTACATCAACAAAAAGTTTAATAAAAGTCGATAAAATTTGAGCCTTTCGTATTAAGAAATGAAAAACTAGCCTGGTTGGCATTTCAACACACTACAAAATATAAATAAACAAGCTGAAGGAAAGTATTGACCTGATTCAACACATTTTTGAGAGATAAACTATTGTTAGGAAAATATTCCTGAATTTCAATTGTATGTTTCACACATTGACCGATATTTTCTGCCAAAAGTCAACTACGGTGACAAATTTTAGTTCAATTTGGACAATTTACATAGTGCGTGCAAAGTTATATCTCATTATACTCGTAATAATTTTTCTTTATTTGTATACTGGATAGTGAAAGAATCAAACAGAATTTAAAATTGTGTTATATGGGAAGTAGGCGACTTTGTAGTCCAATTTGTCCATTTTCATACTGTGGCAGAAGAATGTTAAAATAATGTTATGTACCGAATTTGGTAGAAATCGGTCGAGCAGGTCTCGAGATATGCGACTTTACCTAAAACAAGAAGTTAAATTTTTTCTATCACTAGCGGACCCCCCTGTGTGATATTCTAAGCTATTAGGATATTAAACAAAGTATGTAATCACAAATAATAAATCAATTTCCTTATCCTTTAATGTGAAATAATTTCAATTTTTTTTTTAGAATAAATTCGTTATAATCAATATATTTCTTTAATTTTATCTTTATTCCAGTTGACCAACAATATTTTTAGAAGAAAATGATAGTTGCGCCAATATTTAATCGCAAGTTATGTGGTGGCATTCATAGGTTAATTCAGCGAAATCAAAAAATTCAACAGAATATTTGACTGTTTCGTCAGGATCGGTAACAATGTCGTTCGATATGAACAATTTCTTATTGCCGGGATATGACCATTGTATTTAAAAGGGTGAATATCGATATTTTTTGCAGCTAAAATAGATCGTTCACGAAGCCACGCCTGATTATTATAAATCAAAAACAATTATATGAAACATTAATTTTTATTTCACATAGCCAAATTAACTTAGTGTATTAAGATTATAATTGAAAAACCAGTTTTTGCCTTCCGCACAGATGGCTACTCTATTAAAGATATGATCGGTAACTGATCGAATAATTCCTGTGCGAAAAGGCTATTGAGTCGATTTAATCAATACATGTGAACATTGTATAGAAAGTTTTTAAAGATATTACTTCAATTACACATTAAATTTGCATTAATTACAACCTACTATAACCATGTGATTTTTATAATATGTATAAAGATGCGAAGTTTTAATTATTATTCTGAACAAGGGGTTTTTGGCTGGTAGCCAGGCTGCGTTGCAGGTATAAACCATTTTTAAATTATCTTGTATATTTGTACTAAAATTTTTAACTTTAAAAATATATGTTGACTCATGCAAATAATTTGTCTACTTAATTTTTCAGTTTGTACAATTTTGCAACAAAATGTTTTGCTTCACAGGAGCCTCAACCTCATTTTACTACATTCTAGGGTTCTGTTGAACTTAATTTTTGTGAAATCGCCACATCTAATTCGTACTTTCAATTAAATTATATTGAAATTTACTGAAATCATCTCATTATCTGCGCGTTTATCACAAATGTAACGGGAATTCGATAAGAAGTGCCAAATCTGTACGAACTGGATATCAAAAAATCAAAGATCATAATCAAAACAAAGAGTTTCACTTGATATTGTATATTTTACTCGAACCTTTAATACGCAGGCATATCCCTTCTTTTAAATCGTGTTTGATCACAGGAATGTACCAAAGAATTAGCCAAAGGGTTTGGGTAATCTCGGAGTTTAGATATATGTATATATTATTTAATTCTTCTATCTGCTACTTCTTTCTTTACCATAGGAATACCAAGGTCCTTATGGATATTTTCGTTACGCATGTACCATGGTGAACACGAGATTGTTCTAAGCATTTTTGATTAGCACCTTTGTATTATATCAATATTAGTTGCACAGGTCGTACCCCACAGTTGAATGTCATACATCCAAATCGGCTTTATGACCACATAATATAAAAGCACTTTGTTGTCTAGGCTAAGTTTGGAGTTCTTATTTAAAAGCAAATTTAAATTTGCAGCTCCAATCTTCATACATGTTATTTTACTAGAGATGTGTTTTCTCCACGTGAGCCTTCTATCTAGGTGAATACCAAGATATGTTACTTCGTTCCCTTGGGGTATTAAAATATTGTTTATTTTTACTGCCGGGCACATCTTTGGTCTTAGCGAAAATGTAATATGCTTACACTTCGGTTCATTCACATTTATACGCCAGTTCGCTAGCCGTTCTTCGACAGAACTTAAATGCTGCGCTAATATTCTTGATGCTATAATGTGGCATTTTTTACGGCTCACTAAAGCTGTATAAATACATTTTTACCTGTTGGAAGATCTGCTGTGTATATTATGAATAGAGTTGAGCCTAAAACACTGCCCTGGGGTACACCAGCCCTTATCTGTCGTTCATCAGATATGAAATCTCCCACTTGCCACACCTTATCAAACGCCTGAGCCACATCTAGAAATATTGCTGAACAGTACTCTCTGTGCTGTGCTTTCAAATGCTTTCTTTATCTCGTTAGTAATTCTATTTACTTGCTCTATTGCGTCATGTTTTGCACGAAATCCGAATTGATGTATTGGTGTTGTATTATTTTTGTGGAGGAAAGGAGACATCTTTGATAGTAATACTTTTTCAAATACTTTTGAAAGACAGGGTAGACGACTGATTGGTCTGCATGAAGACGGCTGTGTTAAGTCTTTCCCAGGTTTATCTATCAAGATAATCTGCGACTTTTTCCATGAAATTGGATAGTATCCGAAACTAAGAATTGCATTGAAGAGCAAAGAGAGCACCTCTACAGCAATAATTGGTAACCCAATTAGCATTTTTGGAGGAATTTTATCATGTCCCGGCGACTTTTTTGGATTAAGTTCTTTGATGATACCAATAATTTCAGAAGGTGAAGTCTTAAGAGACTCGAGAGACTCTTTAGCTGTGTTGGGTAAGATTGACAGCTTAAAGTTGTTCTTTGGCAAATTGGGCTGAAATACCTTTTCTAGGTGATTTGCAAAGCAATTAGCATTTTCCTCGTCACTTCGAGCCCAATTTCCACCCAAGTCTCGTATAGGCATGTTGGAGTCAGTTGGTGGCTTCATGGACTTTTGGGCTTTTCAAAGGGAATTTTGCTTGTTTGAATTTGGACACAGCTTCTTTATATACATTTCGGTGTTCAATTCTTCCTCACGTTTAAGCGCTTTTTTAATTTACGTACAGCAGATTTTAATTGAAGCTGAGTGGAAGGGGAACGATTTATCTGCCATTCACGTCTTGCACGGCTTTTTTCATTTGCAAGCATTTCTATTTCTTTGTTAGAGATTTTTCTGAAACCAAGCGGCTTATAGCTTTTATTTGGTGTTGCTAAGACAGCTGCGCTGGTTATTATATTCTTCTCTTATGCTTTCGTCAATATCTCTTGCTGTATTTAGTTTGTACTCAATATTAATGTCGCTACTGACGTATTTTTTGTATTTTAGCCAATTCGTTTTATAAGAAGTTAGACCCACTTTTGGACTAACGAATATGGGTTGTTCACATAACTTTATTAGTACAGGAGAGTGATCAGAAGATAGATCAGTACATGTACATATCAGCTGTTATGTGCGATCTATCTATATTTTTGATTACAGCAAAATCAATTAAATCTATTATTTTCTTACGATCACTAGGCCAATATGTCGGCTTAGCGGGAGATATTATTTCAAGGCACAATAACTATTTATAACAGTTTGATACAGCTGTCGTCCTTTCGGATTAATAGGACGTGAGCCCCAGTACGTATGTTTTGCGTTGTAATCTCCATCTGGTAGAAATCTTTGACCTAGTGTTCTAAAAAAGTCTCTAAATTCGACTTCTGTAATTTTAAAACCAGGTGGACAGTATATAGCCGTGAGATTTAGGTCACAACCCCGATTTTTTAGTGATCCGTATTGTTGTAGCTTGTAACTGTGGGGTAGCATGAGATTCTAGAGCATAGTGGTTTAAACGATTTCTTATCAATACTGCCGTTCCACCATGCGCTTTTCCATTCGGATGATTTGTAACATAGAGTCTAAATCCCGGTATATTGAAATTATTTTTATTTGTTAGATGAGTTTCTGAAATAAGCATTACATCTATATTCTTTTCAGACAGAAATCTGATAATCTCTAATTTTTGAGCAACTAAGTAATGAATTTTATTTTGAATTTACGCTCGTAATTCGGTTACAAATGAAAATTTTCTATTTTTTTTTACAAACCATCCCTTCAAAGTGGTCCAGGCCATTTACACTTCATACAACGGTTTAGTCAGCTATAGCAAACAGAAAAAAACCCAACTTATTTTTATATATAAGATTACTTTCTATTCTTCCAAATGTTCATTGAATGATAGTATTGCCGATTCTATAAAAAGAGATTAATCAGCAACATTTTGAAAGAGAAGAAATGTTAAGTATTGGATGTTTATAGGTAATCGATGCAAAAAAAGGAGATATTTGCACAAAACTTAGTATGAAACACTACACTCAGATTATGGATCCAGCTCCGCTTAGAAGTGCTAATAAGATCCATGTTGTGATATTTTAGACTAATATACCTGTGTTATTTAAGGAAATTAAAACTAGTACTCTGCCGTCTGTACGACTCACGTTTAAATTGTCCTGAAGAAAAATGTAAACTTATGTGAAAACTCTTTTCATCAATTTCAACTTCGCTCTGCCTTTGTAATGTCAATGTGTTTCCATTCCCTGAAGATCCATTTTTAGCAAGTAAAGATGGAGAGAATCGTGTTTGTAGTTGTAGAGATTTCCTAAAAATATTAAAAAATTTACACTGATATAAAACTAAGGCTTTTAAATGAATTTACATCGACATGGTAGCATTTATTTCTTGAATTGCTTTCACGTAATATGTAACGTGTTTCGCTTGGTAGTGTTCCTGTATCAAAACTTTTTCAGCTATATCTAATGAACATTTTTCGTGAGTTGCAATTAGGTACAAATGACGCCACCAATGCATTATAAGACTCAACAGTCCGCCTGTAAGGCAAATGAAGAACCAACAAAACGTGGTACGTAATAGTGAACGTTTGTAACCCGTAATTTGCATTTCATCATCTTCTTTTTCGTTCACCAAGCCTACCCAAGGTTTGGGATCTGCAAGAAAGAAAATTATTACAAATACCAGCTAATTGTTTATCTTAATTAAATTAATCCTATTAGATTTACTAAAAAATATTTATAAGTACCTGCTTGAACACAATTTATTTTAGCACACATTGAAGTTAGAAGCTGCAAAAAAAATGAATTTTATTATTTTTGAACTGTCTCGCACTCTCCGAGTAAAACCACTATTTATTTATTTTTTATCCTTTTATCAACATTAAGCCTTTAGGAAGGAAAATGACAGATGCTAGCAAATTTCCAACTACAATGTCTAATATTTCCCGGTTGACTAATCTTCCAATTCTACACGTTTTCTGCAAATTTTATTTAATGACCTTGTTATTGTATTTATTTATTCAAATCTTTTGATATATATGAATCAATTAATAACACAAATTTTATACCTCTGATAGACTTTGCTACAATACCTATTTCACCGTGATAAGTAGAAGCACAAAGAATACTTTTGTATTTTTCCTTAATAATCAAAACGGATAAATTCTACTTTAAGTAAAGTTTTCTCGAGAACTCACCCAGTAAAAGCTTTAACTATATAGCTATAACATAGTAATAATTCTAAACATTTTGCTGCTGCGGAGTAGTAAATGAAAACCCTGGTTGTACACCCAAATGAAAACTTCGGAGAGCCTATAAAGCAAAATGATCAGCATTATGAGGTGAATTGATTCAGCCATACCTGTCTGTCCTTTAGTCTGTATATACGTGAACTAGTCCCTACGTTTTGGAGGTGCCGTTCTGATATTTTGTACACGTTCTTTTCTCCCCAAGAAGCTCACTTGTCGGAGCCTCTGATATCGGACCACTATGGTAAAAATCTGCTATACAAACTAATCGATCTAAGCCCAGTCCTTGTATAGCAAACTTTTGTATTCGACGAGATATCTTTACGAAATTTAGCAGAAACCAATCAACCAAATTCAAGATAAGGATCTTTTTATACTATTTTATGCTATTAAAAATGAACCTGAGAAGAGTATTAGCTTCGGTGCAGCGAAAGTTAACGATTTTCTTTGATTTAGTATGACAAAGATCAATCTTTAAACTAAATTTACATTGAAATCAATTTGAATAATATAATGCATATCAATTTAAAGGTCGGCATTGTCGGTTGTAGTCTAACAGGTTTAGAGTTACTCTCGGGTGTAACCGAACATTTTATACTCTTGCAACTTTGCAAGAATCAAAGCCAGGGAAATACTTTAAGGTGTAAAAACAATCATATAGAGTAAAGTCAGCAGGATGTTCGAAAATCCTGATATTAGTTATATAGGGGCTGGTCCAAGTTTGACTCAAATTTATCTTTTTTAGGCACAGAGATACCCTGTTATGAGTAAACTACGCTCTCTTATTTTCATTGGGATAACTCACATATTGGCCAATATACGTACAGTCTCACCTCGAAGTTCGAAAATTTGTATATAAAGTATATAGGGGCTACGGGAAATATTGGTCCGATTCAACCCAAGGATTATCCTTTAATTTCAATTATATATGCATATCACACATTGACCGACATTTTCGATCAAATGTCAACTATAAGCATTGGGAATGGGGATTAAAACAATTTGTGGTCATAAAATGTCACACACTAAAGGCATTATTCGTGCAAAGTTTTATCTCGTTATACATATGAATTGCTTCTGGACTTGTGTACTGGAAACTGAACGAGTCAAGTGGAATTTAAAATTGTGCTATATGGGAAGTAGGCGTAGTTGTTGTCCGATTTCTTCCATTTCCACAATATGACATAAGAAAATTATATTTTGTCGAAATCGGTTTGGTCGGGTCCCGATATATGGGATTTCACCAAAAAGTGGGCGGTGACACGCCCATTGTCCAATTTTCACACCAGCTCCCATAAAGCTCTTTCAGGGCAAGTCGATGGTAAAATGTCTCTGGCGTATTTAGTTATTGATTTATTGCCCTTTTAGTAGTTTTTAGCAGTAGCGTTATATAGGGAGTGAGCGGGGTTATCCTCCGCTTTTAATCCATTTTAATACTGTCGGTAAAAATTCTTATCAGATTTGTACTTATCAAATTTGGTTATTGTAGCTCAAGTGGTTTAGGAGATATGCAAATTAAACATATTAGAGGGCGTGGCCACGTTCACTTTTTCAAAAAATTATTCCCACACTGTACCAAATTACAGCTTTATATCTTAACTAATTGCTTAGTTATGGCACTTTATGTGTTATCGGTTAATGGCGATTTGTAGGCGTGGCAGTGGTCCGATTACGCCCATTTACGGACTCGAATTTTGTTTGTGCTAAGGAACCTGTGTACCAAATTTCATTAGGATATCTCAGTTTTTACTCAAATGAAAGTTTGCACGGACGGACGGACAGACAGACAGTCAACTGGATTTCAACTTTTCTCGACAACCTAATCATCCTGATCATTTACATAGGTATATATACATACGTAACTCCGTTAGGTGAACAAAACTATTATTCTCTGTAGCAACAAGTTGCAAGGGTATAAAAATCCACATCGGCTCTTTCATAGACACTCTATACTAACTCCTTCTAACAACTTAGTTCCATTAATCGTCCGAGAGCCAGATGGTAAATATCTTAAAAATCAATGCCTGAAGAACAGAAATTAAATGCGTTTCCAAAGAATTTATTTATTATAATTATCCCAAAGTCCCAAGCAATGGTATGCAATATAATTGTTTATTTTTTTCTAGATCTCACTGATATTCAGTGGAATATCAAAGCTCTATTCCACAACTATCCGGAGTTAAATCTGTTCATCAAGCAAGTCTTATCATATATCACTCAGCTTAGCAATACTCTCCCTCTTTACCCTTAAAAATTCCCCCAGAAAATAAAACCTTCGAGTTCTTCAGTAGAGTTTTAAAGATCTAATCAACAACTACCATGAGCTAAATCTGTTTATCAAACAAACCTGATCATATACTGGCTTTACCCGCGACTTCGCTCGTATTGAATCAGTTGAATAAATATAAAAATTTATTAACAATACTAAATATATAGTATGCATGTAAGTTAACCCAAAACGCTGGCAGTCAAATTACTCAGTCTGCATTGTCTGCCTAATATCCGACGAGACATAGTAACCCGACCACAACAGCGAAAACCGTGAGATTCGCTGACTCAACATACTCCCAGGTAGCCACAGGTAGAGCAGCGACGGTATCGTAGGTTAAACTATAGTTGTAAGTGAATATAATAATAAAAAAAACTGGCGCCCAACGTTGGATAGGAAAATCACCTTAAAAGAAAAGCCACAGCAGTACGAAATTACCATGGAGTATTCTACAGGATTAAAAATGTAAGTTGAGTGCTCATTAAAACACTAATTAAAGTAAAAGTGTGGAAGATTAAGGAAGAAGGAAATTTCTTAAAAACTAAAATTTTAGGAAAAATATTGATAAAAAACAATTATAATGTGTTTACCGGTTTTGTGAATTGAAGTTAAATAAATTGTAAAATAAAAAATACGTTCAATAAAAAAACCAGTAGATTGCTTTAAGAAAAAATTGTGATAGTGTTGTTATTCTCTGTAAACGAATTCTTTATGTAAACGAAGCTTTAATGAGTAATAACGACAATTTAGAGGATTTGATTGAAAAAATTAGTAATTTACAATCTTCCCGACGATATATAATGGACGCCAATCAATTAACGGCCTTAATACAGGCTGCCATGACTGGCGCCTTAAAACAAAAACAACAGATTTTTCACCTTAAATTGCAACGATTGACGGACATACCAAGGCAGTTCGAGATATTTTCAAGCAGTTGGAATAATTAGAAATAAAATAAAAGGTTATGCTGATGCAATTTTAGCATCATTTAATACAGTTTTAAATTCCGATGTGATAATAGCGATATTAGACTTTACATATGTAGACAAACTACCGATATATTTAATTGAACAACAACTTTCTACTTTAAGACAGGGTAACCTTTCAGTGATATAATACTTCAATGAGGTTGAGAAGAAATTGACTTTTCTCACGAATAAAACTATAATGACCCATGAAGGTCAAATAGCAAATTCAATTTGCGAAAAGTATAGAGCAGATGCTTTACGAATTTTTATATCAGGCCTTAAAAGACCATTATGATATATACTGATCGTTTTCGACCCATTGACCTACCTAGTGCCTTAGCATCAGCACAAGAGGTAGAATCAAATAGGGAAAGATATTTATTCGCTTCAAATTTCACGACATCCATTGAGGATCAAAATAAATTTAGAGGAAACAATAACTCAGAGAAAAAGATACAACATCAATAAAGAAATCCCCATTTCATAAACAAACAGTGTAAAACAAATAAAAATAGAAATGACAAACAGGAGCTAGTGACACTCATCGATATAGATTCGTCGGTGTCAAGATTACGGCAAAACCAAAATTGGCGTACAGAACCATCGCAGAGAACATCTCAAGGTCAACAGCAGTACTGAAATAAATATAGACAGGGGTTTAATACTAACCATCAACAAAAAAGGCTGACGGAATCTGATAGGGTCACTGGACCAAAGATGCAACGCATTAATACTTTAAAGCAAGAAGAGGATGACGAGACAGTCTGTAGTAAAGGAGCTGAGGCTGGAATTGAAGACCTCAAGGAAGAGCACTTGAATTTTTTAGGGGTAAATCCCTACTCCCGTGGATTGAGCGTAGAGTAGGTAGTTAAGGGAGAAAAATAAAATTACTGGTTGACACGGGAGCGTCAAAAAATTGTATAAACCCAATACCCGAATTAAAAATTAAAAAAAAACAGCCTTTTCGCATCTAGACCATTTTCAGTAAAACCTTTACATGGCAATAGTCCTGTGAGAGAAAAAAATGTAGAATTAAAATGTTCGGTGTAATGACCGATTTTTTCATACTTTTGATGGTATAATTGGGTTAGATCTCTTGAAACAAGTAAATGCTGAAATAGACTTGAGCAATTGAATAATACGACCTGATTTTGGAAACGAAAACTTCTTGTTCCATGAATGCAAAAATGTCAATTTTCTCAACGTAAGAAGTGAAGAGATTCCTTCTTCTGTCCGAAATCAGTTTTGTAAAATGATTAGCAATAAAAAAAGGTCTTTGCAGACCCTAACGAGTCTTTTTCCTTTCAATACAAATATAATTGCTAACATTAGAACTAAAACCGAAGAGCCAGTTTACTCCAAACTCTAGCCATATATTATGGGTGTAGCTGACTTGTAAAGAAAGAAGTAGCTAACCTTCTTGTCAATGGCATCATTCGTCCGTCAAGGTTCCCCTTCAATAACCCGATTTGGGTTGTTGATAAAAAGAAGGAATAGATCAAGCAGGGAATAAAAAGAAACGCTTGGTGATTGACTTCAGAAAACTGGATGAGATCACAACCGAGGACAAATATCCGATGCCCAATTAAATGGTAATATTGTTAAATTTAAAGGGAGCTCAATATTTTACCACCCTTGATTTGAAATCGGGGTTTCACCAGATTGAGTTATCGGAAAGAGACAGGGAAAAAAAACAGCCTTCTCTGCAAACAATGCAAGCATGCCACTGACAGACATGCTAAAAGGGGACAACGGCAAAGTGCCATCCAGTCGAACAAAATTAAAATTGAGTTAACACAAGAAGGCGAGGATGCCTTTAACAAACTTAAAGAAATTCTGTCTTCAGAGGATGTAACATTAACCTATCCTGATTTCACTAAACCGTTCGATTTGACAACCGATGCTTCCTCAAGGGGCTTATGAGCTGTGCTTTCACAGGAAAACAAACCAATAACCATGATATCGAGAACTCTTAGAGAAAAAGAAGCAAAATTAGCAACAAATGAAAAGAGAACTCTTAGCAGTAGTATGGGCACTTAACAATTTAAGAAATTATCTATATGTAGTAAACCAGTTGAACATTTATACTGACCACCAACCTCTGACGTTCGCAGTTTCGGATAAAAATCCAAACGCTAAAATTAAAGGCTGGAAATCTCTCAGAGAGTTTCGACGCAAAGATCCTTTATAAACCAGGTAAAGAAAACCATGTCGTCGACGCATTGTCAAGATAACACATGAATATGATAGAGGCTGAAACGGAAGGACACTCTGTCTGTGCCACTATGCACAGCGAAGAGTCACTGACCTACACCATCGAAACGGTAGATAAACCGGTAAATTGCTTCCGAAGTCAGATAATACTTCAAGAGGGCGAAAGCTTATCAAAGCGATCATTTATAATATTTGGATCAAAAAACAGGCGTATAATAAAATTCTGTAGTATAGAATCTCTGCTAAAAACGCTGGAGGAGGTTATTAATGACAGCGTTGTAAATGCTATTCATTGCAATCTACCGGTTTTAGCAAAAATTCAGCACCTTAACATAAAATTCTGTCATACATGAAAAATGGTTACAGATATCTTCAATGAAGGTGACCAAATCGAAATAATGTTGCCGAGCATAACCGAGCTCATAGAGTGGCACAAGAAAATGTGAAGCAGATCTTAACTATCTTTTTCCTTAAATGGTTAAGAAGGCAAACTAAGTAGCAGCAAATTGTCAAATTTGTTCAAAATCAAAATACGAACGACATCCAATAAAACATGTTATTGCAGCTACGCCAGTGCCAGGTAGCATCGGAGAAATATTGCACGCCGATATTTTCTTTACGGATCAGAAATATTTTTTAACATGTGTTGACAAATTTTCAGAATTTGCTATGGTTTAGAAAATTGCATCTAGGACCATCATAGATGGAAAACCACCTATGTATACATATTACAACTAATGAACATTTTTCCGAACGTTAAAACAATATACTGTGACAATGAAAAGTCTCTAAACTCAAATACCATAAAATCAATATTATTAGAATATAACAATGCGAAAATTCTCAATGCTCCTCTACTTCATAGTACATCAAACGGGCAGCTGGAGCGGCACAGAGTACTTTGACTGAAATAGCTAGGTGCCCGAAACTCGGAAGAAATCTGAATGACACTGTTGATTTGATTTTATTAACCACTATAAAGTACAATAAGTCAATTCATTCCACTAGCAATAAAAAACCTAAAGATATCCTTTATTCTGGCTCGGTAAATTTTACGGAATCAATTCGAAATAGCATAGAAAAGGTAGAGACCACTGACCTCTCATATCATAATAAGGGTCGTCAGAATATGACGTATAAGACCGGCGATAAGGTCTTAGTAAAGGGTAACCGAAGACTAGGCAATAAACTTACCACACTTTATACAGAAGAATTAGTTGAACAGGATCTAGGGACCACTGTTCTTATAAAAGGTAGGAGGGTTCATAAGGACAACCTTCGACCACCCTAACACATAAATGTAATTAATGTCACTCTTTAATTGCAGATTTATCTCAATAGTACTCCCTTTTATCCACAATTTTATAGGAAAAACTCACGGACTATACGAACAGTAACTATATTCCTATCCTAGACCCACTACATCAATTTGACGATGTATTCAATCATAAATGATGAGACTAGAAACTTAACCCTTAATAACGTAGAGTACCAATTTTGATACCAATCTTTTAAACCGAATGTTCACATTACTATTAGTTTTTTTTTTGGTTGGCTGTACGTATTTTACTGTTGTAGAATATTATACAACGAAATAAAAAAAAAAAAAATCAAATGTCATTATTGTTTTATTTTATCTATGACATATTACTTGCACGGCAAAGTGAACAAGTAAACAGGTGTACAAATACTACCCTCTACTGACGTGCGTTGCGATTGTATTGGTCATGAAAAAAATATTTATGGATTCTAGAAATAAGTGTAAATTTAATAATTGTAGGAATCTTACCTCCTGGTTCTCTAAAAAGTGTAAAGTGTCGTCATGCGATAATAAAAACAATCAATGTTTCGCATTATTTCATGCATAGGTATATCTGATTTCTTTATTGCGGTAATGCCTAAAGTATCAAAATTAATACTTGTTTTTTTTTGTTTTAAATAAATATGTAAAATAAATATTGTGATTTTTTAAAGCTATTTTTCCCTTCATCAAGACCCTCAAGAAAACACAGTTATATAAAAATAAATCACTTTCGTAAATCAGGCTACTAAAGGTTAACAAATATTTTTCCCCAGTCTCATATGAGGAAGATACTAGCTTCTGATATAATGCACATCGAAACACTATTGCGAAGAGTGAACGTTAACCACCGTCAAATACGAAGCTTAAACTTTTTAGGCACGACACTTAAAATCATCGCCGGCACCCCAGACTTTGATGACTTCCAGAGACCACAGATGATACAGGATATGCTCGTTGACTCAAATAACAAACAGTATAGGATAAATACTCATATTCAACAGAAGATATTGGAAATAACAGAAAAAGTTTATTCGCCGTTTCGCACCAAGGACGAGTACTACATTTTGGAGAAACCAATACCGTTGCTGAATGCGGAAATAATGCGTACGCCGTGGAATGCGAAAAATCTATGTTTGCTACATTTTGCAAAACATTAAAAACTACCACTTGCGGTCAACAGCTCATTACGGGAACAGTGGCGAACCTCTCAACTTCTTCCAGTCATAATAAGGGCATTAACGAAATTGACGCTGGCATTGTTATAATTAATAATGTCACAGCTGAAATAGAGGATCACCTTGGAAATATCAGAACCATCAGCGGTGCCTACTTGTTGACTTTTGCTCAGTCAGTAAAAATAAATGGTACTGAATACCGCTGATTGCTGACTCAACATACTCCCAACGTCTACGGCAGGTAGCCACAGGTAGATCAGCGACGGTAGCATAGGTTAAGCCAGTGTTTCCCAAAGTGGGCGATAACACCCCCTTGCGTGCGCTGCAGGTGTCAAGGGGGGCGGTAAGAGACCCAGAAAGAAAACGGGGGCGTTGTGTAGAGGCCTGGGTGGTTATTTGTAATTTTATTTAGCTAGGAGGCCTCTTAGACAACGACTACATGAGCTCTCGACTCTCAACAACAACTTGTGAACATCAACTAATATGAATTAAAAGATTGCTCAAACTCGGTTCTATATTTCTCTCCGTGTAGTTCATATATCTGTCCTATTTTATTGAATATAGAAAAAATTAAAATCATGTCAATCGGTCGCTCCGTTTCATAACGGGCATCTCGACAGGATAGAATTTATAGAATACTAACTGTCAAACGTATTGCTATTGCCATTGCCAAATCTGTATGTGGGCATTTGCTATCATAATATAATCATTTGCGCAAAGGTGTAGGGTAGGTAGGTTCGAGCTGATGTAGCGCATGCTTTGAGCTCTTGAATAATTTATTTTATCACTTGCGAAATGACGTCGGGTAGGTAGCTGATGTAGCGCACGTTTTGAGCTTTTGAACTCCTTAAATCTTTTATGTGGAAAATAAAAAAAGGATCTTTATCCTTTCTTACAAATGTATTTCTGGGAAAAATAAGATAATACGAAAAGGAGAAAGATCCTTTTTTTACAAATGTATTTCTAGGAAAAATAAGAATTCATATTTTTGGACTACTATGTATATAATAATTGTGCTTAAGCATTCCTATATAAACAATGTAATATTTATTTTATATTCATTTGTGGTTTTGCGCGCAATAGATGAGCATTACTTACGCCTCCTTTACACTACTCGCGAAGTTAAACGTATTTTTCAAAGCAAAACAATGTCGGAAGTAAAAAAGAAGAGACGGCAATACTGTGCGGAATACATTAAATTCGGATTCATTGAAAATCCCACAAACCCATCCTCGCCTTTGTGTCTTCTATGTCTAAAAACATTTTCGAATGAACCAATGAAGCCTTCAAGACTGCAAGTTCATTTGAATAAAATGCATCCAGATAAGAGAGACAAGAATGTAGCATATTTTCAAGACCTAGAGAAGAAGCATAATACTCAGCCAAGTATAGCAAAACTATTTTCGGCGGCTGCTAAGCAAGATGACGACGGACTTCGAGCTTCGTACAATATCTCTTTGTTAATTGCTCAAAAAGGCAAACCACATAACATCGCAGAAGAGTTAATATTGCCAGCAATAAATGAAGTAATAACTACCGTGCTTCATAAACCGGCCGCAGATATTATCCGAAAAATTCCTTTGAGTAATAATTCTGTGCAAAGACGAATTGATGAAATGGCTGAAAACATTGAAGAATCATTGTGCGATCACCTGAGGACAGGCCAATTCTCAATTCAGCTCGATGAGTCCACTTTACCAACTAATGAAGCATTGTTGTTGTCCTACGTGAGGTTTATTAAAGATGAGAAAATATGTGAAGAACTATTATTTGCTAGAAATTTAGAGACCGACACAAAAGGCGAAACCATATTCAATATATTGGAAAAGTTTTGCGATGAGAAAGAAATTCCTTTGAAAAATATTATTTCAGTTGCTACTATGATAGGGTGCCATAAAGGCTTAGTAGCGCACTAAAAAAATAAAATTCCAGATGTCCTTGGTGTACATTGCGTTATTCATAGACAACATTAAGTTGCTAGAAACTTAAGTGAAAAACTATTTCAATCACTGCAATACTCGTATGTCATCAAAGCGGTCAATAAAATCCGCAACAGCTCTTTGAATGATAGATTATTTCATCAGCTTTGTGTTACTAATGACGAGGATTTCAACCGTTTTGTTGTTTCATACTGAAGTTCGTTGGCTATCAAGAGGCAATTGTCTGACTCGATTTTACAACCTGTTTGACTCTGTTATAGAGTTCTTAGAAAGTAAAGATACAGAAATTCAAGACAAGCTCATAACATTAAAGAATGATATAGCTTACATGACAGACCAGTATAAATTGTTCAACGACATGAATCTCCAACTGCAAGGCGATAAACTAAATTTAATTAAAACAAAAAACGTCGTTGTTGCTTTCGCAGCCAAACTGCTTCTACACAAAAAAGAATCTGGGCAGACGTGAGTTTCACAATTTTCCGAATTTATCAGTATCATGCAGTAACGACGAATTGTTTGCCTACTGCCAACATTTGGAAAACCTCCACATTGACTTCACCGAACGATACAAGGACATTTTGAACTTGGAAATATCAGACTGGGTGTTGGATCCGTTTTCAAATGTCAACACAGCAATGTCACCTCAGCTGGAAGAGGAACTTATAGAATTGACAACAAACGAGGAAATAAAAATCAAGTTCAAAAATGGTTACCAAGAATTTTGGCTACAAAAACCGATCTCACAATTGTACCCAGGATTGTGGTCAATCGTTCAACGATTCTTGATAGCATTTCCCATCGTCATATTTGTGTGAACGTGGATTTAGTGCTGTGACAACACTGCTTACTAAAAATAGAAATCGTTTGCTTGTTACCGAACGTGGCGATTTGCGACTGTTCTTGAGTAAATTGGAACCTGATATTAACAAACTTATTAAACAGCATCAGATTCATCCTTCACATTAGTTTTTATATATGGATCGATTATTTTAGTTTTATTTTTAATAAAATATTTTCTGTTTTAATACTGTAAAGTTGTGTTTCAATAATAATTCTTATTGGCAGGTGGAGCCCGTAAGAATTAACTTGAGACCTAAGCGCCGTTGTATGTTACCTACTGCGCTCAGGTTTCAAGTTGCTGGTTATTGTAAAAGTTTCGTTTAGAATTCTCCGTTAATATACATATATAGGTCACAACAATTAATTTGAAGTTGTAGTGGTTTTTAAATAGGTGAAAAAATGGGGGCGCTAAAAAAATATTTATTCTCAAAGTGGGCGGTAGACAAAATAAGTTTGGGAACCACTGGGTTAAGCTATAGTTTTAAGTGAATTGTAAGTTTAGTTTTAAAATAGACTCAATAAAGACACTAAAAATAAAATAACTTGTACACAAATACTATACTTATAATATCCGCGTGGTGGTGGTGTTGACACAAATTTTTTCTGAGGATCGCTTTTGACACAGTTTTGTTTGTTAGATTTTCAAATTTTTCGACAATCACATCTGCGGAAATAAAATGTATCAATTTTGAAATTTTTATTTTACAAGTAGAAATAGACTTGAAATTTATTTCATCGAATGTATGACCTTCTGTAGGAATATCGGTTGTGGCACATGCATCGGAAGGTTATTTTTGCGAGCAAACTCGCCTTTTTCGCACAGGGGGAATAATACGGTGTGGGTGGTAATAAGCCGTGGTATAACATGGTCTCGCAGGTTTGCCTTTCTAAAATACACGCGCTCACCGTTTGGGAGGTGCATATTAAGATGGATCACTGTTGCGTACCTTTTATGTAATGGTGAACCGAGAATTCTCTATGACACTTCGTTACAACTTACATATCTTTCCGCCCGAAACAACAGCACCCAATTCTTTGGGTTGATCGTAGCGTTACTCTCCTGTCTCTGGGTAAAAATGGCCTGGTCACTGTCCTCATATATTTATATTTCTAACTAACCATTAAATTTGAAGTTTCTGTACTTTTATATATATAATGTTGGACGTGGCCACGTCTCAGATGGTATATCCATCCGTTGAGTCCAATTTTCGCTTACTCGTTCGAGCATTTCGCCTAGTAACTAGCGAAAGACTCGCGTGATGTTTCAAAAGCCTGAATCGAAGCGCGATTGTCCGCAAGAAAAGGTCTAACGATGTGATATCACACGATCTTGGCGGCCGGTCAACTGGCCCAAAACGTGAAATTATCTGCTCACCGAAGTGTTCTCTCAATAAATCGATTGATTGATGCGATGTGTGAGAAGTGGCAACGTCTTGTTGAAAAAAAATTTCGCCAAGGTCAAGAGCTTCAATTTCAGGCATCAAATAGTCGGTTATCATGGCGCGATAACGGTCGCCATTGACTGTTACGTTCTCACCGGCATCATTTTTGAAGAAATATGAACCGATGATTCCACCGGCCTACAAACCACATCAAACCGTTGTTTTTTCTGGATGAAATGGCAGCTCTCGAATCTCTTCAGGTTTTTCTTGGTCCCAAATGCGCAAATTTTATTTGCTTATATACCCATTGAGTCAGAAATGGGCCTCATCGCTGAAAAAAAATTTGCCTCAAAAACGTCCGATCTTCTTAGAGTTTATCAAGAGCTCATAGAGCGAAGCGATGTCACTTGGCAAGTTAAAGCGGCTTCAGTTCTTGTACAAGCTGTATTTTTTACGCTTTCAATTTAAGATCTCGGCGTAAAACGCGCCAATTCGGTCCACACGTCAAACCAGTCAGTCAGTTTCCAATAGTACGCTCAACAGGCGAATTATGTTGACCATAGGTTGAGCGAAGCGCGCGAAACACATTCTTAACAGAACGTGAGGAATTTTTTTTTAGATACGGCTGGACCGACATCTATGTATATTCCTTCTTAGATATATATTATTTATCAGGCAATAATCGACCAATAAATATGTTAAAAATAATTTCGTAAATTGTGTAAATTTTTTCACAAGAAACTAGTTTTTTTGGGAAATGGCTATTATAGCAATCATATTTCATTTTAATTTCACTTGCTTTCGGACCCTCGTGAAATCTGTTACGAAATCCATTAGCTTTTAAAACAAGAAAAAAAACGTTAACTTCGGTTTCATGGCAACCTTAAAAAAAAGGTATCCCATACAAGACCTTGATTTTGATCAGTCAGTTTCATTGGCAGATGTACGCTATATGTAGGTTGCTTTTTATGCATCGGGATACGAGAACAAAATCAAATTTTAATCATCGAAATTCTGCTTACTGTTTTTCAAAACACTCTCCATTACGATCTACACACTTTTGCATTCGCTTGAATCAGTTGTGGAAGCACTTTTCTCACTCTGCTTGAGGTATTTCCAAAACATGATTTTCGAATGCATCAACCGTCTCTTCAGGTGTCGAAATACGTTTTCTTAGCATATTTTTGTACGAACGGGATTCAAAAGAAGTCATTTGGTGTCAAGTCGGGGCTATACGGAGGATGATTGATCGAATCTATGTTTTGAGTACTCAAAATTGCAGTTGTTTCAGTCGATGTGTAAGCGACAAACAAATTGTGTGTGATCAAAAGTGAACAATTTTTTACAGTCAAATGTTTATGAAATATTGAATATATTCTAGTCCCACTAATGCCTATAGTTCTTTCAATCTCATGATGGATCACAACACGAACTTGCAATATCAGTTTGCGCATAGTATCAATGAAGTTCGTATGTCAAACGTTCTAAGTATGCATACAATTAAAACGGCCAAACTCTACAATATTGACATATCAATCTATCAAAACAAAAAAAAAAACAAAAAAAATACCGTCAAATATGTCAAACTTTACGATGAAATCGTAAATTTCTAGATAGCAACACTAGTGCTAATTTTCGATATCTCAAACTGTGAGGCTCTAGTTCCCGTATATATATCGACAGACAGACGCTGATCGAAAGAAAAATTTCGTGGCAAACTTAATAAACCTTTTTACAATGTAACGGAGCGTCGATTATAAAAGTGCATGAAATTTCTTCATTTATTAACGATTTTAGTTTCTTGTAAGTGTAAACAATATTGATTATTAGAAAGAATCTTTAATCATATTCGTATTCTCAGATACAAATAGTCGAACTTGTTTCATTGACTGAGAAGTACATCTCATAAACTGCATCAACCGCCTAAATGCAACATAATATATCGTCACCTGAAATGCAAAATAACGTAACAACATTTTCGGAAATTTACAGTGGCATGAATGAAACACGAAATAAAATGGAACATGAGTGAAACAAAATTTTAATATTGGTTAAAACTAGTTTATATTTGATCGGAGAACCAGAAAATATTGAACATATGTAATATTATGTAAGTAATTTGAAGTAGTGAAGCGTAATCTATAAGGCATTCAATTTCGAATTTT
Organism: Bactrocera tryoni; assembly: GCF_016617805.1. Classification (NCBI taxonomy): domain Eukaryota; kingdom Metazoa; phylum Arthropoda; class Insecta; order Diptera; family Tephritidae; genus Bactrocera; species Bactrocera tryoni. The sequence continues at coordinate 11,497,674 of NW_024395824.1, read as the reverse complement.
TTGATGATACGTTATTTTGCATTTCAGGTGACGATATGTAGAACACTCAAGGAAATATTAAGACTAGACTACAAATAAAACCATAAGTCTGGGCAGATTTATAATAAAATCTGTTCAACTTAGTTTGCAAAAATTGTTTTGAATTTGAACAATAGTCTTTTATAAACTAATTTATTAATTTTGTTTAAAATTCAAGAAAACTTTTTCTTATTTTGAAATCTTTGATCGTAATCAACACTCAAACCTATTATGGGAATGTAATTGAAATTTGATGTTTATTTGTGATTATCAAACTTATAAATGGTTATATGTGATAACAGAAGATTACAATTAATTTTGTTCATACAAGGTGCGTTTCAAAGTAAACAGGACTTAAAAAAACAGAAAAAATGTTTTTTTTCGGCAAAATCAATTTATTTTATTCAAAATAGTCCCCCTTCTGCTTCAATACAGCTTTTTGCACGGCATGTCGAACGAGTGTTTTAGCTCGTTGGCCGGTATGGCCGCCAGTATGCCGGTGCAAACCTTTTCAATGGCGTCTACGTCTGCATAACGCTTTCCTTTCATGGGAAAATGTATTTTTCCGAAAAGAAAGAAGTCGCACGGTGCCAGGTCAGGTGAATACGGGGAGTGGTTATTGGTTAAAATGTGATTTTTGGTCAAATAATCGTCCTTCGAATGTTGGATTCTGAGCACATTTTGATCGTCAGTCAATTTGTGCGGAATAAACCGTGCACACACCTTTCGTAAGCCCAAATGTTCGGTCAAAATGCGATAAATCGATGTTTTGAAGATGTTCAATTTCCATGAATTTCATTGATGATTTCGGCTGGGTTTTGATAAATTCACGCTCAGTTTCGATGGAAGTTCCGGTGATCACGCAGATTGATTGGCCCACATGATCGTGATTTATGTCCTCACGACCACTTTGAAAACGTTGAAACCACTCGTGAGTTATGTGTAGTACACAATGTGTACACTATCACCCCAACCAGACACCACACAACAAAATATTGTAAATTGGTCAAAATAAAAGATAAAAGAAAAACAAGTAAACATTACTAGAACAAAAGAAACAAGTAGAGATAAAGAACAAAAGAAAATAATGCAAATGCATACAGACATGTTTTGGTCCTTATGTTTGACTGTAAGTAAAACCCAGACATTATCGGGTAAACCACACAGTCATGTTTGTTTGCATTCAATAGAAAATAAGATTACTTTTAATAAATATTGTATTTCCTCCAATAATAAGAAAATATAAAAACAAAGAAAGAGATTAAGAAAATCACTTTAGTAGTTATATAAGCAAAAAATAATTTGAAAAAACAGAGAGAATAAAATATAATGTCACAAAAATAACATCTTCAGTATTTTTATTTTCTCCTCCGCTCGAAGAACCAAAACTGGCGCAATCCGTAAACACAAACTGCACAGTTAAGCGATACTAAAAACTTCAGTTTTTAGTAGTTTCGTAAGCTTTAGCAAATCCTAAGATTAGTTCCCATTTTAAAGGTCTCTTACATATATATAAATATATAAGTCAGTCGGTACAGATAGCCAAGTTTATGAAACTTTCTTTGTTTCTACACAAGTTATCTGGAACGTCGGAGAGCGACTCCGAGGATTACACTTTGTGAAGGCGAAGAATAGCTTCATTCCGTCCATCAACATTACCAGGAAAAGTGGAATTAAAGATTAATGCCCCACACTCAGAAGACGCAGAGAGAGCGAAGTGCACCATACAAAGCAACAACAACAAGTTCAGTTGTATTAAAAGAGGATACATCAGCAATGAATCCAGGCGAGCAGCAACCACTTCAGATGAAAGGATCGCAAATTTTGAAGGAAGCTTCAAGAATCATGGACTTTGACGGCAAAGATTTATCATCGTTCATGAGGGACGTTGACATGATCCTTCCTTTATTCAACTCCAACCCATCAATGTTGGAATTTGCAACACAGCTCACGTCAAAACAAAAATTAAAGGAGAAGCAGCAAGTGTCATCCGGCCTTTGGGACCTACACCAACATGGCAGCAAATGAGAGAAGAACTCATAAAGAATTTTGGAGTAAAGGAGTCGTACCACACCCTTTATAATCAGGCGATTGTACTACGAAACTATAACGTAAGTCAATATTTTCAAAATTTAAAGGATATTTTAGATAAACTAAATTTAAAACATGACTTCGATAGGATAAAGCCTATAGAATTTTCTCCAATTAACAACGAATGTTTAATTCTAAAAACATTTTTAAATGGGATACACCCCAACTTAAGTAGTGTAGTGATTAGTAGAAATATATGCACCATTAGAGAGGCTTTTATCAAAGAAATAATTATAGAAATTTTTCAAATAGAAATTCTTTGGCTCACAATTTTGGCAATTTCAATAATAAACAGTATATGCAAAATTCCAATAATTTTCAATTCGGACAAAATCAGCAGAGACAATTTCGTAACAATTCTAACCAAAATGACAATTATCAACAATTTAACTTTGGACAAAGTAGACAAAATAATTCCGAGCAATTTAGCTTTGGAAAAAATAGGCAAAATAATTCTCAACAATTTAGAAGATATAATTCAGTCCAAAGGAGACAAAACCCCCCCGAACCGATGGAAATATATCATGTTCAAGAACAATCAAATTTTCAGTTGCCAGCCCAAAACAATCGTTACCGATAATAGAAGTGACTATAAAAAAATCAAAATTTAAATGTCTTATTGAAACAGGGTCTACAACATCATTATTGAAATATAATGTGTTAAAAGATAATGAATGTATTGACAATTTGAATTTATAAGAATGCCTTTTGGACTAAAGAATGTACCAGCAACTTTCCAACGTTTAATGAATTCAGTTCTTAGGGAATATATCAACAAGATATGTGTAGTTTATTTAGACGACATCTTAATTTTTAGTTCAAGTATTGAAGAACATACCCAAAATATCAACAAAATATTTTCAGCATTAAGAAAACATAATTTAAAGATTCAGGTAGATAAATACACATTTTTCGCGAAAACAACTGAATTTCTAGGTCACACTTTAACAACAGAAGGGCTACAACCAAATTTAAGCAAAATCGAAAAACTAAATTAAATCATTCCTAGGTATAACAGGTTATTATAGAAAATTTGTAAGAGATTATGGTAAAGTAGCACATGGTTAAACAAAATATTTAAAAAGGATATTAAAATAAATACTTGCGAACCTCAGTAAATATCATCCTTTGAAAAACTTAAAAATTTATTAGTAAGCCCAACAATATTGAAATATCCAGACTTTAACAAAAAATTTGGCATTTCAAGCGATGCAAGTGACTTTGCAATTGGCGCAGTATTAACCCAGGACAGTCATCCTATAAGCTATGCTAGTCGAACACTTAACAAACACGAAAGAAGTTATTCCACTACAGAAAAAGAAGGGCAGTGACATATTATACGGCAGAGCATTTGATCTCTTAACCGATCACCAACCACTTAAGTGGCTCAAAATAAAAAACAAGGGAAAAGACATTAACCCAAGATTGCAAAGATGGTTAATTAAACTAGGTGAATACAACATTAATATAAATCACGTGAAAGGAAAAGAAAATAACGTAGCCGATTTTCTAAGTAGAATAGATAGTAACACAGGCGAGATTCATTCATTGGAAGAAGATAACATAAGCACAAATGCTACAATCCACTCTCAAGAGGAGGAAGTAAATGATCATTTTCCAATTTTACGTACTATTGTAAATCGCGTCAATACACAAATCATTTTAACAAAAAAGGAATCTGAAGAACTAGGCAACACGAAGAAAAATTTTATTATCGCAGAAGATATAAAAAATAACAATTCCATAGATCTTTGTCGTAGGCATATATGTTAATAGTGGAAAAGTAGGTATTGTTTTTTACTTAGCCGATAATCAGTACAACATAGTTCAGAAAAAGCTTATTCAAATATTTAATAGACAGGTAAAGTTTTTTAGATGTGAATTCCTTGCTAATGATATGAAAAATGAAAAACAAGTTTATAAACAAATTGCTCCATATCATAAAAATGAAACCGGTCATGTAGGTATTAATGAAAATTATGAAACATTGAAAAAACTAATATACTGGAAAAATTTGAAAGTTTTGATTCAAAAATATATAAATAATTGCGATGTTTGCAATAGAGCAAAATATGATAGAAAACCTTTAAAATCAAAATTTCAATTAACGGAAACACCATCAGATATAAATGAAATAGTTTACGCAGATATATATCGGGTGATTTTTTAAGAGCTTGATAACTTTTTTTTAAAAAAAACGCATAAAATTTGCAAAATCTCATCGGTTCTTTATTTGAAACGTTAGATTGGTTCATGACATTTACTTTTTGAAGATAATTTCATTTAAATGTTGACCGCGGCTGCGTCTTAGGTGGTCCATTCGGAAAGTCCAATTTTGGGCAACTTTTTCGAGCATTTCGGCCGGAATAAGCCCGAATTTCTTCGGAAATGTTGTCTTCCAAAGCTGGAATAGTTGCTGGCTTATTTCTGTAGACTTTGAGACTTGACGTAGCCCCACAAAAAATAGTCTAAAGGCGTTAAATCGCATGATCTTGGTGGCCAACTGCCCATGCATCCCGAAAAATGCACTGTTTGGTGTGGTTTGTACGCTGGTGGAATCATTGGACCGTATTTTTTCAAAGATGCTGTTGGACCCAACGTTACGGTGAATGGCGATCGCTATCGTTCGATGCTAACAAACTTTTTGTTGCCAAAAATGGAAGAACTGAACTTGGTTGACATGTGGTTTCAACAAGATGGCGCTACATGCCACACAGCTCGCGATTCTATGGCCATTTTGAGGGAAAACTTCGGAGAACAATTCATCTCAAGAAATGGACCCGTAAGTTGGCTACCAAGATCATGCGATTTAACGCCTTTAGACTATTTTTTTGTGGGGCTACGTCAAGTCTAAAGTCTACAGAAATAAGCCAGCAACTATTCCAGCTTTGGAAGACAACATTTCCGAAGAAATTCGGGCTATTCCGGCCGAAATGCTCGAAAAAGTTGCCCAAAATTGGACTTTTCGAATGGACCACCTAAGACGCAGCCGCGGTCAACATTTAAATGAAATTATCTTCAAAAAGTAAATGTCATGAACCAATCTAACGTTTCAAATAAAGAACCGATTAGATTTTGCAAATTTTATGCGTTTTTTTTTAAAAAAAAGTTATCAAGCTCTTAAAAAATCACCCGATACATAAATAAAAAATGTTAGTTTCTTACTTTTATAGACAAATTTGCGAAATTTGCTATGGCATTTCAGCTAGAAGAAGAACAGTATAACTATTATAGAAAAACTTAGATTATTCTTTTCTATCAAAAGTTAATATTAGATAATGAATTCTACTCAATTAACATAAAAATTTTTTTTAGGAAAGAAGAAATAGAAGTTCATTTTACAAAACCAAACAGTCATACTGGGAATTCAGATGTCGAAAGATTTCATAATACTCTCTCCGAAAGAATTAGAGTCCTAGAAATTGAAAAACCAAGCCTTTCGACAGCGGAAAAAGTATTTCAAAGCATAGAATGGTATAACAAATCTTATCATTCTACAATTAGAACCACACTTCTTGAGGTTATAAATGGAAAAACTGATAAAAATTTGATTAAAGACACTTTTTAGAAGACTAAAGAAAAATGCATAGGAAAACTAAATAGAAATAGAGAAGAACACTCAAAAAGAAGGTTACGTAAAAAATTATAAAGCGGTTCGGCACAAATACGAACCAAGATATAGAAAATTGCCATTAGATAATATTCACCCGACAAATATTAAACGTCTAAATAATTTTTTTAGGTCAAATACATCTTCAAAATAACATTGATGATAGCAATTGTAATAGTTAGTACTGCAGCTACACTGGAAGTATATCAAATACATACCGACAATGGATACGCAGAAATTATCACCAACACTAAACAGATTGTTACATCATCTGACCTCGTAATTCACATAATTGACCCTCTTGAAATTCTTTACATACTAAATAATATAACAAAAATCTCGCAAACATATTCACATCTACATTACTACACCCTATCTAATGAAATTGAAATCTTGAGAGAAAAAATCAAAACATTAATCCCAAGAAAAGAAGTTAGTAGAAAAAAAGAGAGGTTTAATTAACGGTATAGGTTCTGTACATAAATTTCTATTTGGAACGATGGATGATGGAGATAGGATACACATTGAAAATCACCTTAAGAAAGTAGATGAAAATTTACATAATTCAATTACAGCTCTCAACCACCAAATAAAAATTAATAATTTCTTTTCGAACACGTTCACAAAATTAAAACAAATTATTCAAGACGAAAGAAAGAATTCTTTAATGTATCAAGAGAGAACAGACCAAATATTGATTCTTCATGAACAAACAATAAAGATAAACATTCTCAAAGACGCAGTAAATCAGATTCAGGAAAACATTATTTCAGCAAAAAGTGGTATTTTTCACCCAAGCATTTTAACAAATGAAGAAATTTATAATTACAACATAGACCTCAACAAACTTCAATATATAAAATTATGCGCCTTGGAATATAAAGAAAACTTGTTAGTGTTCGTGGTCGAAATTCCAAAAGAATTTCAATCGGTACAATTAAAAACTATTATTCCTATACCAAATACAGCAGGTAGAGAAATAACAGCAGAAATTGAAAATGTTTTTGAATACAAAAATGTCACTTATAGATTCGAAGAAGCTAAAACCCTTAGTGAACTACAAATTTCTAAACATTGCATCTACTTATTAAATTGTGAACTTATCAAAAATAGCATTACAGACATTTTTCAAATTGATGGAGAAACTATTTTAATAAAAAATGCAAATGGCATAGAACTAAACTAGAATTGCGACAACAGGAAAACTAAGTTGAAAAACACTACATTGATTCATTATAATAACTGCACAATTAAGATCTTATACCAAACATTCTCAAATACTAAAATATCAAAAAATCAAAGATTTTATTATCCAAACTATGATACTCACAATTTCACTAATAAAATTACAATTAACAACCTAGTATTTAAAAACTAAGAAAATTTAAAAGTAAATAATGAATTAAAATATCACAAAAATATCTCTCATATTGGAATATCAATTTTAAGTTTTATTGTGATTATAATAATAGTTTTAATATCTTGTAAAATTAAAAAAAAAGAAAGACAATACTATTCAAACTCAGGAGAGTTTTCCATTAAGGGAGGGAGGAGTTATGTGTACACTATCATCCCAACCAGACACAACTAATAGATGAAAATAGAAAAACAAAGAAATAGATTAAGAAAAATGTAATCACTTTAGTAGTTATATAAGCAGAAAATAATTTGAAAAAAAAAAACAGAGAGAATAAAATGTAATGTCACATCGTCGGCATTTTTATTTTCTCCTCCGCTCGAAGAACCAAAATTCGTGCACTCTGCTACGGGATAGGCAATCATCGCCATAAACTTGTTTCATCAATTGAAAAGTATCGGTGAAAGCTTTACCAATTTTAAAACAAAATTTACTGATGGCTCTTTGTTTGAAGCTAATTTTCGCACCGATAACACAAACATACTGACACTTAAAACGCAATAACTTCACTTCCAATCGATGAAATGTAATGAAATTCGCACTGGACAATCGATAAAGATTCTAATGCACCAGTCGACATATAGATGGCACCAACCGGGGGCGTTAGATTCAAAAAGTCCTGTTTACTTTGGAATTCACCTTGTATAATGCTGTGAATCGTAATCAGTAAAAACTTAGCTTGGTATTTTTTGACGATACATTTCTTACATTTTAGAGGACGATATACTTGATATTATTTCTCAACCAAAATAAAATTTACCTAAACGTGTTACAATTCTGAAAGAATTTTGAATTAATGTTATTGCTATTCAATTTGTTAAGCTAAAAAAGGTGGCTAAAAGTTTTCCAAACCAAAATTTAATTTATTTAAATGCATATGAAAGAATTTGTAAACTAAAGCTGTTGCTATAGCTTACTGAAAATGGAAAGTAGATATGCATATTATGTCTTATCAAAGTAAGTTATATTAACATTGTATATTGGAATTTTCGCAAGACTTTCTAACTACTTTTCGGTATAACGACTTAAGGGGCTATACCAGTGCCACACTTTTTCGATAGTTTATACATTCAAAAACATCCTGTGCAATCGGCAAGATCGTATCTTGAATAGTTTTTGAATGGCAGCGTTCTAAACAGCTACCGCTCAGAGGTGCAAACATATATGTATGTAAGCTTTGTATGTTGTGAGCGCAGCCTTACAATAGAGTGAGTGAACGCCACCTTTACAGATATGACATGATATTTGACAGACGGCACTGACCAGAGATAAAGTAGGAAAAGCGTGCTCAGGAAGTCATTTGTTTTGCATTATATAAAATAGTATAGTTAAAATATTTGTGTAAGAGAAGTAAACTGCATAAATTAACTAATTTAATAAGTTAAAGTAGTACAGCGTTGGTCCTACTAAGGTATTGGTAGGAAGAAACCTTTAATTGTCGATTTTCTGTTTTTAGGTTAGTAGACCGGGATTTGCAATGTACTTAAACATTTTATCCCAATTCAATTTGTGTACATAACAACAATAAACCTTTCTGTTTTCAGATAAATCGAATTGTGTGTTATTCTCCAGTACCATCTCACATATTATAAATCGACAATTGTCAGAGTGGATTCGATATTAGTAGATCATGGAGAAATTACAATTTGAGGTTGGGTTGGCTGCAGATGAAGATCCAAAGAATAACATAATGATTATAAAGTCGATTACCAAAGAGGACGGAATAACGTACCTCGTACCACCAGGTTTTCAAGCAGTAAAACACAACCCTCAATTGATAAAGTTACCAGAAGATAAAAAGACATTACAGAGAAGCGGTAATAATAGAAAAGTGTGGGTGTCCATGCCAAGTGATATTTTAACACTGTACAAAGATGATGTTGGAAATATGATGTTTAATGATTATTTATTACAAGAAATGACTCAAGTCACAAGCCGATCTATTACAGATGGAAAATTATTGGAAATCTTAGAGAAACTAAGTGATAAATCCAAGGTACACGAAGAAAAATATAACAGTTTGAACAAATTAAATGAAAAATTTGTTTTAAAGAAGTTTGAAAACAAGAACACTAATGCTAAACAATGGTTGCAAAGTTTTGAAAGTGAATGTGCAAGATTTGATTTAAATAGAGATACAGAGAGAATTAGCGCTTTGAGATTATTCTTGAATGACTCAGAAAATGATTGGTATGAGTCCATGTTAATTAAACATGGCTTAAACACCCTATGGAAAATATGGCAAGTGAGTTTTCTTAAAACATTCACGGATAAGAGTTGGTCTTCTGTAATGTATGCACTGAATTTCAAACATTTAAATGGCTCACTGCTGCAATATGCATTGAAAAAGCAGAGATTGCTACTAGAATATAATAGTGATATAGATATGAGAACTCTGGTTGACTTGATTGTCGCAGGATTGCCAACTTATATTACAAATAAACTAGATCGTCAAGAGATGACAGATCCAACTCTTCTATTTAGTGCCCTACGAATGTATGAAAATCTTAATAAAAATATACCAAAACATTTTACCGAGACAAAGCGCTTCACTAAACAAGAAATGGAAAACAAAAAAAGAACACCTTGTCAAATATGTTATCAAGATGGGAAAGAAAAATCGATTTCATCCTGGGTACATGTGCTTGTAAAAGGAAGACAAAAATGACAGCGTAAAACACTGCAAAAACTTGATGTTGGGGATTGATCAATTTCAGGATACAAAAAACTAAATATTCCCCCACTAATAGAAGTTGAGGTTATACTGAATAATACACTAAAATGCACAGGTATCTATGATCCTGATTCGAATATAACCTTAATAAATTCGAAGTTAATAAAAGTAACAAATTGTAAGGAAAATTATTTTGAAAATAAATTTAATACGATTGGTGGTGGGGGAAAAACAACAGGTTATTCACCTCAGTACCTGTTAAATGGAGAACCAACTGATGTATTACCAGTGGACCTAAAAATAAAACAAGTGGAACCCGGAGAACTGGAAAAAGACAGACATACAGCATTTCTCAGATCAAAAAAATCACATGAACTAAACAAGGCCAGATTTGACAGAAATAGAATAGATTACAAGTTCCAAAAAGGCTATATGGTAACATATATAATGGACTATTATAAATATTATATTATATTATATATGGATGAAATTAGAATAGGTCCTTTTGAGATTGAAAAAATGATATCAGATTCACTCTGCAAAATTAACACTGGAAAGAATAAAAAGTCCTTGGGATTGTACCATGTGACAAAGCTCATTCCTCAGTGTGATAACTGAAATTAACTCCAGTTAATTTTCAATTTTGAAGTGGGGGAGATGTAAGCTTTTTATGTTGTGAACGCCGCCTTACAATAGATTGAGTGAACACTACCCTTACAAATATGGCATGATATTTGACAGACGGCACTACTGACCAGAGATAAAATATGAAAAGCGTGCTCAGGAGCGTTCATTGTATAGAAAATATATTTGAGTTTAATAAACATTTTGAATTTTTTTGTTTCAGCTACTCATTCGACTGGAATCATGCCAGCAGTTGAGGCACTTTTTTTTCGGCACTTCCGCAGACAGCACATAACTCCGTTATTTTTCAATATTTTTGTAAAAAAAAAAAATTTAAATATAGCTAAAAATATACTTTATTACGTCCATAGAACGTCGAAACATTCAATCTTTCTTTTAAAAAAAATTCACGAAAATCGCCTAATTTTTCATGTGTCACACGGGTATAGCCCCTTAAGTAGCGAATCTGTATTGTGTGGTTTGTCTATGAAGAAAAAACCATAAAAGCTATTAAGATTAGAAATATTTTTGTTTGTTTATAATGAATTGCGCACTTCACGTTGCTAAACGAAATCTAGATTCATTTGCATTCCAGCCGCCCGCGCGATTTACATTCTACTGAGCACAAACGGTATATTCATACTACCCTGCTAGCACGCATAAGTGATTGTAAATTGTTTATTTATTGTTAAAAAACATGGCAGCAGGTTAATTGGTTGCAGAATATAAATTTTGATAAGCTGATAAAGTCTCTAAGACTTTAACTGACAATTTATTGCCTATTTTCTACAATTAACGATCATATTAATGTACGTACATATATGTAAGTACAGAAACAAAACAACGCGGTGTTACACACAAAATCAAACATATTATACTATGTTACACTAACTACACAAGAATCACATCTCGAAAAATAACACATCTTTAACAGGAAAAAGAGTTCCTGTAAATAATATTAAAATTTTACTTTCAAATTGCTGTCCATATTGTAGAACATCTTCTTTAAACAGCGTTTTACTCATATATGATTGATTTTCTAGTTTAACAGTGAAATTAAGGAACATTTTTGAGCTATAATACAAATTATTAAGCCCACTTTTTTCAGATAAAGAAACACAACTTCGCAGAATATTTACGATAATTTCAGCAATAGCGGCACAATTACAAATAGTAAACTTTAGTTAATACTGCACAAGCTAATCGACCCAATTAACACAAAAGTAAACAAATGGTGATTTTTCTGTAAATAAGATAGCGATGACAAAGAAATTTATTGAGCAGGTAGATAATTAATATATTGAAAAAAAATTGAGTAGTTAGTGTGCGATATATGTCAAACAGTGAATGAAAATAATTTACAAACACTTATTTGTATTAGTCCACGACACGCTTATTTGTTTCAAAATGAACATGTCTTGTGGTTTTTATATCTATTTCAAAAGTGGTAAATTTAGCATTAATATGGCATATAAAAATATTTTTTTAAAGGAAAAAAACGAATACAGAAACTTAAAAAGCGCTTAATTCATATAAAAAAGTTTTCATACTCTAATTACACTGGTAAACACTATTTTTGTCAAATGAACTTTGTTATGATTTTTATTTATGTTGGTGTACCCTCATTAAAAATATATAACAGTTTTGTTTCTATCACAACCAGTTTTCTTGTGACAGCTACATATTCATTTCTGACCTCATATACGTTTCTTTGTTTACATAACTGCATTTAATCGACTGTGTAACTGTTGTGTTTGCTAAATTACATTTTATTTTCATTAGTTAGATCGTAAATATGCCACGAAAGTGTTTGAACAACCCGGACAATTTTTGTTATGTGTGTGGAGAATTAACTTTTACATCTCAGCGTCGAAATTTCACATCACTAATTGAACAGTGCTATTTAGACTATTTTGGTTTTCCTGTGAGGAATCAAGACAAATCCTGGGTTCCTAGACATTTGTCATTTGCTATATTAATGATTTGGACGGAACCAAAGGATCATGTAAGTGATTGTTATTTTTGTTTGACTCAAACAAAAGGTATTACTACCAAATCCAAACACACCATCCAGTATCCAAACTTGTCTTCGGCCAAGAGACCCATCCTACATAGTGCCGAACTGGCTGTGCCGATGCCTCCAAATCGATCAAAAAGTGAGAATTCTAGTCCAAAAGATGGAGATGGATTTTTATATCTAAAAGAGAAATTCCCTAAACTCAGCGAGGCGAAAATCAAAGAGGGAATATTTGTAGGCCCACAAATAGGGGTATTGATGAAGGATAAGGGCTTTGAAGAAAAACTGAATGATTAGGAAAAACTCGCCTGGAAATGTTTTGCGAATGTTGTTCAAAATTTTCTAGGTAACCATAAAGCGGAAAATTACAAAGATATAATAAATGAACTTATGATATCATTTAAAGCTTTGGGGTGTAATATGTCCTTGAAAATACATATGTTGGACTCTCATCTGGATTTCTTTACGGCAAAATTTGGGTGCTTGAGTGACGAACAAGGTGAGAGATTCCATCAAGACATTTCCTTAATGGAGAAGCGTTATCAAGGGAAATGGAGTCCAGGAATGCTAGCAGACTATTGTTGGAGACTTAAAAGGGACCTACCGGCCAAATATTTAAGAAAATCATAAGTATCTATTAGATATTAGGAAATAATTCTGTAAGTGTGGCTGAATTTTGTACTTTTCACGAAAATATATATTTTGATGTCACAAGAAAACATGGTGTACATTTTTTTTCATTGATATATATTATTTGGTGGCCCTAGTATATTCAAAATTTGATATAAATTTTCATGTGACAAAAAAAAAAATACAAATTTGTTAACCCGTGTTATTATTTATATAAATCAACAGTAATTACAATAGTTTAAAATATATTTGTTATTTTATTGGCGTTTCTTATGCTGCAACAATTGCCTCCAGACGTCGACGCAAAGTCTTCACTTAATTTCTAGCATTATTTCGGGATATTTTGACCTACTCAGTCGATAATGCAGTTTGAGGACATTGGTTCAATTCGATCTTTTCGAATACGGTTTTTCAATATGTCTCAGATATGTTGAATAGGATTAATGTCTGGTAATTGCGGTTTTTTGGCCGGTAACCTATTGGAAATAGAAGTTGCACAATTGAAAGCACACTTTAACGTAAATTTTTTTCTGATTTCTCAGCAGAGATATTAAAGTTTTTTTTGCGTGCAGTTCGTGCATTGTACCCATTTTTGCGAAGCACATTTCAAATCGTGTATAGATGCACGCTACGCCCTGAGATGCATAATAATTTCTTCTGTATATCTAATGCCTGCGATCTTTTATTACAACCAGAATTTAAATTTATCGAGGGGTGTTAATTTTTATGAATGCCCTGAACGTGGCTTTAATTGGCAAAATTTTCGTGTTTGAATTTTTGTCTGCACACACGATGTCGACGATTTATGATTTTATGTTTATTTTCGATTTAATATAAATTTAATTATGTCATAAACAAATACGCATTAAAATTTTTTAAATGTGTTACTGATTTTTATCAATGAACTTTTTATTAGGTGCTGTACGATGACTTTATTGGAACACTGTATATGTTTCCCCCCCTCGCTCCTTGTTGGTAAGGATATCATTAATCACGATAACAGTATATAAATAGGTTAATCAGCAATTTGCATTTTTTATTGACTTCGTAAATCACTTAAGGAATAGTACATACACTAGGTAGAAAAATTCTCCGCCCACTGGATGCAAAATTTTTTAAACTCGAAATTTTAGAACTTCTGCTAGACATTTAGGCATGGAATGTACTAATTTCCTCCATTCTTCCAATGTAATAAAGCCCATAAATGAGGTCAGGTAATTGTGGTGGTGAATGTACTTGTTCTATTTGATTGAGGTCAGGTAATTGTGATGGTGAATGTACCTGTTTTGGAGCATTGTAAAGGTGCCAAAGACGAACAACTTCCACAGTATGCTTTGGGTCACTGTTCTGTTGGAAGCAAAACATGTTTGGCAACCCTAATTTGTCAGCACTTTGCTTCGTTTGTCGTTTTAAAATATTTAGATAATCATATTTGTTCATTATATTATCATTAAACTCAATGCCGCCAACTCCACTTGCTGCCTTACACCCCCACAATTGAACTCCACCCCCTCCATACTATACGGTTGAAGAGAGATTTCGTACTTCAAAAGCCGTACCAGTTTTTCGCCACACCATCTGTCTTCCTTTATCCCAAAAATGCAATATTTAGTCTCATCCGACCATAAAACCGATTCCCAAAAAGATAAAGCTTGGCTACGTTTTCATTTACAAAAGCAGCGCCTTTCATACGATTTTTTAAGAAAATGAATGCTTTTGCGTGCCTCTCGTCCATGATATCCAGCTCGCTTTAATATTTTTTTCGCCGTGTCACTGCATGTTGCCTTTCTAAATCGTACTTTAACATCTTCTGTTATTTGGAAAGCTATTAAACGCGGATTAATCTTTACAAGAGATACAACTTTACGTGTTTCCCGATCAGTCAATTTTCTCGGTCGCCCAGTACGAGGCTTTGACGTAATAATTCCCTTGCTTTTGATAGCCTGGATGCCGTATCGCACTGATGACTCTGCTTTGTTGATAACTCTTCCAATTTTTCGGAAGCATTTACCGTCTTTAATTAATTTTAAAATTCATCAACACTTATTTCTTTGCCTTTTGCACTCATTTCGATTAACGCTGAATAATTGAGAAAAATTTGCACAAGAAGTGCAATATTTTCCTTCGATTCGTTAAATATATGTATATTATTGACAACAACGCACAAACGCGACGAAACTATAAACTAATGTAATAAACAGTGAGCAGAAACAGTGCTTATTCTGTATTAGTCAAAAATTGCCGTTAACATTGAAAAGGCACATAGGAATTCCATGAAATTTGGCGACTGTAAAGCTATTAGTATGCGCTTCTGATATTGTGATAAGAATTGAAAAAAAAACATATATATTTTATAAATATTTTCATTAAAACACATTGCCGAATTATTAAGCTGAGACTTTTTCTACCTAGTGTATATAAATACGTGTGATGTAACAATATTTTCACAAAAACGACTTGAAAAAATAATACGTAAAATACAGACAGTGAATCAATAAAGTTTACATACACCTAGTTCTATTAAATAACGGCACGTTTATTTTTTTTAAGATAAATAAATTTTGTGTTTTTTCTCATTTCAAAACATGTTTATTTAACATTAAATATAGCATATCAAAATATCAGGTGCAATAACAAATAACACAGAAGGTCTTCCGACTCGTGAACATGCTACATATAATTGACCATGGGAAGAAACATGGATTCTCTAGATTCAGACCGCATGATTTCTTCACGATCATGGCAAATGCAAGACGTACCGTGAATTGAAGTCGTTCAAACTCAAACGACATGTCGGTTGGGATCATCGGGATCCATAGAAGGAGAACTTCCTCTCCTTCGAATTTTCCCTTAAGTATGGCCTTATAAATCACATTATTCATCAACTTCCGTATCACCAAACGCGTTCCGTTACACAGTTTTGATTGGTTTATGTTTAACAATTCAATTTCATAGTTAGTAGCTCCATTTTTATGTGTTACACAGCCAATTGATTTGAAAGAATGAAGTGTACCAATTGTCTCATTCTTAATTATGAAGTTTAAGTCCTCTACATCTTTATTCTTAGCCACCAAAATTACTCGCTCTTTCAACCTTATTTTGTGGATAGTAATAACGTGGATCATGTGTAGATGTTCACGCAAGTGAGGAAAGTTCTCTGATCGCCAATCACTGGGGAGTGGCGAGAAACTATTCTTTTACACATGGCTCAAAAGCAGCTCACAACTTCCGGTCTTTGACCAAGTATCCTCTGGGTAGCCTAAGAACATCCGTTCGAAGGCGAAATATCCTCCACATAGGGTTGGGCGCTGGGTTTGGGATCCGCCACGTAAAAAGCACCCCCAATGAAAAGGAACAACAAGCCTCGGATGAGAGACCCCTCGCTTGATGACGACTATGGCAAACGAAATAAGGACTACGAATTGAGGGCATGCACCTGGAATGTCCGGTCTCTTAATTGGGAAGGTGCCCCTGTCCAGCTGGTTGATTTCCTCGTTAGACTGAAGGCTGATATCACCGCCGTCCAAGAAATGCGATGGACGGGACAAAGACTGAGGCGAATAGGTCCTGTGGCATTTACTACAGTGGCCATATAAAGGAGCGCAAGCTTAGTGTGGGATTCGTGATGGGAGAGAGACACCGTCGCCGAGTACTATCATTCACTCCGGTGAATGAACGTCTAGCCACAATCCGCATCAAAGCGATGTTCTTCAACATATCGCTGATTTGCGCCCACGCCCCTACGGGAGAGAAGGACGATGTGACCAAATATGCCTTCTATGAGCGCTTGGAAGGCACTTATGAGAGCTGCCCCCGCCACGATATCAAAATCGTGATTGGCGACTTTAACGCCAGGGTGGGCAAAGAAGGTATATTTGGCACTACGGTCGGTAAATTCAGTCTCCACGACGAAACATCCCCAAATGGGTTGAAGCTGATCGACTTCGCTGGGGCCCAAAATATTGTTATCTGTGGTACTACATTCCAGCACAAGAAGATACATCAAGCTACCTGGCTGTCTCCGGATCGAAAAGCCACCCACCAGATCGATCATGTTGTGATAGACGGAAGACACGTCTCCAGCGTTCTAGACGTGCGTACGCTACGAGGTCCTAACATCGACTCGGACTACTATCTTGTTGCAGCCAACATTCACACCCGCCTCTGTGCAGCAAAAAGCGCACGTCAGCAAACACAAGGAAGGTTCGACGTCGAGAAGCTGCAATCACAACAGACAGCCGAACGATTTTCTACTCGGCTTGCACTCCTGCTCTCTGAGAGCACTAGTCAACAACTCGGTATAAGGGAACTGTGGATAGGCATTTCAAATTCCTTACGTACAGCTGCAACCGAAACCATTGGTTTTCGGAAAGAGCAAAAGAACAGCTGGTACGACGAGGAGTGCCGTGTCGCAGCGGAGAGAAAACAGGCTGCCTACCTCGCAACGTTACGATCGACCACAACACGTGCGGGATGGGATAGATACCGAGAGTTGAAGGGGGAAGCGAGACGCATTTGCAAATAGACGAAGAAAGAGGCCGAAATGCGTGAGTACGAAGATGCTCGAAAAATCTACGAAAAAATTCGGCGGCTTACAGAAGGTTTCAAGACCGGAGCATACTCTTGTAGAACCCCCAAAGGTGATCTAGTCACCGATGCCCAGAGCATAGTTAAATTATGGAGGGAACACTTCTCCAGCCTGCTGAATGGCAGTGAACGCACAACACCAGGAGAAGGAGAACCCGATTCCCCAATCGATGACGATGGAGCAGACGTTCCATTACCCGACCATGAAGAAGTTCGAATAGCAATTGCCCGCCTGAGGAACAACAAAGCGGCGGGGGCCGATGGATTACCGGCCGAGCTATTCAAACACGGCGGCGAAGAACTGACAAGGAGCATGCATCAGCTTCTTTGTAAAATATGGTCGGACGAAAGCATGCCCAACGATTGGAATTTAAGTGTGCTCTGCCAATCCATAAAAAGGAGACCCCACAATCTGCGCCAACTACCGTGGGATAAGCCTCCTCACCATATAAGGTTCTATCGAGCATATTGTGTGGCTTTAGACCTGGCAAATCAACAACCGACCGGATATTCACATTGCGCCAAATCTTGGAAAAGACCCGTGAAAGGAGAATCGACACTCACCATCTCTTCGTCGATTTCAAAGCTGCTTTCGACAGCACGAAAAGGAGCTGCCTTTATGCCGCGATGTCTGAATTTGGTATCCCCGCAAAACTAATACGGCTGTGTAAACTGACGTTGAGCAACATGAAAAGCTCCGTCAGGATCGGGAAGGACCTCTCCGAGCCGTTCGATACCTAACGAGGTTTCAGACAAGGCGACTCCCTATCGTGCGACTTCTTCAACCTGCTTCCGGAGAAAATAGTTCCAGCTGCACAACTGAATAGAGAAGGTACCATCATCTATAAGAGTGTACAACTGCTGGCGTATGCCGACGATATTGATATCATCGGCCTCAACACCCGCGCCGTTAGTTCTGCTTTCTCCAGGCTGGACAAGGAAGCACAGAAAATGGGTCTGGCAGTGAACGAGGGCAACGCGAAATATCTCCTGTCATCAAAGAAACAGGCGTCGCACTCGCGACTTGGCTCTCACGTCACAGTTGACAGTCATAACTTTGAAGTTGTAGATAATTTTGTCTACTTAGGAACCAGTATTAACACCACCAACAACGTCAGCCTAGAAATCCAACGCAGGATTGCTCTGGCCAACAGGTGTTACTTCGGACTGAGTAGGCAATTGAAAAGTAAAGTCCTCTCTCGACGAACAAAAGCCAAACTCTATAAGTCGCTCATAATTCCCGTCCTGCTATATGGTGCAGAGGCTTGGACGATGGCAGCAACCGATGAGTCGACGTTACGAGTTTTCGAGAGAAAGGTTCTGCTAAAGATTTATGGTCCTTTGCGCGTTGGCCACGGCGAATATCGCATTCGATGGAACGATGAGCTGTACGAGATATACGACGTCATTGACATACTTCAGCGAAATAGAAGACAGCGGCAACGCTGGCTAGGTCATGTTGTTGCTCTGAAAGTATTCGATGCTGTACCCGCCGGGGGTAGCGGAGGAAGGGGAAGAGCTTTACTCCGTTGGAAGGACCAAGTGGAGAAGGACCTGGCTTCGCTTGGAATATCCAATTGGCACCACGTAGCGAAAAGAAGAATCGACTGGCGCGCTGTTGTTAACTCGGCTATAATCGCGTAAGCGGTGTCTACGCCAATTAAGAAGAAGAAGAATAATGTTTGGAAATATTTTGTTAATGAACTCGTCTTTTGATGAGACAATGAAATTTAGACTCGTCGACAGGTACTCGTACCATTACCGATAGTTGTTATTGGTCAGAGAAATCTTCAGCAGATATAGCGTTCAGCAATGCCACTCTCATGTTTGTTGGCAGCTTAAGTTCCTTCACATAGCGCCATCGATCCGATGATTTCAGGCAAGCGTTTATTTCATCTGCAGCAGTTGATCTTGGTGTTTACTCCAGAAAGTAAAATCATGGCACATCCAAAACATCTCGAGTCATTGCGTAGATCTTTCAATGTGCGGTTTAATGCTCATTTATGTACCATTTTGCATTCGTCCCAGATGATGATTTTCGATGCTGTTAAAACTTTGGCCATTGCGGAGTGTTGGTTCTTCAATAGTTGAAAGATTTAACAGCAATTTTAATGTTGAATGAGCCGTATGGCAGCATCGTTTTAACAATGTGGCTGCTATTTTAGAAGAAGCGACTGCCACCGCAATGTTGGCACTCGCACAAACTACCGCCATGAGAAATGTCTTACTAGTATCACCAGGAGAATCCACGAAATATAAACTACTTCCATATTTATGGCTGTCATCAATGTATCATTAACTTCCTTTTGTTGGTGATTCAACAGGGGTGCATTCATTCGAGCAATTAAATCTAATTCCAGGGTATCATATTCGCTTTTCCGTTCAAATTCTTGAATAAATGCCTCATTCATTTCACGATTTGGCCATCTAGCCGCTTTTTAGGGCATGGTTGGTCTGCTGGACGGTATCGTTTAGAAGGTGGAGTTGCCTGATTCTGATCCAGAGCACCACTCCACGTTCGTTTTAGTTTGATCTGCTACCAAAGCACAAAATTCCTCCATTTCACCTCTTTTAATTTTTTTGTCGTTGGTCAAACTGACACATTTTATGCGGTTTCGCATAATTGTTCCAGTTCCGTAAATTCCATTTTCCAGAAGCTTTTCTAACAGCGGCAAAGTAGTAAAGTATCTGTAAAAAAAATACTTTTGACCCTTCTGGTAAGGTTTGTGTCAGACGCAAAACAAATGCGGGACCGATTCCAATATTTTCCTCTGGTAGAGGTGTTGTCTTGCCCTGATAAATCTCGAAATCAGAAACAAGCCCATCTGATGTGGTCAAAATTCGTTTTTCAATCCAACGCCTCTTGGTTTGGTAGGCAAACTTTGACGAACTGGACAACGACCAGTAAGGGGTATAATTTGTTCGTCTATCCCCCCTTTTTCTTGGAATTTTCAAACAGGCATTCCGCACTGCATCAATAATTGGTTGCACTCTCCAAAAAATATTTAGTCTTCTTTGGGATACAGGAACGTCGCTTGGAAAAACGACGCGGAATGCTTCTCTTAACTTAAAAAATCTGTCGCGAGTCATTGTTTCCGCTCCCAGTGGAATTTTTAGTTTGTTCTGCCAATACATTCGAATTCTAGGAAAGTGAATGCAACCCATAGCAATGTGCATTCCAAAAAAATTTTTGATTTCCTTAGTGGTTGTTTTTAACATGCCACCTGCATTCGCAAATTCGTATCTATTAGTGCAATTAACCGCATTTTCGAAAAATACGTTATCAAAATATTTAGCGAAATATCCTAGAGGTGTCGGCGTATCTACTGGATAGTCCTGCAAAATCTAATCGTGTCCAAAGTGAAATTCAAAGTATTTGAAGAAAACTTACTACAATTTTTCAACTGAAACTTCCTCTTCAAAAGGCATATTGATAATTGGTTGGCAAAAAGGTTTCCTTCTCCAAATCGGTCGACGACTTGAACTCTGTAACAGTGTCTATCAGAAGGTGCATCTAAAAATCACCCATCATACTAACCGGTTCAATATTTTCTTCGTGACCTAACTCAGGAAGCACTGCATCTACGTTTCCTTCAATATCTTCTTCTTCCTCGCCTTCACTGTCGATGCTGTTCGATGGCTCATAATTTTTGTCTCGTTCTTCATCATCGCTGCTTAAATCGGGGGCGTCTGAGGCCTCTAGCACTGCCAAAATATCATCATCTGTAAGCATTTCTTTGAAATGAAATGCAAGAAAAAGCACTTGTGTTTAGTTACTTAAGACCTGATACGCACAATAGATGCACTTGTTGAAAACTACGGCTAAAACATACTTACTTTGCATTGAATCACTCCTATTCATTTTAAATATTAACAAATAATATTTTTTTTAGTTATAATATGCACTCTTCACTATTTTTTCACTAATAATATTTTAATAATATTAAGTACAACTTACTGCCGCAAGCTCTCTTTGAAAAAATCGAAATACGACTTAAGAATTTCATCACCACGAGGATAACAGTAAACCGAATAGCGAAACAGTGCAAAAAGAAAAGGTACACAATAATCAGCACAATCGATGCATTTCGGCTTTTTAACATACGTGCATAAATAGTAGAGATCTTGACATTGAAACTTGACCGCACAATTGATGCATCGCAGTCGGAAAGGGATATATACATATAAATAAATTATGCGTTTTATAAGAAAAAAAATAAATAAATACTTTAAAAATTGCTGGGGACATGAAAACTTGCGCAGTTTGGAGACTGTTCGTTTATTTTTACAAAAGGTCCTACAGGAGACCTTTTTGTAAAATCACTGTCAGTTTTGCAATTACATTCGATGAAATAGATTTCAATACATAAAACTAAAATTCAATTTAAGTTTGTAAAATAAATTGAAAAACAAAAAATTTTCGGCATACGATTGTTTGCAGAAAAATTCAAGCCCTCAAATCTTCATTACTTGGGAAACTACTCTTGTAATTTGTTACATATGGATTTTGTCAGTGACTTATTGAGAACCTTGGTAAAATATTTTACTCCCGCCTTTTCTGCTTCTAATCTGAAAAAAGCGTAACATTTTCTGCCTTTTTTAAAACATAATGGTGAGAGTTTTCCGTCGATGTTTATTTTTCGTTTTTTTTTTAGTTTTTTTTTTCTTTATCAAGTTTTTCTTCTAATTATAATGAATCAATCAGTTTAGTTAAGCTCAATAATAGATATTGCAAATGAGCTGGTTCACATCCTTTATTCATGTAAAAAATGGAACACTAACGGTGCTGTATAACCGCCTATGGTGGAAATTAGTAGTGCGGTGTACTTAGTATAACAAACTTAACCAACAATTTCAAGAAAATAAATTTAAATAGGTAAGAACGATGAGCGCTAGGAGCGCGCCTATGATAGCTGCCAAAATCGTGCTTAGCGACTTTAACGCCAAGGTGGGCAAAGAAGGTATCTTTGGCACTACGGTCGGTAAATTCAGCTTCCACCAGGAAACATCGCCGAATGGGTTAAGGCTGATCGAATTCGGCGTGACCCTAATATGGTTACCTGTAGTACTAGATTCCAGCATATGAAAATTCATGAATCTACTTGGATGTCTCCGGGTCGAAAAGCCACCAACCAGATCGATGATGTTAGATGTGCGTGCGCTCCGAGGTCCAAACATCGGCTCGGACCACTAACTTTGTGCAGCCAAGATTCGCACCCGCCTCTGTGCAGCAAAAAGCGCACGTCAGCAAACACAAGGAAGGTTCGACGTCGAGAAGCTGCAATCACAACAGACAGCCGAACGGTTTTCTACTTGACTTGCACTCCTGCTCTCTGAGAGCACTCATCAACAACTCGGCAAAAGGGAACGGGACGGCATTTCAATCTCCTTACGTACAGCTGCAACCGAAACCATTGGTTTTCAGAAAGTGCAAGAGAATAGCTGGTACGACGAGGAGTGCCGTGTCGCAGCGAAGAGAAAACAGATTGTATACCTCGCATCATTACAATTGACCACATCACGTGCGGGATGGGATAGATACCGAGAGCTGAAAAGAAAAGCGAGACGCATTTGCAGACAAAAGAAGAGAGGCCGAAATAGGTAAATATGAAGAGCTTGACAAACTGGCCGACAGGGGTAATGCTCAAAAATTCTACGAAAAGATGCAGCAATTAACAGAAGCTTTCAAGACTGGAGCATACTCTTGTAGAATCTCCAGAGGTGATCTAGTGACCGATGCCCAAAGCATGCTAAAATTATGGAAGGAGCACTTCTCCAGTCTGCTGAATGGTAGTGAAAACATAACATCAGGAGATAGCGAACCCGATTCGCGTTTAAGATTCCATCGAGCGTACTGTGTGAAAGATTAAAGCCCTTCGTCAACAAACTGATTGGACCTTATAAGTGTGACTATAGCTCATGCGCCAATTCTTGGAAAAGACCCGTGAAAAACGAATCGACATACACCACCTCTTCGTTGATTTGAAAGCTGCTTTTGACAGCACGAAAAGGAGTTGCCTTTATGACGGTATGTCAGAATTTGCTATCCCCGCAAAACTAATGCGGTAAAACGACGTTGAGCAACACCAAAAGCTCCGTCAGGATCAAGAAGGACCTCTCCGATCCGTTCTATACCAAGCGAGACGCTCTCTTGTGTGACTTCTTCAATCTACCTTTGGAGAAAATAATTCCAGCTACACAACTGAACAGAGAAGGTAACATCTTCTATAAGAGTGTACAGCTGCTGTACCTATCTTGGAACCAGCACTAACATCAACAACAATGTCAGCCTTGCAATCCAACGCAGAATATCTTTTGCCAACAAGTGCTGCTTCGGTCTAAGTAGGCAATTGAGAAGTAAAATCGTCTCTCGACGAACAAAAACAAAATTCTATAAGTCACTCATTATTCCCGTTCTGCTGTATGTTGCAGAGTCATGGACGATGACAATACCCGTTAAGTCGACGTTACCCTCCGGAGGAAGCAGAAGAAGAGGGAGACCTCCACTCCGTTGGAAAGACCAGGTGGAGGAGGACCTTGCTTCGCTTGGAATCTCCAATTGGCGTCATTTTAGACTGAGCCTAGCTTCTTTAATATATCTCGGGTTTGAAAGTAAACATTAGTAATTGCATTAAGGAAAATTTAACATAAATTGTGAGTCAAGAAATACGGGAGAGCTTTCTGGTAAAATTATACATATTTTCGCCTAAACCCCAAAGCAGATTCTGCGCCAAATGTAATTTTATGTCAAAAATGGATGAAATGATAATACGTGACGCGATTTTCACCATAAAGAAGTTAATTTATACACATGGAAATATTAAATGCAATTAGTTCTTCTATATTCTTAATAGACTTACTAAACGTAAATCTTTGTGGCACTAAATGCAATTTCCTCACTCGCCACAAACAAAACAAAAGATATTCAGAATTCATGTTGACGCCTGGGATGAAGACAATGATCTGAAACCGTAATTGCGTCAGAAACGAGAGTCTGATGAGTTTTTGAGTCAGACAATCGTCTTAGTACGCACACTTTATGGTGAAATGGATTTTATGGTATACTTTGTGAATCGTAGGGACAAATCAGCGATATCTGGAACCATATGTTGACATATATCGGTGGAAATAACGGGCAAGAAAAAGCTCGCTCTTTTCCGTGTAAAATACACAGGTTTGCACAAAAACATTTTTCATTATTTATGCGAAGAAAATTGTAGTATGGTGAGCATACACCTACATATAACAATCTTTATTTCCATTTTTATCTTAATGCCCCATTTGTTTATGTATCGCATTGTTATGGCACATTATCTCCATCGTGAGCATACAACTATATCTACAGAAAACAACATTTGTTTACATTTAGATCAATGACCCATTTGTATATAATTTCTCTTTAGAAGTCAACTACGAATATATGCCAAATTTCTAAAGCATATATAGTCAAATGGAAAGGTTGTCCATAAAAAAAGTTGATTCCGATTTTAATTGTAAACTTTGGAACTTTGGGGTAACATTTTTTTTCAGTCCGGTATTTGGAATTAAAAATTGAAGTATAATTTACCACCATCTTTTTGGGGTTACAAATTTTAAAATTATACATAATTAGAATTTTCGAGTTTAAATAATAAAACCAAATAAACTTATGACTTAATAATGACGGAATTACAGACTAAGACAACTTATTTACTTTTTGTAGTGACTTCCCATGACTCTTAATTTTTGAAAAACATCACTCAATTATTTGATTCAGTAAAGCACTTCAAAGGTTTGCTTCATTACAATTTCTATGCTTTGGTATATTTAGTAGCTTACCACCATGAGCTAAAAATAGTAAGACTTTGTTCATAGTTAGAAATTCTTAAATTATTCTTCAAAATCTATGTCGCTCC
Organism: Bactrocera tryoni; assembly: GCF_016617805.1. Classification (NCBI taxonomy): domain Eukaryota; kingdom Metazoa; phylum Arthropoda; class Insecta; order Diptera; family Tephritidae; genus Bactrocera; species Bactrocera tryoni. The sequence goes on along the minus strand of NW_024395824.1, from coordinate 11,472,111 downwards.
CCTCAAAGAAATGTCCCTTGGCTCTAATACACTTATTCTTCCGACGGGTTATTGCTATTCGAACTTCTTCACGGTCGGGTAATGGAACGTCTGCTCCATCGTCATCGATTGGGGAATCGGGTTCGCCTTCTCCTGGTGTTGTGCGTTCACTGCCATTCAGCAGGCTGGAGAAGTGTTCCCTCCATAATTTAAGTATGCTCTGGGCATCGGTCACTAGATCACCTTTGGGGGTTCTACAAAAGTATGCTCCGGTCCTTCTGTAAGCCGCCGCATTTTTTCGTAGAATTTTCGAGCATTACCCCTGTCGGCCAGCTTATCAAGCTCTTCGCACTCACGCATTTCAGCCTCTTTCTTTTTCTGTCTACAAATGCGTCTCGCTTCCCTCTTCAACTCTCGGTATCTATCCCATCCCGCACGTGTTGTGGTCAATCGTAACGTTGCGAGGTAGGCAGTCTGTTTTCTCTCCGCTGCGACACGGCACTCCTCGTCGTACCAGCTGTTCTTTTGCACTTTCCCAAACCAATGGTTTCGGTTGCAGCTGTACGTAAGGAGTTTGAAATGCCGTCCCACAGTTCCCTTATACCGGGTTGTTGACGAGTGCTCTCAGAGAGCAGGAGTGCAAGCCGAGTAGAAAATCGTTCGGCTGTCTGTTGTGATTGCAGCTTCTCGACGTCGAAACTTCCGTGTGTTTGTTGGCGTGTGTTTTTTGCTGCACAGAGGCGGGTGCGAATCTTGGCTGCAACAAGATAGTGATCCGAGTCGATGTTAGACCCTCGGAGCGCACGCACATCTAAAACACTGGAGACGTGTCTTCCGTCTATCACAACATGATCGATCTGGTTGGCAGTTTTTCGATCCGGAGACAGCCAGGTAGCTTGATGAATTTTTTTATGCTGGAATCTAGTACTACAGATAACCATATTTCGGGCCCCGGCGAAGTCGATCAGCCTCAACCCATTTGGGGATGTTTAGTCGTGGAGGCTGAATTTACCGACCGTAGTGCCAAAGATACCTTCTTTGCCCACCCTGGCGTTAAAGTCGCCAAGCACGATTTGTACATCGTGGCGGGGGCAGCTCTCATAAGTGCCTTCCAAGCGCTTATAGAAGGCATCTTTGGTCATATCGTCCTTCTGTTCCGTCGGGACGTGGTCACAAATCAGCGATATGTTGAGAACCTCGCTTTGATGCGGATTATGGTTAGTTGTTCATTCACCAGAGTGAATGATAATACTCGGCGACGGAGTCTCTCTCCCACCACGAATCCCACACCAAACATGCGCTCCTTTATATGGCCTCTGTACTAAATGTCACAAGGACCTACTCGTCTCTGTCCTTGTCCCGCCCATCGCATTTCTTGGACGGCGGTGATGTCAGCCTTTAGTTTCGCGAGGACATCAACCTGCTGGGCTGCGGCACCTTCCCAATTAAGGGTCCGGAAATTCCAGGTGCATGCCCTGATATCGTAGTCCTTATTTCGTTTTCCATGGTCGTCATCAAAAGGGGGTCGCTCATCCGAGGCTTATTGTTTCTTTGCATTGGGGGTATTTTTTTTACGTGGCGGACCCAAGCCCAGCGCACAACCCTGCGGAGGGGATGTTTCGCCTTCTCACTTTAGCTCGCCTTCAAACGGGTGTTCTTAGGCTACCCAGAGGATACTTGGTCAAACACCGGAAGTCGTGAGCTGCTTGAGTCATATGTAAAAGAATCGTTTCTAGCTACTCCCACGTGAATGGCGATCAGAAAACTTTCCTCACTTGCGTGAACTTCTATGCATGACTCCATACTATGCATTTACACGAATACTATTCTGATCCTCTGTGTGGTGGTGGTGTTAACCCTAATTTTGTTTTATTAACGCTTTTGATACAGTTTTTTTTTATTTTCAAATTTTTCGACAAACAAACAGACCTGCCGATATAAATTTTTTTAAATTCGAAATTTATTTTACAACAGAAATTGAGTTTCAATTTCAAGAATTGAAATTTATTTTATCGAATGTAATTGCCTCTGTTAGGAGCTTCTGCAAGATTAACTGAGCAATTTTTTACGTCTCTTTGTGCTGTGGTTCCGCGCCGCTCTGCGGGTACATAACGAAATATCGTTACATTTTTATGTATAAAATATAATCCATATGTATGAAACAATTGTTAGCCATTGTCGCTTTACATGATAAACCGAAAATTTTTTTATTAATTTTTCCCAACTGGAAAATGGCAACACTGGTATTTGTCAGAAGTGTAAATACATAAATATCTTGAAACTGTGAGTGTGTCAAGTAATTTAAACCCAGTTCTAGATTCCTCGGATGAAATCTTACCCCATTCTTTTCTAATGACTTCTTTCAATAAAGATTTTCTTGTAATTATGTGCTTCCCAATATAGTATTTCGCTTCAATAACGCCAAAAGGTGTTCAACTGGTTGGATATCTGGCGATGGCAGTAGTTTAGGTACGTCGTAAAGTAATCATGACAATTTCGGCCGTAAGTTTAGGGTTGTTGTCGTATTGGAAAAAACATTTATTGTCAAACCCAAACTCTTAAATGCTTTGCCGTACATTGTGTTTTAAAATATCCAAATATGCAAACCTATCCATAGTGGATTCAATAAATTAGAACTTTCCAACGCCACCGACTGCCATACACCCCCAAATCATTACTCCTCCAACACCATACTCGACGGTGGGAAACAAACTTCCTTTGTTAAGCGCTGTCCCTGTTTTTCCCAAACAATTTTTGATCCTTTGATGCCGAAGATACAAATTTTACTTTCATTACCTTTTCTAAGGCATGTTGACGTACGTACTCACTTACTTTTGCGAGTAAATGCAAATTACAATTCTCGCTTTTTGTCGTTAGTTTTGACCTTCCTTCTGCAGTTGTATAATAATTTGTCTTTCGCTAACGTCTGTTTCCTTTCTTTTTGAAACCATGATTAATATAAATAAAAAACCAGTGAAAATCTATATGTATAATATTGGGTAGTCCAAAAAGTCTTTTCGTATTTTGTCAATGTGCTCAATTGTACTACCAATCACATGGTGAAAAAAAGTTACAGCTGTTCAAAAATGAGTGAAAATAATGAAGAAATTAGCTACATATATTTTGATTTGTTCGTGTAGCACATAAATGGTTCGCTCGCTTCCGTTCTGGAAATTTCTATTTACATTGATGAAAGTTTTACACTGGTGGAATACTGTCTCCAGCGGAAAAATGGCAAAAAGTGGTCGACCAAAAATGGTAGACATTTGTTTATTTATTTATTAGTATGAATGTAAAAAAAAAATAAGTTGTAGTTTGATTAGAAATACGAAAAGACTTTTTCGACAACCCAGTATATAAGATTTATGCAATAAACATTGTTATTAAATTCAACATACTGTGGCTACGATAGCCTGAACCGAATTATAGTGAGCGTACACTTTTGACGCACGCATTACAAAGCTGCAGTAACAAAAATGCCGTTATCAGTGGAGTCGTCTGACTGTGCAAAAGAATTTGTGGCGCCAACATCTTAGCTTTCTACGGCTAATACCGTTTATGGAGAATTTCAGTTATTTTGGCGATTCTTTTACACATTCTGTGAAATAAATGTTTAATTTTTAAAGAAGGGTATACTTATGATGCCTAGTGTATATGCACATGCAGTTTGCAACATTCCACTTAGCTAGCTGAAAGGTGGCGCAACATTCTTTGGACTGACGAGCGCAAGCTCGTTTTGTTTGGTGACCGAGGAATCTGATCTGATTACATTGCTATTATAAAGGCGAAAGTTTATGAGTGTACATGTTTGTTACTTCTTCACGACTAAATGGCTAGATCCTTTTTAATAAAGTTTACTGCGAGAAAATATCTTATTTTAATGGACAAACGAAGAAATTCGCGGATAATGTATGGGGAACTTTGTACATAACTATTTCAATTAAAACGTGATACTTAAAATGACTCCCAATTCATAAGTTAACACACGCGAGTTAAGGAACGTTTCATTTCACAAAAAAACCAAAACATCTCTTGTTTATGTCGAACGACGCATAAACAAATAGTGATAAGCAATTCCAATATATGGTGTGAAATAGAAATGGTATCACACATAACGAGTGTTATCTCCTACACGCTATTCTCTTGGGACTGTTCGTAACGACAAACAATCGACTGTAGATAGTGTGTATATCTTCAAATAATATAGCAGACAGCAAATAGAAAGTAGTACCATAAAGTAGTATAAATAGCACTAAATTATAAAAATGTATTTAGTCTTAGTTTTGTATTAATAAAAGAACTTGCCCTGACGGTGCAAAGTACATAACAAAAGTGAATCAATTGTGATTAACTCGCGCGTTCAGTCGCTTGTCTTGAAGCCGAACCGCGGGGAGTGACGGGGATGCCCATTAGAAATAACGTTGACCCGAACAGACAGATGACGTTCTCGGATGCATCCGATTTATAATTAATTTATGTAATATATAAAATACACATAAACTAGGCAGACAAAGTCTCCGCTCACTAATTTGTGGAATGAGTTTTAATAAAAAATATTTATAAAATATATGTGGTTTTTTAATTCTTATTACAATATCAGATGCGCATACTAATAGCATTACAGTCGCCAAATTTCATGGAATTCCTATGTGCTTTTTCAATGTTAACGGCACTTTTTAACTAACACAGAATAAGCAGAAAAAGTTTCCGCTCACTGCTTATTACATTAGTTTATTGTAGTTTCGTCGCTATGAAGACATGTTGATTTTTTGTGCGTTGTTGTCAATAATATATACTAAACGAATAAAAGAAAAATACTGCAATTTTTGTGTAAATTTTTCTAAATTAATCAGCATTAATCGAAGTGAAGCAACATGCTGACAAATTAGGGTTGCCAAACGTGATTTGCTTCCAACAGGACAATGAACTTGTTTGTCTTTGGCTACTGTACATGCTCCAAAACAGCTATATTCACCACCAGAATTTCCTGACCTCAATAGAATAGAGCATTTATGGGCTCTATTGGAGCGCAAAATCCACACACATACGATAACCAGCAAAGAAATGCTCCAGACCGTTATATTGGATGAATAGAGTAAAATATCGGCAGAAGAAACGAGGAAATTAGTACATTCCATGCCTAAACTCTAGCATAAGTTCTAAAGTTTTGAGCCTACCTCACCAGCTTTTGAAGTTTTTATAATTACTTCATATGCTATTGTTTTGTTCGATGAGCGGAGAATTGTTTGCCTTAGTTAATTGGTTTTTAAAATGTTATTGAGCTTTGTTTATTTTTTTTATTGAATTATCAGAAAAAAACATATTTTTTTAAAGAAAAAGATATCATTTAATAAAACCAAAAACAAATTTTGAAATCTATTAAATGGTCAAACTTTCCTCTCAGTTTAAAAGATTTTGCACCTAGTGAGCGGAGACTTTTTCTACCTAGTGTATGTATAATAGGTATAAATACAAACATATATAATGGGTATAAACATAAATATATAAGGGCAGTGACCAGGCCATTGTCATCATGAGATAGCAGAGTAACGGTACGATCGACATAAAGGTTGAGGTTCTGAAGTTTCGAGCGGGCCGATATGTAAGATGTAAGGAAGCAGCATGTACAATGCTCGACTTACCGTTAATGAAAGACACCCAACAGTGACCCAACTTAATGTGCACCTCCTAAAAGATGAGCGTGTGTATTTTACAAAGGCAAACCTGAGAGACCGAGTTGCAACACCGCATATTACAACCCTCACAGCATTTTCCACGCCTGTGATAGGAAGACGAATTTACTCGGACGTTGTTCTATGTAGACGTGCCAAGGTATTACACGTGGAATGCGTCACGAAAAAAGCGGAAACGTCGCGTACATGGCGCACCCGTCGACGGATGGCTTGGTATGAAAGCCTCAGATGCCCTGGGTAGAATTTATACCATACACATAACACAATTTGAGTGTTATTGTGTACGGTTGCTGCTGACTAGAATCCAAGGTCCTACTAATTTTCAAGCGCCCAAAATCGTAGATTTGAAAGAAAATGCCACTTTCTGAGAGGCATGTGAGACGATGAGGTTGCTTGAGGACGTCAGGCCACTGGGATCACCATGTTGAGAGTGCTCTTTGAGATTATAAGCACATGCGTACTCTCCAACCTCCGGCAATTGTGGGACAAATATAAAAACTCGTTATCAGAAGACATACAAAGAGATAACACTAGTACACGATGACATTATTTTTAACGAAGCGCTAAACGATATTGAGGGTAAAATTTTGCGGTGGTTGGAAAATTACTGCCTGGTTTCAGTAAAGCTGCTTCACAAAGAACTGATGAGCTGCCCACTGATTTCGTCAGAGGTCAACTTGGTTATGATAGTGCGACTATGGGAATTCAAGTCAATCAAACAAAGTCCCTCCTGCTACTATGGGCCCTGAAACAAATTTTCAATTTAATGAGAAATCGCGTAGCTAGCAAACAAGGCCACCAAACTTCCGTGCTAAACTTTCTGCTTGAACAGTTGCGCTATCTTTTGCCTCCTTCGGAATAACCACAACTTTGTTAAGTGGTGACGGAATCGCACACTCAGTATTTAAACTCCCGCTGAAGAATTGCTCATTTGCAATATCATCAAAAGTTATACGTCACGGTGCTCTTTTACAATGGTGCAAATTTATCGAAGCACTGGATCGTGAAAGACAATCGGAGCAATCGAATCTTGATGTGTGGAGTAATCATCTTGCTGGTAGGTGATTTTCGGCAGTTGTCGCCAAATATCAAGCGAGGTACAGCGGCAGGCGAGTAAACGCATGCCTCAAGGCTACGCCGTTGTGGGCTAAGGAGCTAAAGGAGTAAATACAGCTGAAAACTATCTTTAAGCTCTTTAATGATCACGAGTGTGGATTCTCCCACAAGCACTTCTCGAGGTTGTCTCATCGACGGATACGAACGGTCATTTAACTTTTGACAGCCCATTTAGCAATGTTGTTAGCTCAGAAGATAACCTTATTGAGGTATTTCTGAGTTTACAGGAAAACCTGGCTAGCGAGAAGTGGTTGCGCGAAAGAGATATCATAGCGCCCAAACCAAAATTAGTAGAAAAAAATAATATTAGAGCTGGTTCCAGCTGAAGTGAGGACCTACATCTCAATTGAGGTTGCTTGAGGACGGCGATGACAACTGATAACGCAACTATATACACTTTAGAGTTCTTAAATTCTCTCGACCTGTCTGTGATATCCTCCCACAAGTTCAAACTCTCAGTTGGTGTGCCTATCATACTGACGCGTAACCTCGATGCGCCAAACGCTTACAATTTACCCTTGCACCCCTTGCTTCTCCCATGGACAACTGTAATCATTTTATTGACGCAGACAACAAGTTCTGCAATGTGATTTTTTGGAATGAACAGTCATTAGTTTTGCTGTTAGTTAAGTTTAGTTCCCGTAATGAACCGCGGATAACACCGCATGACAATGCTAGTTTTACAATGTATGCCGAAATATACAATAAGAACAATACGGGACGGCATTCTCAGTATTATGGTAAGGCCGGTTTTTCTTACTATAGTTTTTAGTTCATTGGTTTAAAACTATGATAAATCAGCATGCATATGTTGATATTTTGCAAAACGTGATGTTGCCATACGGTCGAGAGAAAATGTCGTTAATTTGGACTATACAGCAGAAGCATGCGCGTGACGACGATGACGTGCCCTCTTGCACCGCCCCTCAACGCTAAACTATGATTGCTACAAATTCATCCGCCAGAAGGGGTTCCGGCTGAACTTCCGGTTCAGCAAGGTGGTGACTCACTCCGACACCGACTGCCGCTGTGGTTGAAGGAGAGCGGCACGAGTCTCCCAACGAGTAGGAAGGGGCGCTACCCTCCACTCAGGAGCTCCTAGACAGGTTGGAGATGCAGATTGGTGAGGATGGTGAGGACGAAGACCTGTCTCGAGGAAAGTCAACTCGGATAACCTGGCATTCTTCTCGATCCAGGAACCATGGGTTTATAGAAGAGAGGTATTTGTGTAGCAGTTAGAACCGATTTAGACTTTTTCTGTATTTCAGAGTTTCTAACGCAGGATCTTTTGGCGGCGTAGGTGAAGGAAAAGGAAGGTTCTGACTTCGTCCTTGCATTAGCCTACTATTAGCCAATGGCCATCATTCGACCTAATCCCACCATTGGTCGCAAGTAGGCCAAATCGCCTGGATTGATATCTATACCAATGGGACCTTTTTCAAGCATTCTTCAAGCAGAAGTTTTGCTATAAGTCAGTGCGTGGAGCTCCATCTCCACCGCAACTATGGCAACCAGGGTATCACCATTCTTAACGAGAGTAAAGTGACACTAAAAGCGATTATAGCATATGAGATTAAATCGTTTTTAGTAGAGGAGTGCATAGAAATGTTGAACCGATTATCAGTGTACACCTAATTTGGGTGCCGGGGCATAAAGGGGTAGCCGGAAATGAGCTAGCCGACGAACTAGCCCGCTCTGTGGCAGCGTCTAAAATGACGGGACCAGAACCAAGCATCGCAATGGGGTCCCACACTCTTAAGGAGCTGCACTGCACGGAGGAAAGAGTTTAGAGGAAACAGTACTGGTAGCAAGCAACAGGAATGCGCCATGCTAAGGTCAGGAAGCACTTGTCCAACATGGGGATAACCCCTTGCGCAAACTGCAGGTTCTACGACTTGGAAGAGGTAACACCAGCACATCTGATTCTGGATTGTCCAGTTTGTGGAAGCTGGCTTAAGGCCATGGGTTCCATCTACATGGAAAGGGATAACATCACCACACAGGCTCCTAGAATTATTCAGGATGCTGGACCTTGGTGACCATATGTGATATAAAATAGGGCAAAATAGACCCTACGTCGCAGTTCAATACCTCATTATTACCTATCTAACTATCTATAGTCTACTATTGAGCGGGCTTAGAAGGCGATTCCCGTGGAAAGATATCAGAAACTAGTTATCTCCACAGGCACGATTTACCGCTATAACAAAGTTTTAGAATCAAGTTTTGTTTATGTAATTGATGATTGATGGTTGAAATACTGTAAAATGAATACATGTTTTTATTATATTATTATAGCCGAGTTAACAACAGCGCGCCAGTCGTTTCTTCTTTTCGCTACGTGGCGCCAATTGGATATTCCAAGCGAAGCCAGGTCCTTCTCCACCTGGTCCTTCCAACAGAGTGGAGGTCTTCCTCTTCCTCTGCTTCCCCGGGCGGGCACTTTGTCGCATACTTTCAGAGCTGGAATATTTTCATCCATTCGGACAACATGACCTAGCCAGCGTTGCCGCTGTCTTTTTATTCGCTGAACTATGTCAATGTCGTCATATATCTCATAAAGCTCATCGTTCCATCGAATGCGATATTCGCCGTGGCCAACGCGCACGTCCTTCGCAGAACTTTTCTCTCGAAAACTCGTAAGGTCGACTCATCAGATGTTGTCATCGTCCATGCCTCTGCATTATATAGCAGGACAGGAATTAAGAGTGACTAATAGAGTTTGGTTTTTATTCGTCGAGAGAGAACTTTGCTTCTCAGTTGCCTACTCAGTCCGAAGTAGCACCTGTTGGCCAGAGTTATCCTGCGTTGGATTTCCAGGCTAACATTGTTGGTGATGTTTACGCTGGTTCCAAGATAGACGAAATTATCTACAGCTTCAAAGTTATGACTGTCAACAGTGACGTGAGAGCCAAGTCGCGAGTGCGACGACTGTTTGTTTGATGACAGGAGATATTTCGTCTTGCCCTCGGTCACTGCTGGACCCATTTGTTTTGCTTCCTTGTCCAGTCTGGAGAAAGCAGAACTAATGGCGCGGGTGTTAAGGCCGATGATATCAATATCATCGGCATACGCCAGCAGCTGTACACTCTTATAAAAGATTGTACCTGCTCGATTAAGTTCTGCAGCACGAATTATTTTTTCCAGCAGCAGGTTGAAGAAGTCGCACGATAGAGAGTCGCCTTGTCTGAAACCTCGTTTGGAATCGAACGGCTCGGAGAGGTCCTTCCCGATCCTGACAGAGCTTTTGGTCTTGCTCAACGTCACTTTACACAGCCGTATTAGTTTTGCAGGGATACCAAATTCAGACGTCGTGGCATAAAGGCAGCTCGTGCTGTCGAAAGCAGCTTTGAAATCGACGAAGAGGTTGTGTGTGTCGATTCTCCTTTGACGGGTCTTTTCCAAAATTTGGCATATGGTGAATATCTGGTCGGTTGCTGATTTGCAAGGTCTGAAGCCACACTGATAAGGTCCAATCAGTTAGTTGACGGTGGGCTTTCATCTTTCACACAATACGCTCGATAGAAGTTTTTGTTATACAGCTTTATTATTCTATTTTGTTTATCAAAATTGAAGTGGAGATCCTATTTTTTTGACAGAGTGCATTTCTTGTAGTGGACAGCTAATATATGGCAACTTCTTTTAGTGTTGTTAAATTCTAATTTTAATTTAATAATAAGCCTTTTTGTTATGCTGAGTATTTTATAAAATGTAACGTCTAGATAGTTAAACAATTCCAAGATTTTGTTTGTCATACATTTATTGCCGGCGAGGTGCTATTATTTTGTATCTAGCCGTATTTCAATGTGTAATTATAAATATATTAATTAAAAAGTGTATATAAAGTGTTTTAAACAAAGTGAAATAGCGTGCATTATTATCATAATTTTTGAAATTTTATAACAAAAATTTCGAAAACTGTAAGTCCGAGGTGATTAGATTTTTTAATCTTGAGAACCTTTTCCATCCGTACATACCATGAGATCACGGCGCCAAAGAATGTTTTTGAATTTTGGGATTTTTTTTACAAAGTATAAAGCATACATACATAAGCTGTGGCAATTGACAATGCCTGATTTGAACGAGAAACGTCTGTGTTATTCGATTCTATTAACTAGCGTACTTATAATATTTTTTCGGATGCATACTGCTAAGTATTTTACTCACCTTTTGCAATGAGTTGAGAATCTTGCGATACGTGATCTTCTCCATTGTTGGCTCTGTGAGTTAAGAAACTCTGGCGGCGTGCCTCATTGGACGATGTCAATTTACTTGCAATACCATTCTGAAGTTGCGCCTCTTGAAAAATCACATTAGCATGATTCGAAGGTAAGTCCGTTGGCGACGAACCGCCGCTACTATTAGAGACACCGCTGGGTTGACGTGAGGTACTTTTTTCCTGGTGAGTAATCATCTGATAAGACGAATTATTGAGTGGAAGTAAGTTATCCTGTTTCATTCCTCTTTTGGTAAAGTGCATCTTAGACGTATTAACTAAGACTTCACATTTTTGGTTAGGAGGCTGTGTATCACTCTGATTGTTCATTGACACAAGTTTTGGGTTAGACGAATTTTGCAATATTGTATCTTGTTATTCAGAAACCTGTACGGATAGCTCTTTCTATCTCTGTTCATATAACTGTCGACGCAATTAAAACCCTTTTTAGTCGTGGAACACTTTTCTGCATTCACAACCACTACTTTCACGAAGCCATAATGGTGCAATCTTTTGAAATTCATGATTTTTTATTCATGGAACATTTCCCTTTAGTACTGATTAATAACACTGCCCTTTATTCATATAACATATTTAGCTTTTGTTAACACTATTTAACAACTTTCCTTAACATTGTTTGTTAATGTCGGCTGTATAAACTCACGCATTACAATATTTTTAAAAAATACATAGTTTGTCTATTAAAAAAAAAATAGAATGAATATTGTCTAAACCTGACTTGCTGTTATTAATGTTTAAAGTACCATTTTCACAGAATTCTAATGGAGATTTCTTTTTTATGCACATCCAGTGTTCTCTATCTTAATACTATATAAAAATCCAGTGCCCGTGTGTATGTTCCGAATGAACTCAAAAACGAGTCAGTGATATTCATGAAAGTTGGCATATACATGTAATTTGGTCCAACTTAGATGATAGGATAGCTTACATCTCAATTTATACTCGCAATATTATATTATTGCAAATTATTTGTATTATTTGTTAGCTCAAAAAGATTCTAACAGATGTCGCTAATTATTGATTGGATTGAGTAAGTATTCAACAGATATGTTAAAAATACAAACGTTTTGTACTTATAAGCTACAACTTTATCGTCTCCACAATTAATAATTAACATTTTGTTTTACTTCTAATTTACAGTTACATAAATACAGCCAAATATATAATCTACAAAATCAGAGAACAGTGAAATTCATTGACATTAAATTAAATTAAATTAAATTAAAAATTTATAATTTTCAGCTGTCACAAAAACAACACCGACAACACTGAACGCTTACCAAAATTAAATGCCAACAGCGCAGTATTGTATGCGGCAGGTAGTTTACTACAATACCCTATGTGGATGCCATTCGATGGCCACAGGTGGTGTGTATGCAGGAATTACTATTTAGGAGATGCATGTATGCATTTATTTATATCATATTTCATGAAAAACTATTTAATAATGACCTGGTTTTGCGTAAATCCGCTGTAAATAACTTCTTTCTCAACATGTATCAACATGCAAAATTTAGCAACGACATGAACCTACGGTTATTTTCCAATTGGAAAAGTGTTATGCACAGCGTATAAGCACATAAAGAGAAAGGTTACCAGCACAAATAAGTTTAATTAAATTACAAATTATGAATGTAAACTTAAATTAAACGTAAAACATTGTAAGTTAAAAAAGCAATATATTTTAGCTGATTTATAAAAAAAACTGATTTTGACTGTACTGCTTTACAATTACAGTGAAACTTCTCTAACTCGAACTTCCGTAGCTCGAAATGTTCTCTATATCGAATTTCCTTAAGAACAAAATACGAACTAAATGTCACAGAAACTGCGGCGGTAAACAAGCGTAACTCGAATTTTTCGGGGAAACACCTACCGCAATTTCGGGGAATTACCGAGCTGCGAGTCGGCGACAGATAACGACTTGTATTTTAAATTTCTTAGCAAGCGTCGCACGCACTTACATAAGATTGTATCAGTTGTTGTTAGAACGGTGGTGCAAATTGTCAATTTTTGTAGTGATATTGGACTAAAATGACATCAAAACGAAGTGTAAAGTGTTTAACGCTTAAGGAAAAGTTAAAACTAATTGCCGAGGTAGAAAAGGGCGAAAACAAAAAAAAAAAACATTGCACAAATATTTGGGATTCCTCCTAATACGTTATCAACCATTTTGAAAAACAAAGACAAACTTTTAGAACAAAAAGGTGACTATAACTTTAACTCCAAACGAAAAAGTATTACAACTTGCGTCAATAATGACGTTGATCAAGCTATGCTTAAGTGGGTTACTACCGCACGTGAGAAAAATCTTCCTCTCTCGGGAACCTTAATCAGAGAAAAAGCTAAAGAATTTGCGGTTACTTTGGGTCGCGAAAATTTTTCTGCTAGTGTAGGGTGGTTAGATAAATTTAAAAAAAAGGCATAATATCGCACAAATGTCGATTGGTGGAGAAAGTGCTTCAGCCGATTTACAGTCTAGTGAAGATTGGAAAAAAAAACGTTTTGCCAGATTTATTCAGACAATACCACGAAAATGATATTTTTAATGCAGATAAAACGGGCATTTTTTTTTTAATATTTACCCAATAAAACATTAGCCTTTAAAGGTCAAAAATGCTTTGGTGGCAAAAACAGCAAGGAGAGAATTACCGTTATGGTTGCAAGCACGTTGTTTTAAGGGTATAAAATCACTTGATGTGGACTATGAGTACAACAAAAAAGCGTGGATTACAAGTGAAATTTATGATAAGTGGCTCAAAAATCTAGATAAAGTCTTTGTTGCCCAAAATAGGAAAATACAACTGATCGTTGACAATTGTCCCGCACATCCTAAAAATGTACAAGCAAATTTAAAAAACATTAAACTGCAATATTTTCCTCCTAATTTGACGTCTGTTCTACAACCAATGGACCAAGATTTTACTCAAAATCTCAAGCAAAATTATAGAAAACGAATTGTGATGAAAGTTTTGGCCCATATGGAAGAACCAACTCCTACGACTGTGTCGTTACTTGATGCAATCAGGGATCTAAACAAAACCTGGAATTTGGGTGTAAAACCACAAACAATAAGCAATTGTTTTAGAAAGGCTGGTTTTGCTAAAGGGGAGTTAATGCAGAATGCTACTACGGATGACTGGGATGAAGAAGACGATCTTCCATTGTCTGAATTGAAACAAATTTGGACTACATATCGAACGGCAATGGGAACCGGTAATGTGTCTTTTGATGATTACGTCGATATTGACGATGATGTGCAAACAATGGGATTCCCAACAGATAAAGACATTTTAGATAGCGTCATGGAAAATCTAGTTCCTTCTGGAAAAGGTAAGTCTAAAGTAAAATTTGTAAAATGTAGCATTGTTCAACAGAAACAATCTATTGTTTCAGACTTAGAGGAGAAAGTCTCTAGTGAAAGCGAGTTTGAAACAACAACTGAAACTATACCCACATTTAATCAAGCGTATTCTGCTATCCAGACCCTAAGAAATTTTACTTCGTCAAAAGAAAATGTGCCCAATGTGAACATTTGTGAAACATTTTATAGAGAAAGAGAAATGGTCCGTATTTAAACAAAAAAAAAATTACCAATTTTTTCCAATAAGAATTTATATATATTTATTTATATACTACATATGTATTACAAACTGTCTTTTTAAATAAACATGTACATACATACATATGTAAATAAATTTGAACTCAACTTAGTGTATTTTCCTTAATTCGAATTTTCCGTAACTCGAACTCTACTTTCTGTCCCTTGGACATTCGAGTTAGGGAAGTTCCACTGTATTTTTTTTATTGCACACTCATCATTGAAAAAACAAACAAAAAACATTAAAGACTTTGCAACCCTATGCGAACAGCTGGGTATTTTTCTCCAAGTGGAAAACAACCCACAACAAAAGCACCAATTACAACAAGTGGAGACTTTTCGTTTAACTGAAATTCTACAGCTGGTTTATTTGCTAACTTGTGGTGGAACACACAGGTGGAAATTCTCAATTAAATTTAATTTTTATAGAAATTTGTGTAACTATTTTAAATAATAGTGTGTTGAAAAACGGTGCAAATACAATAATAAAAATTTTAGCTGATTAACTACCAGATACAACAATTATTACCAGGTGATTTAATGTCATTCGATGCTACTGTAGAAGAAAACGAGACAGTGAATTTCCCAATTGAATTTTTAAATTCTTTAGACATATCAGGAATGCCACCACACAAACTACGATTGAAAATTGGATCATCGATTATTTTACTGCGTGATTTAAACCCTCCTTAACTATGCAACGGCACACATTTGGTGATCAAATGAATTACTGGAAACGTTCTTGAAGCAACTATTTTGACAGGAAAGTTTTAGCGGCAGAATTCTGCCGAGTTGACAGTCTTTGGCCGGATAAAAATCCGGGTCCGTTCCGGTTACGTAGACCCGACTGTCGTGGGAACGACATTCAACAACAACAACAGGAAAGTTTAAAGGAGAAATTGTTTTGTTACCACGTATTCCGATGATATCATCCGATTCTCCCATACCATTTAAAAGACTACAGTTTCCCATTCGTTTAGCTTTCGCGATGACTATAAATAAATCTCAAGGCCAAACAATGTCTATTTGTAGATTAGACTTGGAAAATCCATGTTTTTCCCATGGGCAATTATACGTGGCGTGTTCACGAGTAGGAAGAAAATATTGTACATCGATTGGCGCTTCATTGAACATTAACTGTGATTTATTACGATTAGACATTTAGAGTATATATATCAAATAAAAATATTTTAAGTATTTATCAAATATGTTATAAAAATGTTATGTTAATTTGTGTTAAACTCAGCCACAGCAACACGTGGGCGGGTCTGCTAGTTGTAATATAAATCTACACTGAACGCAAGAGAAGTTTCCAACACATTTTGTACGCTTCAGATATTCCGTTAATTTCACACGACATGAATTATCTTGCGTAGTCAGAGTAGAGTCAGCTTCGAAGCATCTCCGTCATAAATCTATTGCTGCAGTTTAAATGTAGATTGGTTACAAAATTCTGAAAAAAGCTATGGTATTTGGACTGTTGCTACTTTCAAAAAGCGACATCTAACATACTGATAATTATAACATATGGAACAGTCCGTTACTATATTTAAATAACGACATGCAAATAATAAATAGTAGCAACCCAAAAGTCGTTAATTTTTAAAAATAATATATTTGAGTTGCTATTATAATAATGCTGGAGGCCTCCCCTCTTTCTATTCTATAGTATTAATATTTATTCTATAGAAAAACGTAATACTTTGGTTGACTAAATCAGTCATAGCCAGTAATATGGTTATCTGTAGACAAGATCCCAGCAAAGGAAAATTCATCGAGCTACCTGGCTGTCTCCGGAACAAAAAACCACCAATAAAACCGTTGTGTAGGTTATAGACGGAAGACACGTCTTCAGTGTTTTAAAAGTGCGTACTTTCCGAGGTCCTAACTTCGCCTATCTATCTATAACTATCTTGTTACTGCCAAGATAAGCACAGAGACGGTTCTGTGCATCAACAAATCAACGTCAACAAGGAAGGTCCGACTTCGAGAAGCTGCAATCACAACAGACAGGCGAACGACTTTCTGCACGACTTGCACTCCTGCTCTCTGAGAACTCTCATCAGCAACTCCGTATAAGGAAACTGTGGACGACTTACGTACAGCTGCAAACGGAACAATCGGTTTTCGGAATAGACAAAAGGACAGCTGGTACGATTAGGAATGCCATGTCGCAGTAAAGACAAAACAGACTACCTTCCTCCTACGTTACAATCGACCACAACACCTGCGGGATGGGATAGATACCCAGAGTTGAAGAGGGAAGTGAGACCCATTTGCATACAAAAACGGAGAGAGGGCAAAATGCGTGATTCCCAGAGCATACTGAAATTATGGAGGGAACTCTTCTTCACCCTGTTGAAGGGGTAACGGGTGAACTCGATTACCCAATCGATGACGTTGAAGTGGACGTTCCATTGCCCGACCAAGAAGTTCGAATAGCAATTACCCGTTTGAAGAACAACAAAACGGCGGGCCCGATGGATTGCCGGCAGAGCTATTAAAATACTGCGGCGTAGAATTCTTGAAATATTAATCAAGGTTTCAGACAAGCAGACTCCAAATCGTGTAACTTCTTCAATCTATTGCTGAAGAAAATAAAACGAGCTGCAGAGCTAAATAGAGAAGGTACAATCTTCTACAAGAGCGTACAGCTGCTGGCGTACGTACACTTCGTCTATCTTGGAACCAGTATTAACACCAACAATAAAGTCAACCTCAAAATCCAACGCAGACTAACTTTTGACTACAGGTGCTTTTTCGGACTAAATAGGCAATTGAGAAGTATAGTCCTCTCTCGACGAACAAAGACCAAACTCTACAAGTCACTCATCCTCTTACAGATGCATGGAAGAAGACAACATCTGATGAGCCAAGGCTACGAGAGAGAATGTCGATTACCATGACAGCCGGTTCTACGCACCGGAATTGACTGGGATTTCATCCGACCAAGGGCTGGCGATCTATCCCCGTTTGGATCGGTGACTTTTAATTTGTCTTTGTGGTCATTAGAGCAATGTCGTAAAGCAGGGTTGCTCCGTATCCTCCTGACTCGCGCTGGCACTGAGTTCAATCCGGGCCCTGAGGAATTTTTCTGCTGCGTTTGCGCAAAAAGGCTCCATCCAAACTTCACCTTGGTCAGGTGTAATACATGCAATGGATGGAGCCATCTTAAGACTTGTTCAGGCCTGAAGGCTCACAAGGAGTGGACCACGAGTTACGTGCCCCATGTTGCCTACGCAATACTGCGACACTAGCCTCTACGGCTGTGCAATCTGCACATAGTTCGCGAGCTGCGCCGCAACAGAGGAGCCTCCACGGTCCCCATGAGCTCAAACAGGCAACATAGCTCCCACTCTGACTTGTCCCCCCCCAACCTTCACCCCGCTCCAATCCTCGTGCGAGAACCAATCGGCAACTCTTGGTTCCTCGCACAAGTCTGTTCCGCGTGTCAGACTGTCATACGTCGGAATGGTACATCAGTTAAGTGCAATTCATGCACTGGCTGGTGTCAATTCCCGGCGTGTTCCGGCCGGCGCACCGCACGTGAGTCGTACGTTGCCCCATGCTGCAGGAGTCTGCCCCCGCAAACGACAACAGTGGCGTCGCCAACCAACACCCCAGCGCGACAACCGCCCCCGCGGGTTCAGCAGCTGCAACAAATACCATCTACACGTCACTCCCTCACCCCCAGAATCACCCACGGACACCCGAGACAAACCTGTGTACTCCAATTTAACTGTAACGGAAGTATGATCGAGGAGATAGTTGGACTTATGAATCGGGAACGCGTATCGATAGCTGCGGTCCAAGAAACCAAACTAAACAGCCGCTCAGATCTTCTGATCTGATCTGGCCTAGCCTTCATATTGCACAACACCGTGCAGTATCGTCTAATCGATGAGCACGTCGACCGCAGGGATACTCCCCTAGAATGTCAGGGAATAGCTATCCGGTCAGGCGATGTCGATCTCGAAATATTTAATATATACATCCCCCCAGTCACATGTTGTCGTACAGGATATCACCCAAACATGTGTAGGTGCGCTACTTCATGGTGATAACCTTTAGGTACTAGGCGACTTTAACGGGCACCACGACCTTTGGCATTCCTACCTGTCGAATGATAGTAGGGGGATGGAGCTGGCGGAACAGATTGACGATTCGTCATTCTGCACAATGAATGACGAAGCCCCCACCAGAGTTATGGGCACCTGTAATAGCTCGCCCGATATTACCATTGCTAGTGGTGGTCTGATAAATAGCATAACCTGGCGACCTATGCTAACTCTCGCATCAGATCACCTGCCCATAATTATCTCGGTCGAGAAACCTCCCGATTCGTTTCTGTGGACAAGCGTACCTTCGTTAATTTTAACAAAGCTAACTGGGCCGGCTTCACAGAATTTACTGAAAGCACCTTCAACGCTCTACTCATTCCTACACATGCGTTGGCGAACGTCAATTCCGCAAGATCATCGCAGCAGCTACCGCTAGCTTCATCACAGATGGTCGAATAGCGGAAATCCACCCCAATTTTCCAGCCGGAGCAGCCGTTTTAGCTAGCGAGCGCGACACCTTACGCCATGCAGATCTCGGGGTTCCCTGAATGAGGGATCTCAATTTGAGAATCGTCGTATGGTAAATCATCATAAGCGGACGAAATGGATAGAACACTTGAAGTCCTGCAACCTCTCCACTGGTGTGAGTAAGCTGTGGGCTACTGCCAAAGCTTTGTCTAACCCGAAGAGACATGACGACCGAGTTGAAGTTTAATTCAATGGTCATGCATCTTCGGACCCGAGGAAGTGCGCGAGCTATTTTAGCCGGCAGTTTACACTGCACCCTTCGGTAGACAAAGTCATGGTAATACTAAGGCATCTAGGCTTGACGGGAGTAAGTTATCTCACCAAAGTCCTCAACCCGTCGCTGACCACTGTTCAAGTACCCGATGTGTGGAAAGTCGGAAGAGTGATCCCACTACTGAAACCTGGGAAACCCACCAACAAAGGGGAATCTTATCGTCCGATAACTCTCCTCTCCCCGGTAGTGAAGACACTTGAGGCCTTACTACTCCCGACCTTCACTCACCACCTGAGCCTTGCCAGATACCAGCATGGATTCCGAAAAGTGCTCAGCACCACCACAGCACTTAGCGTCATAAACGCTCAGAAAGTTCGTGGCCTCAACCAGAAACCACCCTGTGAGAGAACGACATGTCGAAAGCTTTTGACACAGTCAACCACACAACGCTACTGCAGGACGTCGAGAAAACTACGCTCCCTCCAGGACTGAAGAGGTGGACCATGAACTACCTCAGCGGTCGACAATCATCCGTACTATTTCGAGGTGAAACATCGAAACTGAGAAGAACTAAACAGGGGATTCCGCAGGGTGGTGTCCTCTTCCCGTTACTGTTTAACTTCTACATCTCGAAACTCCCGCAGCCACCAGAGGGGTTTTCCATAACCTCGTACGCAGATGATTGCACGATATTGACGTGGGGCAATGGAATCGATGGCAAGTGTTCGAAAGTAAACAACTACTTCTCTGACCTTTCTCGTTTCCTAACTGCACGGAACCTCACACTTTCCACCACCAAATCCACAGCGACCATTTTTACGAACTGGACGAAGGAGTACAGACTTGAACTTAATATTGCAGTTGATGGCGTCAAAATTCCGACTGTCAATAACCCTAAGATTTTAAGTGTAACCTTTGATAGCCTATGCTCCTTCACTCCCCATAGGACCGCGATTATCGCCAAGGTACAGAGCCGCAACAAAATCCTCAAGTCAAGCAGCACATGGGGAAAGGACAAAGAAACGCTGTTGGCAGCATACAAGGCAATCGATCTACCGGTCCTTAACTACACAGCACCCATATGGTCGCCTGGATGCAGTGGTAGGCAGATGAGGTAACTCCAGACCTGCCAAAAGTTTGCACTCCGGACCACAACGGGATGCCTTTTGATGTCTACCATCGAAAACCTTCATAGTGAGACGCTTATGCTCCCAGTTAAGGAGCGTAATGAACTCTTCTCCAAGCAGTTCCTGCTGGGATGTTTTCGTAGAAATTACCTTTGCAGCCATCTGCTTGGAGCGGAACCGCCTCCTAGGAGCATCAAAAGGTCTTTCCTTGACTACGTCGACCGGACTTCGGACGCAACTGACTTTCGACAGGTAGTGACCGCCATTCGCAGTGGAACCATCAACACCCTCAACGATTCCCTTTCCGTGAATGGCGTTCTTGGAGTCAAACCACCACCCATCGCAGTCGAAGAGCTCGAGTTGCTGCGAGAAACGCGAGCGACCCTAGAGCAGCTTCGTTCTGGATATTGTAGCAGGTTAAACAACGAGTCTCCGCATGACACTGACCACCTCTTCGCATGCCCCACCAACCCCACCTATCTAACACCCTTTTCCCTCTGGTCCGACACCGTCGAAACAGCACGTTTCCTGGGCCTCCCGTTAGATGACGTCGACGACAACACAGATAACCCTTACTATCCTGACGGGGATTGATAACCGTTATAACAACAACAACAACAGAGAGAATGGTTATACGGAAGATTTATGGTCCTTTGCGCATTGGAAACGCCGTATGCCGGAGTCGATGGATGAGCTGTACGAGATATACGATTTTTTCGACAAGAAAAGGTTTGAGATTTTACTGAATCTAATTTTGAGGGCGATTTTGTTAAAAAATTCATTCAAGAAAGTTTATAAAGTAAACAAACTATTAGAACATAGGTATCAATACATTCGTTTATACAGGTTTAAATATATCGGCAAAATTAACCAAATATTATTCGAAAATATTTATGACAAGTTTGTTAGGTCTAAGTTCAGATGTAACCGAACATTTTATTCTCTTGCAACTTTCATCGATCGAAGCCGGGGAAATACTTTCAGGAGCTAGTAAACCCCTATATTCCACGAATTTGTGAATAGATTACAAACAGCCAAATTTTGATTTTTAATAAAATAAGTTACAGGTAATTAACTCATTTATGTCTATTTCTATAGTTTACTTCGGGTCAGCCAATAATCTATTTAAAATCATCCTCAAATAAGACAGGAAAGAATCAAAGTTTAATGTATTGAGTTTATGTGGAAAACGTCAACCAGAGGAACGAAATTCATAATATTACGTATTTGAGGTTTACAAATATATTTTTTTTGTTTCATATTCAGAGCTAAGCCATTAATATAATTTTAAAATTTGTATGGAAACTTGTCCACTTAATTTCATGGAAATATCACACGTGTTAAAACTGAACTGGAATGTCGGAAATCACTATACTAAGTATACAGGGTCTATTTTTTGCATGAACCTTTACCATTGCTAAGATATCTTAAATCTATTTATATGTATATACTGTAATCGTCAAAACAAAGTAAACGGCAGTTCTAACAATATCAATTTGTTTATTACAACGCAAGCTTTAATACAATAATAAAAGTTTTATTATAGAATTCAATGCCTATATTATAAGAGTTTCACTTAGTATAAATAATACAATGTGGGTTCCAAAGTAAACAGAACTTAAAAAAAACGGAACAAATGGTTTTTTCGGCAAAATCAATTTATTTTATTCAAAATAGTCTCCTTCTGCTTCAATACAGCTTTTTGCACGGTTCAAAATCATGTCGAACGAGGGTTTTAGCTCGTTGGCCGGTATGGCCGCCAGTATGCCAGTGCAAGCCTTTTCAATGGCCTCACGTCTGCATAACGCTTTCCTTTCATGGGCAAATGCATTTTTCCGAAAAGGAAGAAGTCGCACGGTGACATATCAGGTGAGTACGGGGAATGGTTAATGGTTAAAATATGATTTTTGGTCAAATATTCGGTCACAAGCGTCGATCAATGAGACGGGCAACGTGCAACAAACGCCAATTTTCATCTTCGCGATATTCGGAGCGAACACGTCGAATACGGCGCACCAAACGCTTCAAAACTCCAAGGTAGAATACCGCATTAACGTTTTGGCCGGATGGAACAAATTCTTTGTGGGCAATAACTTTGGAATCATAAAACCAAATCAGCATTGTATTCATTTTTAACTTCTCCATGCGAGATTGAGTTTCGGCTCGTCCGGTGCCTTCTATTCAGCACTCTGGCGTTTCGTTTCGTGATTATATTGGAAACACCACGTTTCGTCACCAGTCAAAATATTGTAAAGGAAGTATTTGTCCTTTTTGACGTCTTTAATGATGTCCTTCGAATGTTAGATTCTGAGCAATTTTTGGTCGTCAATCAATTTGTGCGGAACAAACCGTGCACACACCTTTCATAAGCCTAAATGTTCGGTCAAAATGCGATAGATCGATGTTTTTTAGATGTTTATTCTATTTCCATGAATTTCAAAGATGATTTCTGCTGATTTGTGATGAATTCACGCACAGTTTTCATGGAACTTACGGTGATCACGGATTTTGATTGGCCCATATGTTGATCGTCATTTACGTCCTCCCAACCACTTTGAAAACGTTGAAACCACTCGTTCACTCTGCTACGAGATGGGCAATCATCGCCATAAACTTGTTTTATAAAGTTTCGGTAAAAGTTTTACCAATTTTAAAACAAAATTTAATGATGGCGCTTTATTCGAAGCTCATTTTCGCACCGATAACACAAACATACTGACACTTAAAACGCAATAACTTCATTTCCAATCGATGAAATGTCATGAAATTCTCACTGGACAATCGATACAGTTAGCAGATTCTAACGCACCAGTCGACATATAGATGGCGCTACGAGGCGCTAGTTTCAAAAAGTTTGCTACTGTCTGTTTTCTTTGGAACGCACCTTATAAACAAAAACTAAATACTGCCAAAAATAATTCATTTAAACTAAAAATTCTCTCGTTTTTTCGCGTAAAAAAAAAGTAAACAGAGTTCTGTAAAGTTCAAATCTACGTACATAAACTAAATTAATATTAATTTTATTATTTTGTTTACTTTCCCTTGAACTTCTGGACTTCACTTACTCTTCTAGGCATATATTCTGCAACATTTTTCGTAAATTCTGCGGAGATTTTGCTCCATTCTTCAATCAAAGCCTTATTTAGGTCGTCCTTGCTTGAAATACCCTTCTGCCTGATTATGCGGTAAACGTGCTCCCCAAATGCTCGATAGGATTAATGTCGAGGGTCTGTGAAGGGTTATCCGGAGTTTTGGTGTTCGATATAACAGCCACTCACTAACAATTTTGGACTTGTGTTTAGGATCATTCTCCTGTTCAAAGATCAAATTTCCTGAAAGGCCTAATTTTTCAATGCTTTGAGCAACGTTATTTTTTTAAAATGTTGAAATAATCCAATTTGTTAAACGTGGACTCAATATAAATCGAATTCCCAACATCAGATGCTACCATACAGCCCCAGATCATAACCGCCGTAAGGCGCTTTGGTCGGCCCGGTCGTGACAAATTTTGAAGTCTGATGTTTACCATGTTTATCAATAAGTTTTTTTATTTTGCAATAGTGTCTTTCAACTATTTCTCTGATTTTACGTTTGCTTATTTGTGACGCTCACAGTATACATATATAAAAGAAAGTCGTGTTAGTTGCACTATTTATAACTCAAAAACGGCTGAACCGATTAGACTGAAAATTTGTGGAATGGTAGCTTAGAACCAGGCGACATCCGTCCATAAATACTTAATATATTGGTTATACTTATTATTGCTCCTGAACAAGGCAGTTTTTTAGGACGAACCCATCAGATATTTTTAATATCACAACAAACACTGGCATTGGCATTTTCGTCGTCAAGGCATCGCGGCCACAGGGTTTGTTCGGAAAGTAATAGGACTGAGTCGGTTTAAAAAAATTATTGAACCAAGCGTTAATATTCTTTAAAAACTTTCAAAATAGGCTCCTTCTGCGTCGTGCCGCTCGGAAGATTGTCCCGGGATCATAAAAGGTCGTAAAATATATCCCTTCCGCCTTTTTGTCTTTTGAATTTCGCGGCTATTTTTAAAGCGCTACAGAGCTCGTATCTGGCTATACTATACATCTTTGAAAGGTCTTGACCTAAAGTACAAAATGACGCTATGTATGATTAGTTTGGATATTGGCTTCAACAATTATAGACGTGTAAACATGGAGTTCACTAATGCCGAAATTCGCGCAATTTTAAAGTTTTCCTTCCTCAAAGGCAAATCCGCTAGAGAAGCGTTCTGTGAGATTAATGGTGTTTTGGGGGGATGGTATTCTATCACTTCGAACTGCCAAGGAATGATTTCGAGGATTCAGAGCGGGTGCAAATGACACCATGGATAAGCCAGCCGGCGAAAGACTTGTCACGACGAATACCGATCAAATCAAAGAAAACATTTAGTAAGACCGTCATGTGGCATCTCGTTACATCGCCCAAAAGATGGAAGTTAGTCACCAAACCATTTTAAACCATCTGCAAAAGGCTGGATACATAAAAAAGTTTGATGTTTGGGTGCCGCATGACTTCACGCAAAAAAACCTTCTGGACCGAAGGCCAGGAAGGTTTTGCTGTGTGTTTAGTGGGATTGGAAGGGAATCATCCACTATGAGCTGCTCCCATATGGCCAAACGCTTATTTCTACCATCTACTGCGAACAACTGGACCGCTTGAAGCAGGCGATCGACCAGAAGCGTTCAGAATTGGCCAACAGGAAGGGTGTAGTGTTCCACCAAGACAACGCCAGACCACACACTTCGTTATTTACTCGCCAGACGCTACGGAAGCTCGGATGGGAGGTTTTATCACATCCACCACATAGCCCGAACATAGCGCCAAGTGATTACCATCTGTTCCTGTCCATGGCGAATTCCCTTGTTGGTGTAAAGTTGAACTCAAAAGAAGCTTGTGAAAAGTGGCTGTCCGAGTTCTTCGCAAATAACGAGGGGGTATTATGAAGTTGCCGTCTAGACGGAAACAGATTATTGATCGAAACGGCGCATATTTGAACTAAATCCGATCACTGTTACACTTTTTATAAAGCGGAAGGGAGATATTAGACAACCTAATACTTAGAGATCCATGACTCGTAACCTGTGATTACGTTATTCAAAAATTGGGCGTCAGTTCCACACATGTTCAAAGTTTCTTGGCACACTTCCACTCGACACAATTTCTGTGCACTTTTGGGACCATCTTGGTGCACATCTTGCGCATGTGCAAGAATGTGGGCAATTAAACGAATACTTAGTGGACGGTCGGGGTTCAAAAACTTTGCGCGCACGAGTCACATTGTCAGTGTTTGTCGAAGTCGTAGGTCTCCCGGCACCACAATTTAACCGTCGCATACTGCATTAATTGCTTGTGATTTTTTCGCACAATTTTCAACCAGTATTTAGCAAACTCAAACGATCGCTCTGGAGAAACAATTTTGTCCTTAACTGTTTTGAAGATTGGAAAAAACGTTGGCACAAGTTTATTGGGCAAGTAGGATTACTTTGAAACATAGATTTTGAAGAATAACTTAATAATTTTAAAATTATGAAAAAAATGTAACTATTTTTTGTCATATTTAATAATTGCTAATTATTATGTTTTTTTATTGTTATTTCTTACATAAGATTTGATCATTATTGCGTTCAAAACTTAGTTTATTGGTTATGAAGAAAATTACAAATCAAATATTTACAATTTATGTTGCTCCAATCAATAGAATATCTGTTGAAAATCCCCGAAAATATATCTAACGCCTTTTTGTCGAAAACTTGAAAACTTAAAAACACATTCAATAATTAATCAGCAACAGAACCACAATTTGCGAATAATCCAATTTCATGCTTTGTAGCTCTTCTTTACTTCTTACTTTCGTCTTATAAAAAGCAACAAAATATTACAATGTTGTCTACGCTGAACTGAATTAATTTGATTGCGTTTTTGGCACGACTGTTTGTTCTGATTTAATCATACTCGTTGCAGCTCTCTGGTCGGGAGTAGTTAAGCCTGAGAGCTATTGTTTCCGCAAGGTGATCGCAACAGCTACCGCTCGCTTCGTCCCAGCAGGAAGAGTTGCGGAACTCTGCCCTAATTTCCCAGCCGAATCAGCTTTCGCTAACGAGAGCGACACTATACGCCATGCTGATCCCGGTAATCATAGAATAAGGGACTTTAATATATAGATAGAGCACCTGAAGGCCTGTAACCTCTCTACCGGTGTGAGTAAGATTTGGACTACTGTCAAGGCTTTGTCTTATCCGAGGAGACATGATGATCGAGTTGAAATTCAATTCAATGTCCATTCATGAGCTATTTTAACGTCATAAACGCCCAAATGGTACATGGCCTTAACCAAAAACCACCCTGCGAGAAGACGAGTGTCTGCCGCTACACCAACAACAACACGATCCTCGTAGCGTTTTCCAAAAATCTACGCTCCCTCCAGAACTGAAGAGGTTGACTATAAACTACCAAACATTCGTACTATATCAAGGTAAGAAGTCAAAACTGAGAAGAAATAAACAACTTCCGCAGAGTGGTGTCTTCCGACAAGCACTGACCGCTATTCTCAGTGGAACTATTGACACCTTCACCGACTCTTTTCCCGTGAATTGGCTTCTTGGAGCTCGAGTGAGTTGCCGCGAGAAACGAGAGTGACCCTTGCGCAGCTTCGTTCTGGATACTGTTGCAGGTTAAACTCCTTCCTGTCCAGAATAGACCACGACATATCCAATATATGTCCTGCGAGCAATGAGTCTCCGCATGACACTAGCCATCTTTTTGCGTGTCTCACCAACCCCACACATCTGACACCCTCTCCCTTTCTTCCGCTAAATGACGTCGACGATAACTTAGATAAACCTCAGTATCCTAACCGGGAGTAGGTAAACGCTAAAACAACAACAAAAACAACAGCTGCGTAGATCATATTGTGCGGAAGGAAGAGAACACTCCAGCTTGGAAGGTTTTCTATTCAATACCCGACAGTGGAAGCAGAGGATGAAAAAGACCTCCACTCCATTCGAGAGATTAGGTGGAGAACGAGCTGGCTATACTTGGTGTCTCAAAGTGGCACCAAATAGGCAAAAGTAGAAACTACTGGTGGCTGTTGTTTACTCGGCTATAATCACATAAGCGCTGTCTACACCAGTAAAGAAGAAAAAGAAGAGATTTTTTATTAATAAAGAATTGTGTTATTTTTCTTCCTAACATGGAAGCGGTAGTGGATTTAATTATGCGGGAGGGCATATCGATAGTTGCGGTTCAAGAAACCAAGCTAAACAACCCCTCCGATGCAAGGTGCAAGTTTTAACTTCTTACGTAACGAGCTCGAGCGAGGTATTTAAGGCTGTCTGGCCATCATTTTGTACCACACAAGGCATAGCTATCTGATCCGACGATATCCAACTTGAAATCGTATATATAAAGCTGAAACGTTATTTCGTTATAAAGTCCGAGCCAGGCACTCTTTTAGTCCTGGAAAAGGTCCTAACCAATGCCTTTATTGCAAAATCGACATGGATTTTACAATATATGTTTATATAAATAACTCATGACCGGCTGAACCGATTTGGCTGAAAATTGGTGAGGAGTTAGCTTGGAACCTCGGGACAATCACGTGCTACTTTATATTTAGGTTAAAAGTCAAAGCATTACGTATGTAAAAAATATATATATACTTCAAATCATAAGCATTTGTTCAATATTCATATAAGAATTATTTGAATATTTTTTACTTCAAAAAACAAAGTATCACAGTTACTGTCTCGGTTTTACTTACAGTAGTTCCTGAAGAAGAGAAAGTTGAACCATAATTTGAGATAGCTCTCAGGCTTAACTACTCCCGGCCAGAGAGCTGCAACGAGTATGATAAAATCAGAACAAACAGTCGTGCCAAAAACACAATCAAATCAGTTCAGTTCAGCATAGACAACATTGTTAATCAATTCGTGTAGCCGCCAGCGTCAACTGACCTGATGCAACACGAACAATCTGTTCTTCGGCAATCACGATTGTGTAAACGTATGGCTGGCTTCGGTTGCAATTGTATCATGTCTGTTCATAGTGTTGCGACGATTGTTTGAATTGAAATGAAACTTTGGTTAAACTATAAGTAAATCTTCGAATAAATCTACGAGTACAGCAAACAACAACAATTTTCTGCTGGACCGATTTGAATCATGTGTGGCAAAAAATGTATCAGCTTTGAAAATGTGCGCATGTTACAAATTTTCGAAGCGTAAACAATGGAAATTCCATCGAGAACGTACGTACATACATATATACATACATTTGTTGTATGTATGTACTGGATGGAATTTCCATTATACATATAACATATGTACATAGAACAAAAATGCACTAGTAAATCAGTGTTTAGGGGATGATATACAAACCAAACTCTGTCGATCATTTCAAACATTGAAGGATGAGGTTGCATCACTTTGGGTATTTTCTGCTGATACGAACGTTCATAAACAAATCAGGTATAAGCTGATCGCTAGTGATACAAAGTTGTTCTCTATCGTTGATTTTAAGACAAACAGTTCGCTTCGTGTACATGAACTGAACTGACAGAATCAGACAGAGTAACAGATCAGTACTTAAGTATAAACAAAAATTTATTACTCATTGCAGTTGCAATATATATTTAAGTCAGCAATCTAGAAAACCCTCATTTGCTAGCAAAGATTAAGGTACTAATATGTGTCTGCAAACCAAATAAATTCGAATGCCATTGGTGATATTACCGGTAATTGCTCGTTAATTATTAATAATTATAACCTGGAACTCAAATGATTTTCTCAAACATAAAAAAGAATTAGAGACATACCAGCTCCATATTGAAAAAAATTGATATTTGCCTTATATCAGAAACCCATTTTACAAAGTTCAAAAACTACAAGACATATTGCTCGAAAAATAAGTATTACTGCAATATATTGTCCACCTACACGCAATATCAAAAAGGACTTGTATACAGAACTGATTCAGAACCACTATGGGAAATTCAATTCAATGGGGTTCAAGAGTTACGACACCGAAGGGGAGAAAGCTATGAAACACCGTTGTCAGTGCATTCCGCTTACTACGTACAATAGTAGAAAAAATACCGTTAGAATAAAAGATTGTTTTTATAGAATTGTTATAGTTACCATAGACAACATTAATCGTTTTTGAAATAGGAACACACTTTTTCAGTATTTCACAGAATTATAATGTCTTCACAGCAATGAAAAATAATGTATACGTATATATTCTCTTCATCTGGAGAATCTGTCCATATATACCCTTTTTCAATGGGGTCGTATATCTCATACAGCTCATCGTTCCATCGAAAGCGATATTCGTCGTGGGCAAAGCGCAAAGGACCATAAATCTTTCGCAGAACTTTTCTCTCGAAAACTCGCGACGTCGACTCATCAGTTGATGTCATCGTCCAAGCCTCTTCACCATATAGCAGGACGAAAATTCTGAGTGACATATAGAGTTTGGCTTTTGTTCGTCGAAAGAGGACTTTACTTTTCAATTGCTTACTCAGTCCGAAGTAGCACCTGTTGGTTCCCAAATATACGAAACTATCTACAACTTCAAAGTTATGACTGTCAACAGTGACGTGAGAGCTAAGTCGCGAGTGCGTCGACTGTTTGTTTGATGACAGGAGATATTTCGTCTTGCCCTCGCTCACTACCAGACCCATACCCATTTGCTTTGCGTCCTTGTCCAGTCTGGAGAAAGCAGAACTAACGGTGCGGGTGTTGAGGCGGATGATATCAATATCATCGGCATACACCAGCAGCTGTACACTCTTATAAAAGATTGTACTTGCTCAAATTATTTTCTCCAGCGGCAGATTGAAGAAGTCGCACATTAGAGTCGCCTTGTCTGAAACCTCGTTTGGTATCGAACGGCTCGGAGAGGTCGTTCCTGATTCTGACGGAGCTTTTGGTGTTGCTCAACGTCAGTTTACACAGCCGTATTAGTTTTGAGGGGATACCAAATTCAGACATCGTGGCATAAAGGCAGCTGCTCTTCGTGCTGTCGAAAGCAGCTTTGAAATCGGAGAAGAGGTGGTGTGTGTCGCTTCTCTTTTCACGGGTCTTTTCCAAGATTTGGCGCATGGTGAATATCTGGTCGGTTGTTGATTTCCCAGGTCGAAAGCCACACTGATAAGGTCCAATCAGTTTGTTGACGCTGCGCATTAATCTTTCACACAATACGCTCGATAGAACTTTATAAGCGATGTTGAGGAGACTTATCCTACGGTAGTTGGCGCAGATTGTGTGGTCTCCCTTTTTGTGGATTGAGCAGAGCACACTTAAATTCCAATGTTGTTGTTATAACGGTTATCAATCCCCGTCAGGATAGTAAGGGTTAGCTGTGTTGTCGTCGACGTCATCTAACGGGAGGCCCAGGAAACGTGCTGTTTCGACGGTGTCGGACCAAGGGGAAAAGGGTGTTAGATAGGTGGGGTTGGTGGGGCATGCGAAGAGGTGGTCAGTGTCATGCGGAGACTCGTTGCATGCCAGACATACATTGGGTATGTCTGGGTCAATTCTGGATAGGTAGGAGTTTAACTTGCTACAATATCCAGAACGAAGCTGCGCTATGGTCACTCGCGTTCCTCGCGATGGGTGATGGTTTGACTCCAAGAACGCCAATCACGGGAAGAGAGTCGGTGCAGGTGTTAATGGCTCCACTGTGAATGGCGGTCGGTACCTGTCGGAAGTCAGTTGCGTCCGAAATACGGTCGGCGTACTGTACGACGATGCTCCTAGGAGGAGGTTCCGCTCCAAGCAGATGGCTGCAAGGATGATTTCGACGAAAACATCCCAGCAGGAACTGCTTGGAGAGGAGTTCATTATGCTCCTTAACCGGGAGCATAAGCGTCTCTCTGTGTAAGTGTTCGATAGGAGACATCAAAAGGCATCGCGTCCTGGTCCGGAGTGCAGTATTCTGGCAGGTCTGGAGTTTTCCCATTTGCGTACCACTGCATATAGGTGTTGCGTAGTTGAGGACCGGCCGGCGAATTGCCTTGTGTGTTGCCAACAACGTTTCTTTGTCTCTTCCCCCATGTGCTGCCGGCTAGCGACTTGAGGATTTTGTTGCGGCTTTGGACCTTGGCAATAATCGCGGTCGTATGGGGAGAGAAGTAGTATAGACTATCGAAAGTTATACCTAAAATATCAGGATTATTTAAAGTCGGAATTTTCACGCCATTGCCTTCAATATTAAGCTTAAGTCTATACTCCTTCGTCCAGTTCGTAAAAATGGTCGCTGTGGATTTTGTGGGGGAAAGTGTGAGGTTCCGTGCAATAAGGAAACGAGAAAGGTACGAGAGGTAGCTGTTTACCTTCAACACATGTCATCGATTCCATTGCCCGACGTCAATATCGTACAATCATCTGCTTACGAGGTTATGGAAACCCCCTCTGGTGGCTGCGGGAGTTTCGAGATGTAAAAATTAAACAGTAGCGGGGAGAGGACACCACCCTGCGGAACCCCCTGTTTAATCCTTCTAAGTTTGGATGTTTCACCTCGAAATAGTACGGAGGATTGACGACTGTTCAGGTAGTGCATGGTCCACCTCTTTACCCCTGGAGGAAGCGTGGTTTTCTCAATGTCCTGCAATAGCGGTGTGTGGTTGACTGTGCCAAAAGCTTTTGACAAGTCCAAAGCTACGAGGATCGTTCTCTCGCAGGGTGGCTTCTGGTTGAGGCCACGAACTATCTGACCGGTAATTCATCGGCCCCCGCCGCTTTGTTGTTCTTCAGGCGGGTAATTGCTATTCGAAATTCTTCATGGTCGGGTAATGGAACGTCTGCTCCATCGTCATCGATTGGGGAATCGGGTTCGCCTTCTCCTGTCGTTTTGCGTTCACTGCCATTCAGCAGGCTGGAGAAGTGTTCCCTCCATAATTTAAGTATGCTCTGGGCATCGGTCACTAGATCACCTTTGGTCTTGAAACCTTCTGTAAGCCGCCGCATTTTTTCGTAGAATTTTCGAGCATTACCCTGTCGGCCAGCTTATCAAGCTTTTCGTACTCACGCATTTCGGCCTCTTTCGTTTTCTGTCTGCAAATGCGTCTCGCTTCCCTCTTCAACTCTCGGTATCTATCTCATCCCGCACGTGTTGTGGTTGTTTTTGTTGTTTTAACGGAAATCTAATCCCCGTTGGGATGGTAAATGTCATTTGTGTTGTCGTCGATGTCATCTAACGCACGACCAAGGGCTGTTCTTTCGGCGACCTAACCCCGTTTGGATCGGTAAGTGTTAATTTGTGTTTGTCGTTGTTGTTGTGGTCGATCGTAACGTTGCGAGGTAGGCAGTCTGTTTTCTCTCCGCTGCGACACGGCACTCCTCGTCGTACCAGCTGTTTTTTTGCACTTTCCGAAAACCAATGGTTTCGGTTGCAGCTGTACGTAAAGAGCTTGAAATGCCGTCCCACAGTTCCCTTATACCGAGTTGTTGACGAGTGCTCTCAGAGAGCAGGAGTGCAAGCCGAGTAGAAAATCGTTCGGCTGTCTGTTGTGATTGCAACTTCGCGACGTCGAACCTTGCTTGTGTTTGTTGACGTGTGCTTTTTGCTGCACAGAGGCGGATGCGAATCTTGGCTGCAACAAGATAGTGGTCCGAGTCGATGTTAGGGCGGAGTGAATGATAGTACTCCCAAGGTTGAAATTTAGAGCATGATAAAATTTTAAAATTTTTTTCTCATAAGCTACTAGAGATAAATCGATGAAATTTTGCGAAGTCAAAGAAATATGATCGAGCTATATTATAGATATTTTTCCACGATCCATTTGTTTAAATAATAATATTTTACATAATTTTTGGTTATACAATTGAAATTTTTAAAGTGTTCTTCACGCTAAAAAAAAATTTAAAAGTATGTAACACAACGCGGAAAATATTCACCTTTAATAAGCTCTAAATTTTAACCTTCAATAACTTTAACAAAAAAAGAATTTTTACGAAATATTTATATCACTGGGTATGCCTCTGATCCCCTTCCTAATGAACTGCTAATTTTCAAACTGGGAGATTTTTCAAAATTTTCGTAGACCACTTGACGTGGTTTGACCCTATATAAAGGGACAGTGGTTCGGAAATACTTTTTTCATCTAAATAGATTATATATGAAATATAATTCAATAAATATAGATAGAGATAATTTATATATTTATTTTTTTGTTTTGCATTGGCGGTCTTCGGCATCGCTTCACAAAAATAACACTGGTCGATCCAACACCGGGGTATTCAGAATTCTTTTATATGGAACTTCTTTCTGCACTGGCGGCTTTCGGCAGCGCTTTAAAATAATAACCCTAGTCGGTTTAAGACTGTGGTGTTGAGAGTTCTTTTGTGTTGAAATTCTTTCTGCACTAAATAATAATAAAGATGATACATAGAAAATTTGTTGATTCTTTTTTCATTATACAAAATGTGGCAACACTAATGTTATTTTTGCCATAAATGTAAAGTCACAAATCTTTTGAAACTGTAGGTGCGCTAAATAGTTATTAAAGTTAAGTAAAATTTAGATATATTACAATGTGTACAGTCTAAATAAAAATATATTAATTGAAAAATGTGTACAATTTGAGTCAAACGTAGTGAAATAATGTGTATTACTTTCACAAATTTTTGAATTTTAAATGCAAATATCTTGAAAACTATAAGTCAGAGATGGGTATATCTGTATACATTTTTTAATCCTATGGTGTTCATCCATCCATCCGTTCCACCAAATGGCGGCGCCAAAAGAATGGTAAGGTTGCCCCGCTATACATGGCATCAGTGTTTGAAATTGAATTGTGTACCATTGATTCAAGCAGTGATCGGTTTCGAAATATCGATACTCTCGATATTCGAGACTGGTGAGAACTGATAAAAATGAAAAATACGTTACAAAATAAAATTCCATTCCTTACTTGATATTAGTACTTAATGTTGATATTAAAAAAAAAATACCCTGGTTGGTGCAACACTGGGGTGTTCATGATTCTTTAGTGTCGAACTTGTTTTTGCAATGGTGGACTTCGGCCGCACTTCAAAAAAGTAAGCCTGGTTGGTTCAACATAGGGGTGTCTATGGTTCTTTCGCATAGAACTACGAGGTTATGGAAACTCCCTCTAGTGGCTGTGGGAGTTTCTAGATGTAGAAGTCAAACAGTACGGGGGGAAAGGACACCACCCTGCGGAACCCCCTGTTTAATTCTTCTCAGTTTAGATGTTTCACCTCGAAATAGTACAGATGATTGTCTACCGCTTAGATAGTTGATGGTCCTTCAGTCTTCAGTCCTGGAGGGAGCGTAGTTTTCTCGATGTCCTGCAGTATCGTTGTGTGGTTGACTATGTCAAAAGCTTTCGATATGTCCAACGCTCTTCCGACTTTCCACACATCGTGAATTTGAAGAGATAACTTACTCCCGGCGCGCCTAGATGCTTTAGTATAAGTATGTTGATTCCATCACGGCCAATGGATTTAGATGTTTTCGATTTGTTGATGGCATTCTGAAGCTCCTCATCGCTGAAAGTGGCGCGAAGTCGTTTGGCATTTTGCGCAGCGTACTTCTTCGGGTCCGAAGAGGCATGACCATTGAATTAAACTTCTCGGTCGTCATGTCTCTTCGGGTTAGACAAAGCCTTGACAGTAGCCCAAAGCTACCGGTGCTCTACCATCCGTCCGCTTATGATGGTTTATCATTCGCCGAATCTTCAAATTGCGATCCCTTATTCGAGGATCCCCGGGATCGGCATGGCGTAAGGTGTCGCGTTCATTAGCTAAAAGGGCTGATTCGGCTTGGAAATTACAGCGGATTTCCGCAACTCTTCCAGCTAGGACGAAGCGAGCAGTAGCTGCTGCGATCAGCGTTTGAAAAACTACGCTACTCTCGTAGCATTTCATTTTACTCTTGCTACCGCTCTCACTTTGTTGGGAGCCTTGGCATAACAATGTAATGTATGTGCTCTACTCTGCTCCGAGTTTTGTTAGGTAAAAATCTACAGCTGGAGCGGGAGCAAAAAATTAAATTCTGCGCTATGCTCTGGCGTAGCGGTAGCAAAAAATTGGGAGCGGTAGCACAGCGGAACTAATGAAAATTTTCATGTGCTACAGCTCCCGCATGTGTTTGTTGTTTGTTGTTTTTTTTTTTCTTTTTTGCTATTTTCTGTCATTTACAAGAATAGTACAAGTTGGTATATAAAAGAAAGTCGTTTATAACTCAAGAACGGCTGAACCGATTTGTCTTAAAATTGGTGGGGATGTAGCATAGAAGCAGGGTAAGGAGAGATAGATCCTATCTTTATGCTAAAATTCAATACAACTCATAAATACAAAAATTATATTTCAAATCATAAGCATTTGCTCAAAATTTATGTAAGAATCATTTGAAAATTTTAGTAATTCAAAAATAGAAAGAAATACATAAGTAAAAATTTTCATATCCAAACATGCTTAGTATATGGGTTATACTGATTTTGCTCCTTACCCAGGTAGTTTTTTTTTTTTAAGACGAACCCGTCCGATATACAGTCAAACCTGTATAAGCGAGAGTTCAAGGGAGCACAATTATATTCTCGCTTATAGAGGTTTCTCACTAACCCGAGTGCGATAAATTAACAACAAATAAAATCTATTGAGAAGAAAACAATACAAAATCAATGATAAGAAGTTCCACGAAATTAAGAATGGGTAATAAAATAGCAGATGTTAAATTTGTTATTTGTTTTGTCATTTGTTACTGTATATATGTATCTTCTATGTATGTATGTATTTTTATTGTAGCTGTAGTTCCTCATATATAATATTCATAAATAAATAAAGGTCGACTGTCGCTTATAGAGGTATAGATAAGTAGCAGTCTCACTTACGGAGGTCTATGAGGCAAAAACGACTCTCTCTTACAGAGGTTTTTGTTTCTCACTATTAGAGGAGGAAGCTTAAATAGACGCGTCCTAGCTATTACTCTCACTTATAGAGTTTTCTCACTAATCCAGTTCTCACTTATCCAGGTTTGACTGTATTTAATATCACAACAAAAAATGGCATTGAAATTTTCATCGTCAAGGCACTGCAAATACTTTGCTGGATTATTGGTCAAGGACGCAAATGCATTCATAACAAACCAAACGCGATATCTAACATAAAGATATAGCGGAATAATTGGAGTGTTGATAAAAAGGTTTATTATAATTTTAGATATACAGAAATCTTTTCGATTCTTTGCAATATACATTGAAGTATGTATATGCGTACAAATATTTTCTGTTATGTACTCAATGTGCGATGCCATAAAATACCTCTGATCTGTAGGAATTTAAAGATAAAAAATCAGGATTGTAGTGTATTTTCTATGGAAAATTTTTACATGCCTCGGTCCAGTTCTTAATGTTAATATTTAGGGCAAAAATTTTCAGGGAATTTTTTTGGGGGTATTTCCAAGGAAATTTCGTGACGGTACTGAAAAAAAATAATAGTTCAAAAAAAAAAAAACACCCTAATGTATATAAAAAGGGGGAAAGTACATGTAGTTAAAATTAATTTCGCAAATTCATAGTAATTGAGTATTGTAATACATTTGGAATAGATGATGTTTTGGTAATATAAAAATGGTAAATATTTTACATAATAAAAAAAAAAATTCATACTTTATTCAATTATTGTCTAATACACTTTATTAATATATTTCTTAAAATATTTGATTTTAGATTTATAAAGTCACTTGACGCAACAAGTGCCAAAATGATTTCCATAACATTTTTTTGATTGAATTATTCAATTAATTCAAATATTATGACAGAAAATAGCAAAATAGCAAAAAAAGAAAAAAAAACAACAAACACATGCGGGAGCTGTAGCACATGAAAATTTTCATTAGCTCCGCTGTGCTACCGCTCCCAATTTTTAGCTACCGCTACGCCAGAGCATAGCGCAGAATTTAATTTTTTGCTCCCGCTCCAGCTAAAGTTTTTTACCTAACAAAACTCGGAGCAGAGTAGAGCACATACTTTACATTGTTATGCTAAGGCTATGCTATCGCTCCCAACAAAGTGAGAGCGGTAGCGATTGCATAGCAATAATTTTAGAAATTTTGCTGCTACGGAGTAGTAAATGAGAACCCTGGCTGCGATCACCTTGCGGCAACGACGTTTGCCAACGCATACGTCCATAGGAATGGGTAGAGCGTTGAAGGTGCTTTCAGTAAATTCTGTGAAGCCGGCCCAGTTAGCTTTGTTAAAATTAACGAAGGTACGGTTGTCCACAGAAACGAAATCGGGAGGTTTCTCGACCGAGATAATTATGAGCAGGTGATCTGATGCGAGAGTTAGCGTAGGTCGCCAAGTTATGCTTTTTATCAAATAGCAAAGGTCATATCGGAATTTATCAAGATGAAGAACATTTTGAAAGATTTTGCGTTATTCCTAACACGATAATGAATTTTGGGAAAATGTTCAGCAGAGCGGATTTTCTAAAAAAAATACTCCATTTTTGTTGAGAAATATCTTAAAATTTTTGTTTTTAAACTTACTACAACAATACATAATAATAATTTGTTTGTTTTAATTGAAAAAGTGCTATCTTTAAACATATACTTTCCAATCATTCACTCACACTTTTTGATAATGTTAAATGTATACTTTCGTTCATTCATTTACATCATTTATAATGATGAGTTAATTTTTATTTATTTATTTTTTAATAAAAATAAAGAAACTAAAAATAAAACAATTGTGTCAATATTATACGCGATATTATAGCACCACTGTATATTAGAATGGGGACTATTGATCAATATACTGATCTTTTCGAATTATCGATACTTTCGCTATTCGGGCCTTAGCGATACTCGTCAAAAATCAGAAATACATAATAGGAACTTTATGATTTATTATAGTTAAAGTCGCAGTGGAACTCCAATCTGCAAGCAAAAGAATTTTGGATTGATCAGATTTGTTGTTTTTTTGTGAAGCGCTGCCGAAAGCCGTCGGTGCAGAAAAAAATTCCAAACAAAAGCGTCAAAATTACGATTCTTTTGGCACCGCGATTTGATGATACGGGTGGATAGAGGAACATTAAAATATATGTGCACATATACCCGCCTGAGCCTAATAGTTTTGAGACATTTGTATTTAAAGTTCAAAAATTTGTAAAAGTAATACACGCTATTTCAGTATGTTTAACTCAAATTGCACACATTTTTCAATTAATACATTTTTAATTACTCTGTACACATTGAAATATATCTATATTTCACAAACCGTTGTTGGATCGACCAGGGCTATTTTTCTTGAAACCCGGAGGAAAGTCGCCAACGGATTAACAAATTATACGCGAAATATTATATAAATTCCTCCATTTATTTAATAATATATGAGATATAATTCTTACGAGTGAAACAAAAGATGGAGTCACGTGTAGAAGTTCACGCAAGTGAGGAAAGTTCTCTGATCGCCATTCAATTGGGAGTGGCCAGAAACGATTCTTTTACACATGGCTCAAGCAGCTCACTACTTCCGGTCTTTGACCAAGAAGATAAAGATAAGAACATCCGTTAGAAGGCGAGCTAATGTGAGAAGGCGAAACATCCCCCACATAGGGTTGTGCGCTGGGTTTGGGACCCGCCACGTAAAAAATTCTACCAATGAAAATTAGCAATCAGCCTCGGATGAGAGAGCCCCCTTTTGATGACGACCGTGGCAAACGAAATAAAAACAATGAATTGAGGGCATGTACCTGGAATGTCCGGTCCCTTAATTGGAAAGGTGCCGCATCTCAGCTGGTTGATGTCCTCGTAAAAATAAAGGCTGACATCACCGCCGTCCAAGAAATCCGATGGACGGGACAATCACAGAGACGAGTAGGTCCTTGTGACATATACTACAGTGGCCATATAAAGGAGCGCAAGTTTGGTGTAGAATTCGTGGTGGGAGAGAGACTCCGTCGCCGAGTACTATCATTCACTCCGGTGAATGAACGTCTAGCCACAATCCGCATCAAAGCGAGGTTCTTCAACATATCGCTGATTTGCGCCCACGCCCCGACGGAAGAGAAGGACGATGTGACCAAAGATGCCTTTTATGAGCGGTCGGTAAATTCAGCCTCCACGACGAAACATCCCCAAATGGGTTGAGGCTGATTGACTTCGCTGGGGCCCGAAATATGGTTATCTGTAGTACTAGATTCCAGCATAAGAAGATTCATCAAGCTACCTGGCTGTCTCCAGATCGAAAAACTACCAACCAGATCGATCATGTTGTGTTAGACGGAAGACACGTCTCCAGTGTTTTAGATGTGCGTACGCTCCGGGGTCCTAACATCGACTCGGACCGCTATCTTGTTGCAGCCAAGATTCGCACCCGTCTCTGTGCAGCAAAAAACGCACGACAACAAACACAAGGAAGGTTCGACGTGGAGAAGCTGCAATCACAACAGACAGCCGAACGATTTTCTACTCGGCTTGCACTCCTGCTCTCTGAGAGCACTCGTCAACAACTCGGTATAAGGGAACTGTGGGACGGCATTTCAAACTCTTTTCTTTACGTACAGCTGCAACCGAAAACATTGGTTTTCGGAAAGTGCAAAAGAACAGCTGGTACGACGAGTAGTGCCGTGTCGCAGCGGAGAGAAAACAGACTGCCTACCTCGCAACGTTACGATCGACCACAACACGTGCGGGATGGGATAGATACCGAGAGTTGAAGAGGGAAGCGAGACGCATTTGCAGACAGAAAACGAAAGAGGCCGAAATGCGTGAGTACGAAGAGCTTGATAAGCTGGCCGACAGGGGTAATGCTCGAAAATTCTACGAAAAAATGCGGCGGCTTACAGAAGGTTTCAAGACCGGAGCATACTCTTGTAGAACCCCCAAAGGTGATCTAGTGACCGATGCTCAGAGCATACTTAAATTATGGAGGGAACACTTCTCCAGCCTGCTGAATGGCAGTGAACGCAACGCCAGAAGAAGGCGAACCCGAGTCCCCAATCGATGACGATGGAACAGACGTTCCATTGCACGACCGTGAAGAAGTTCGAATAGCAATTACCCGCCTGAAGAACAACAAAGCGGCGGGGGCCGATGGATTGCCGGCCGAGCTATTCAAACACGGCGGCGAAGAACTGATAAGGAGCATGCATAAGCTTCTTTGTAATATATGGTCGGACGAAAGCATGCCCAACGATTGGAATTTAAGTGTGCTATGCCCAATCCATAAAAAAGGAGACCCCACAATCTGTGCCAACTACCGTGGAATTAGCCTCCTCAACATCGCATATAAGGTTCTATCGAGCGTATTGTGTGAAAGATTAAAGCCCACCGTCAACAAACTGATTGGACCTTATCAGTGTGGCTTCAGACCTGGAAAATCAACAACCGACCAGATATTCATCATGCGCCAAATCTTGGAAAAGACCCGTGAAAGAAGAATCGACACACACCACCTCCTTGTCTATTTCAAAGCTGCTTTCGACAGCACGAAAAGGAGCTGCCTTTATGCCGCGATGTCTGAATTTGGTATCCCCGCAAAACTAATACGGCTGTGTAAGCTGACGTTGAGCAACACCAAAAGCTCCGTCAGAATCGGGAAGGACCTCTCCGAGCCGTTCGATACCAAACGAGGTTTCAGACAAGGCGACTCCCTATCGTGCGACTTTTTCAACCTGCTTCTGGAGAAAATAGTTCGAGCCGCAGAACTAAATATAGAAGGTACCATCTTCTATAAGAGTGTACAGCTGCTGGCGTATGCCGCTGATATTGATATCATCGGCTTTAACACCCGCGCCGTTAGTTCTGCTTTCTCCAGACTGGACAAGGAAGCAAAACAAATGGGTCTGGCACTGAACGAGGGCAAGACGAAATATCTCCTGTCATCAAACGAACAGTCGTCGCACTCGCGACTTGGCACCCACGTCACTGTTGACAGTCATAACTTTGAAGTTGTTGATAGTTTCGTATAGTTGGGAACCAGTGTAAACACCACCAACAATGTCAGCCTGGAAATTCAACGCAGGATAACTCTTGCCAACAGGTGCTACTTCGGAATGAGTAGGCAATTGAGAAGTAAAGTCCTCTCTCGACGAACAAAAGCTAAACTCTATAAGTCGCTCATAATTTCCGTATTTCTATATGGTGCAGAGGCTTGGGCGATGACAGCAACCGATGAGTCGACGTTAAGAGTTTTCGAGAGAAAAGTTCTGCGAAAGATTTATGGTCCTTTGCGCATTGGCCACGGCGAATATCGCATTCGATGGAACGATGAGCTGTTCGAGATATACGACGACATTGACATAGTTCAGCGAATTGAAAGACAGCGGCTACGCTGGCTAGGTCATGTTGTCCGGATGGACGAAAACACTCCAGCACTGAAAGTATTCGACGCAGTACCCGCCGGCGGAAGCAGAGGAAGAGGAAGACTTCCACTCCGTTGGAAGGACCAAGTGGAGAAGGTCCTGGCTTCGCTTGGAATATCCAATTGGCGCCACGTAGCGAAAAGAAGAAACGACTGACGCTCTGTTGTTAACTCGGCTATAGTCGCTTAAGCGGTGTCTACGCCAATTAAGAAGAAGAAGAAACAAAATTGCTTTTGAACCATTGACCCTTTATATAGTAAACAGAAAAGCTGTTGACCTCCTCTTTCACGAAACGAATTTTTCATTTTTATTAATTCTCGTTCAGACTCGAATATCGCGAGTATCGATATTTCGTAACCGATCACTTCTTATATCAATAGTACCCAATTGAATTTACAACAGTGGTGCCATGCAAGCAAGCAAGCATATCGTGTAAATTCATATTTTTGGGTTTTTATGACAAAAAATCATAAAAATAGGTCTTGCACCATATATATTTGTAAAGTAGAATTAAAAACAAGAATTTTAAGGGATTTCCCGTAAAACTTGGTGTTTGTTTTCAAAAACTAACTAACTCGTTTGGAATATGGTAACACTATTATTTGACAACAAGTAACACTTATTGTTATTGGGCGTGTTATAATATTTATGTAAAATATAAAATGCTTATTTTAAGCAAATATCTAAAAAATTAACAAAAAATAAAGATGTAGAAATATTGCAGTAAAGTGTAAGTGCATAAAAAGTGCATAATATGAAAGAAAAAGTTACTATAAATCGAGAAATTGCAAAATTAAATTTGGGAAATTTTCAAATTTAAATGCATATATCTCGAAAACTATAAGTTTGCGGCGGCTATAATTATATATTATCTTAATCTGGAGCATCAGCCCTATCCAACCATACCACTTTTAACCCTGAAATCGTGGGATGGTATACTAAAGCCGACCCATTTCTGGATTCATTGATATTTCTTAAATACACTTATTCGTGTCTCCACATGACCTACTCTCCTAAAGCAGACATTCACAAACACTTGCTATCTTATTTTACTTATTATATATTTACACAAGCGAACATTCTATTATTTATATCGTAAACGTTTTCATCACTTATCACAAAGTCATAAAAAACTCCCTATTATAATATACATAAAATATTATTCTTAATAACTTCTTTTCAACATTTACGGCACAAATTAATTCACGAAACAGTCAGCATAACGACGATATGAAAAATTAATTACCCTGCTTCTGCATTCGCAACATAATTTGTCTACCTACTACCAATTCATACCAAAAGGTCCGCAATATTTTTCTGTCGGAATTTGTTATCTTGACAAATCTTTACGAATTCGCAAGGCGTATATAGAATAAGGGTGCTCGCCTTTAGAGCAATTCAAGATTTCAGGTCTTTGATACAAAATTTATTTGATTGGTCATTTCTGTGCTCGCTTCTGCTCTGTTTCAAAAAGTTTTGACACGATTCCGATTACTTTGGCGGAGGGGTAAAAAAACCGAATTTCCATATAAATGGGGTATCTACGGATAGGGGAGCTCCTCCAGAGGAGGAATATCCAAAAATAATGTAAAAATTACTAATATTTTTTAAAATATTCACGTTTAAAAATTTGCACTAAGAAAACATGATATTTCTCTATGTTTCACAAAATTTTTTCACATTTTTTACTTTGTATATTTAAATACACACTCTAAGCTTTGAAATAAGCTCACATTTCACATTTCACATTTATTTTTCAATTTTTAAGCTAAATTTTGTAATTTAAAAATCCCTTGTCAAATTCATGGCTGATAAGTTCACAATGTTTATATTTACGAGGAAAACCAGCTTTGCCACACCTTAAAAACCAAAAGTGAAGTATTTTTTCAGCGTTCCACAGCGTTTTCTTTGGATGCACTTTCGAGTGTATCTTTTTTCTTTATTAACTATAAAAAATATAAAGAATATTTTTCAAGCTAAAATTCAATATGTGAACACTTTTCCATATACATACATATATGAATATATGAATAATATGTGATTTATATTTAATAAACACAGATAAGTAAAATCGAGTGATAATATTATATATATGATTGTAATATAACATTTATACATATTACAATTCTATACTATAATAAAATCATCTCACAATGTTATACATTTTTTATATTTGTATTTATTACATAATAATTTATAATTGCGTTCAGAGCTTCTGAATTTTTCGATGTTCACGTCGTTTGGACATCTAGTCCAAACTAGTCTAGTCAATTGTTGCAGATTAGCGCCTAAGGAAATCTTGGCGATAATTTGTTGCTTTGTAACGAAAGTAAATGTGATGACTGTCCATGGTCATCTTAATAACTGGCGCAAACAAAATAACGAGTCTTCCCTAAGTTGTGGAACTATAGTAGATTACTATAGTTACCTTAGGGAAGTAGCCGAAGTAATATGTTCCAATGCAGATTTTTGTCTCGGTGGAAAAGGGAAAACGGTGCAGATTGACGAGACGTTTCTAACGA
The DNA here is from genome assembly GCF_016617805.1 of Bactrocera tryoni. NCBI lineage: Eukaryota > Metazoa > Arthropoda > Insecta > Diptera > Tephritidae > Bactrocera > Bactrocera tryoni. The sequence continues at coordinate 11,427,674 of NW_024395824.1, read as the reverse complement.
AACGTAAGTACAATCGTGGCCGTTTAACCGAACAAATGACAATAATTGTATTGGGAATACTATGTAAGGAAGACAAAATATGCCGCTTTTTCCGAGTGAATGGAAAAAGCAAGGCAGATTTGTGGCCTTATATTAAAAAATTCGTTCATCCAGATACTACCCGCATCTGCAGTGATGGTGGAAAGCAGTATCATGGAATACAACGAATTTTTGGTGAGAATACCACTTGCTTAACCACCAATCACAGCATTGGTGAGTATGTTGAGCAAGGTAATCCCGAAAACACAATCAACGATTTGGAATGCAGAAATCGTTGGTTGAAAAATGAGATTAAAAGTCGTCGTAGTCCAAAACTTCTCCATCAATACATGGCTCTGTTTGATTATCGCCATAACTTCCTTGAGAAGAGTTATGGTGATGATCTTGGATCGCAGATAATGGAGATGCTTATGGACATTAAGAAAGTGTACCCGGGCTATGTGGATGGAATTCTACAGACAGGGATGGAATTAAAAAATTTAGAAGAACCTACTGTAGAGTCAGAAGATTTGGGTGACATTGTTCCTCCACCAAAACATTCTCGCCCGATGACTATTCAGGATCTCATTGATGATGCACTGTCTGATGAAGATCAAGATGAAACACTTGAAATTGACGATCCTGAATTCAATCTTAAAGATTATCAATAAATATACAAATTTCACGTACACAGCAATTATTTTAAAATGAATTTAAAAAATCCAAGATTTGGATAACCGCATCTGTTGATAAACATCCCTGTGATTCAACCAGGGTATTTTTAAAGCGCGACAAAAGCGAAAGCGGTGTCTACGCCAGTAAAGAAGAAGAAGATTGCATGTGTGTAAATTAATCATAATCTTCAATCTTGAATTCAGGATCGTCAATTTCAAGTGCCTCATCTTGATCTTCATCAGACAGTGCATCATCAATGAGATCCTGAATAGTCATCGGGCGAGAATGTTTTGGTGGAGGAACAATGTCACCCAAATCTTCTGACTCTACAGTAGGTTCTTCTAAATTTTTTAATTCCATCCCTGTCTGTAGAATTCCATCCACATAGCCCGGGTACACTTTCTTAATGTCCATAAGCATCTCCATTATCTGCGATCCAAGATCATCACCATAACTCTTTCAAGGAAGTTTTGGCGATAATCAAACAGAGCCATGTATTGATGGAGAAGTTTTGGACTACGACGACTTTTAATCCATTTTTCAACCAACGATTTCTGCATTCCAAATCGTTGATTGTGTTTCGGGATTACCTTGCTCAACATACTCACCAATGCTTGATTGGTGGTTAAGCAAGTGTATTTCACCAAAAATTCGTTGTATTCCATGATACTGCTTTCCACCATCACTGCAGATGCGGGTAGTATCTGGATGAACGAATTTTTAATATAAGGCCACAAATCTACCTTGCTTTTCCATTCACTCGGAAAAAGCGGCATATTGTCTTCCTTACATAGTATTCCCAATACAATTATTGTCATTTGTTCGGTTAAACGGCCACGATTGTACTTACGTTTCGTTAGAAACGTCTCGTCAATCTGCACCGTTTTTCCCTTTCCACCGAGACAAAAATCTGCATTGGAGCATATTACTTCGGCTACTTCCCTAAGGTAACTATAGTAATCTACTATAGTTCCACAACTTAGGGAAGACTCGTTATTTTGTTTGCGCCAGTTATTAAGATGACCATGGACAGTCATCACATTAACTTTCGTTGCCTAGATGTCCAAACGACGTGAACATCGAAAAATTCAGAAGCTCTGAACGCAATTATAAATTATTATGTAATAAATACAAATATAAAAAATGTATAACATTGTGAGATGATTTTATTATAGTATAGAATTGTAATATGTATAAATGTTATATTACAATCATATATATAATATTATCACTCGATTTTACTTATCTGTGTTTATTAAATATAAATCACATATTATTCATATATTCATATATGTATGTATATGGAAAAGTGTTCACATATTAAATTTTAGCTTGAAAAATATTCTTTATTTTTTTATAGTTAATAAAGAAAAAAGATACACTCGAAAGTGCATCCAAAGAAAACGCTGTGGAACGCTGAAAAAATACTTCACTTTTGGTTTTTAAGGTGTGGCAAAGCTGGTTTTCCTCGTAAATATAAACATTGTGAACTTATCAGCCATGAATTTGACAAGTGATTTTTAAATTACAAAATTTAGCTTAAAAATTTAAAAATAAATGTGAAATGTGAAATGTGAGCTTATTTCAAAGCTTAGAGTGTGTATTTAAATATACAAAGTAAAAAATGTGGAAAAATTTTGTGAAACATAGAGAAATATCATGTTTTCTTAGTGCAAATTTTTAAACGTGAATATTTTAAAAAATATTAGTAATTTTTACATTATTTTTGGATATTCCTCCTCTGGAGGAGCTCCCCTATCCGTAGATACCCCATTTATATGGAAATTCGGTTTTTTTACCCCTCCGCCAAAGTAATCGGAATCGTGCCTACTTTCGCGTAGTACTCCTTTCTGCGTTGACGGCCTTCGGCCGCGCTCAAAAAAAATAACCTTGGCCGAGCGAATACCCGGGGCGGCTGAAGTAATATCGCGTAGCACTCCTCTCTGCGTTGGCGGCCTTCGGCCGCGCTCTAAAAAAATAACTCTGGCCGAGCGAATACCCGGGGTGACTGAAGTACTTTCGCGTAGTACTCCTTTCTGCGTTAAAAATAAAAAAATATATTGACTTTTTGTTATAAAGTGGTTATATTCTTTGGTTATTATGGACTCATATTCAAACAAAATTTAAGTTTTCGTTAAAAAATTGATAAATTTTGATTATTATTTCTGTCAGCGATTTCCATTTATTTTTTATGATACATTGGTTTGTATATTAGGTGACGATATACATATATATATATATTATATTTAAAATATGAGTTTGAGTGCATAACCAATAAAACCAAAAAATATAACTACTTTATATCCAAAACTCATATTTTAAATATAATAATATATATATCGTCCCCTAAAATACAAACCAATGTATCATAAAAAATAAATGGAAATCGCTGACAGATATAATAAAATTACATTTTGCACTCGTAGTGCATGATGTTCACTACTAAAAATTACGACGAAATGGAGCGCTGCCATGTGATAATAAGGAAATTCGCTGAAATTCTTTTTTTCTCAAAAAATCCTCTATCTATTCATATGGATATGTTCTTTATTTAATTTAATAAACAAATAAGTAATATTATATAGTAATATTATATAATAATATTATGCCAACGCATAAAGGAGTATTACGCGAAAGTACTTCAGTCACATAAATTACATATTACACATATACATATGTAGAAAGTATTTTTTAGGCTGGGATTTAGAATGGGATCCCCGGATTCCGGGAAAGAATGGGTATCACTGGAAAGGTGACGTTCTCCAGATCACAAAGATATATGTATAAGTTATTCACAATATACAAATTATCAATGTAAAAGTTGTAAATTTTTCATCTTTAAATGCAAATAACTTTAAAACTATAAGTCAGCGGCAACTATATATATATATATATATGTATATATATTCGTGATCTAGTATCCTTTCCAGTGATACCCATTTTATTCCCAAAATCCGGGGATGCTATTCTAAATTTTACCCATTTTTTTATAGTTAATATAGAAAAAAGAATAACGCGAAAAAAACAAACCAAGAAAAATTGTTAAAAATCCTATATATTTGCTGTTTAAGATGTGGCAAGGCTCGTTTTCCTCATATTTGTAAACAATCTAACCTTTTCAACGATGAGTGTGCTAAGTGATTTTTAAATTAATAAATGTAGGTAAAATATAGCAAAATAAAAGTGAAATGTAAACTTATTTCAATGTTTGGAATGTATATTTAAATATACAGAGTGAAAAACTTGAAAAAATTTAGTGAAACATAAAGAAATACCATGTGTTATTAGTGCAAATTGTTGGTCTTTTAATCGTGAATATTTTAAACAATAAAATTTATTTTTATATTATTTTTGGATATTTCTTCTCTGGAGAAGCTCCCCTATCCGTATATACCCCATTTATACGGAAATTCGGTTTTTTTACCCGTCCGCCAAAGTAATCGGAATGGTTAACGCGATATTTGCATACTTCAGTGGTAGTGTTGAAATTGCAAAATACTCAAAAATTATAAAATACCCAATCTAATATTTTTCAACAGTGGCGTCTTTAGCAAATGTTATAAAAAATGCGAGTTTTGACAGCTCTCTCGAATCAAAGAGTGTCGTATCAACCCAGCGGGATAATGGTTCACCGCTTATATTTTTCTTTGAAGAATGCTTTGAAGAAAATTCTATGTAGAATTCTTCGATACCAGGTAATGTATAAAAGTACGCTATGCGGCTAAATTCTACTGTGCTCATATTTACAATCAAGTAAGCACATGAAAAACGTTACAATACAATATATAAACAACAAATACAAATTGATGGAATAAAATTTATAAGTAAATATTTTCATTATTTCGTCAAACCGTCAAGCATTTGAAGAAAATTTGCACAAAGTTCTTTGTGTTTAGGTGAGCAGCTATTTTAATTAAAAATTTTGTGTTTAAACTTTCAGTAAAGAAATAAAAGAATGTTCTCGAAAAGGCACGTGAGAAGACTAATTAAAAATGAAGAAAGTGAATTTTACGGAATGGCTGAAAACACAAATGTTGAAACTGATTCTTAAGAGGAAAGCACTTTAATGCGTTACTATTTGGTAAGTTTTTCGTGTTTTTATCATTGAAAGACATAACTTCAAATTTATAAATACATACGGTTTAAACTTTTTTTGTAGAATGTGTGAAAGTAGAAGGCTTTACCGAATCGGACTATGCTCACCAAATGCAAAAAAGCATTAGACTCGCCAAAGGCCGTTTTTTAAAAGTCTCGTTGCTTGCAAAAAACGAAAAGAGACTCAGCCACAAAATTAAAAGAAAACCATTCCTTTTTATACATAAATACTTATTTCCATAACGAAATACATACATGCACTTTCCTAAATAAGGCAAAATTAATATGCAATTTTTTCTATTCTGCTATTGACCTTGGCATCGAAGAATTCTTCGTTACCTTTGGCATCGAACAATTCTTCGTTAACTGCGGCATCGAAGAATTCTTTGTTAACTTTGGCATCGAAGAATTCTTCGTTGCTATGGTAAGTGAAAGGGGGATCTCTTTCTTTTCCTAGGACATCGCCGTGTTAATTTTCATCGATCGGAGTAAGCGATACAATCATGCTGCATCGTTTACCTCGCTCGTTTACCAATGTCTACTATATCCCGCTGGGAATTTATCTATGACTATACTAGTGCTGCCTTGTTTGTTTGGGTTTGGTATAGTTTGTTATATTCGTTGGAGGGTAACGAATGGCTACGGGCATGGATTTTATCCCTTTATTTAAAAAATTAAAACAATTCATATAAAAAAACTTATATTTTAAATCATAAGCATGTGTTCACCATTTATGTAAGAATCATTGGATTTTTTTTTATTAAAAACAAGAACATCATACATTTTTACGAACGTATTATATGGATTATAATCATAATTTGAGGTGAGTGCATAATATCACAAATATTCCGACAGCATTACACAGAACTATTACTCAACCTATTTGGGGATGTTTCTTTGTGGAGGCTGAATTTAGTCACTATTATGCCATAAATACTTTCTTTGCTCACCCTGGCGTTAAAGTTGCCAATCACGATTTAGACATCGTGGCGGGTAGGTAGGTGCGCCACGGCGACGCAAGTATTCGACGACGGAGTCTCTCTCCCATAACGAATCTCACACCAAACTTTCGCTCCTTTATATGGCCCCTGTAGGGGTGTGTTAAAATTCACTACAATTCATAAATACAAAAATTATATTTCAAATCATAAGCATTTGTTCAAAATTCATGTTTGTAAGAATCATTTATTTAAGTGTGCTATGCCCAATCCATAAAAAAGGAGACCCCACAATCTGCGCCAACTACCGTGGGATTAGCCTCCTCAACATCGCATATAAGGTTCTATCGAGCGTATTGTGTGAAAGATTAAAGCCCACCGTCAACAAACTGATTGGACCTTATCAGTGTGGCTTCAGACCTGGAAAATCAACAACCCACCAGATATTCACCATGCGCCAAATCTTGGAAAAGACACGTGAAAGGAGAATCGACACACACCACCTCTTCGTCGATTTCAAAGCTGCTTTCGACAGCACGAAAAGGCCAGCTGCCTTTATGCCGCGATGTCTGAATTTGGTATCCCCGCAAAACTAATACGGCTGTGTAAACTGACGTTGAACAACACTGAAAAGCTCCGTCAGGATCGGGAAGGACCTCTCCGAGCCGTTCGATACCAAACGAGGTTTCAGACAAGGCGACTCCCTATCGTGCGACTTCTTCAACCTGCTCCTGGAGAAAATAGTTCGAGCTGCAGAACTAAACAGAGAAGGTACCATCTTCTATAAGAGTGTACAGCTGTTGGCGTATGCCGACGATATTGATACCATCGGCCTCAACACCCGCGCCGTTAGTTCTGCTTTCTCTAGGCTGGACAAGGAAGCACAGAAAATGGGTCTGGTAGTGAACGAGGGCAAAACGAAATATCTCCTGTCATCAAACAAACAGTCGTCGCACTCGCGACTTGGCTCTCACGTCACTGTTGACAGTCATAACTTTGAAGTTGTAGATAATTTCGTCTATTTAGGAACCAGCATTAACACCACTAATAATGTCAGCCTGGAAATCCAACGCAGGATTGCTCTTATGCGCCAACAGGTGCTACTTCGGACTGAGCAGGCAATTGAAAGAGTAAAGTCCTCTCTCTCGACGAACAAAAAAGCAAAACTCTATAAGTCGCTGGCATAATTCCCGTCCTGCTATATGGTGCAGAGGCTTGGGCTTGGGCGATGACAGCAACCGATGAGTCGACGTTACCAGTTTTCGAGAAAAAAATTCTGCGAAAGATTTATGGTCCTTTGCGCATTGGCCACGGCGAATATCGCATCCGATGGAACGATGAGCTGTACGAGATATATGACGACATTGACATAGTTCAGCGAATTAAAAGACAGCGGCTACGCTGGCTAGGATCATGTTGTCCGGATGGATGAAAACACTCCAGCTCTGAAAGTATTCTGAAGCAGTACCCGCCGGGGGAAGCAGAGGAAGAGGAAGACCTCCACTCCGTTGGAAGGACCAAGTGGAGAAGGACCTGGCTTCGCTTGGAATATCCAATTGGCGCCACGCAGCGAAAAGAAGAAACGACTGGCGCGCTGTTGTTAACTCGGCTATAATCGCGTAAGCGGTGTCTACGCCAATTAAGAAGAAGAAGAAGAATCATTTGAATATTTGAGCCCTTGATTTTGAAAGTGGTATAGGTTAAAAATTTTAAAAATCTACTTTATCAGCTATTACTTATCAAATCTTAATAAAATAACATAATCTGAAGAGATTAGCAGCATGCGATGCAAATTAACTCTTTAAAATGTGTTTATTTTTTAGTTGTTAACTGAAATACAGATATTGTTCGTTTTGATAGTGGTATAAGTCAGTGTGTTCACAAAGTAATTTTGTCATGTCTTCAGATAGTGGTTCAGGTATAATGAAGTACAACTTTTAATGTAAAAACCTACTATTTAAAGTTAATTGTAGACATTTTACGGCGAATAAATATAAGTAATGCTCCCAAGAAATGAAAACGAATAAGAATGATGTCGTCTTCTGATGAATCAGCTCATAGCTTAAAAGTGAATTCGGAACCCTTACAAATGGAAGAAAGCAAAATGAAATCAAGAAACAGGACACGCAATCGACAGAATTATGCACAAAATATAAGAAAAATGAAGAGAAATCGTGGAAAGGAATATTAAACAAAAAACTCTAAGCTTGTGAGTGCTAAACTTTTCGAAAACATAGATTGTCTTTGTTCCAAAAAGTGTTTAAATGGAATCGGATATGAAGACAGGAAAGCAAATTTTGATTATTTTTGGAATTTAGCAAGTTTCGAAAAACAGAATATGTTTCTGTATGGTTTGATTAGAAAACAATCAATAAAACAAAAACGCCCCAGAAATCACAAAGGATATATGAGAAAATGGAGTCCTAAGTTTCATCTATATGTATGTATGAGTTCGGAAGTTTCTGTTTGAAAAACTTTTTTTTTTGATACTTTCAAAATATCTAACGGAAGATTAAGCCGTGCCTTAAATTCTGAAACACCTGAGATGGATGGTCGTGGCAAAATGGCTAGTCTTCTTCTTATTCTTAATTGGCGTAGACACCGCTTACGCGATTATAGCCGAGTTAACAACAGCGCGCCAGTCGTTTCTTCTTTTCGCTACGTGGCGCCAATTGGATATTCCAAGCGAAGCCAGGTCCTTCTCCACTTGGTCCTTCCAACGGAGTGGAGGTCTTCCTCTTCCTCTGCTTCCCCCGGCGGGTACCGCTTCGAATACTTTCAGAGCTGGAGTGTTTTCATCCATCCAGACAACATGACCTAGCCAGCGTAGCCGCTGTCTTTTAATTCGCTGAACTATGTCGATGTCGTCGTATATCTCGTACAGCTCATCGTTCCATCGAATGCGGCATTCGCCGTGGCCAACGCGCAATGGACCATAAATCTTTCGCAGAACTTTTCTCTCGAAAAGTCGTAATGTTGACTCATCCGTTGTGGACATCGTCCAAGACTCTGAACCATATAGCAGGAACAAAAAATGGCTAGCTCACCTAGAAAAACAGATGAAGAAAAAATTAAAGTAGTACGAGATCATATTCTGAGTTTTCCAGCATGTGAGAGTCATTACACGCGATCACATCACACTTCAGATCGAAAGTATCTAAGTGCTGACTTAGATATTCGAAAAATGTATAGGCTATTTGTGGAAAAATGTGGTGAAAATAATACATCATGTGTATAAAGGAGTGGACTTATAGAAAAATATTTAATACTGAGTTCAACCTAAATTTTTATACTCCTCGTAAAGGCAAGTGCCAAAAGTGTGATTCGATAAAACTAAAAATTATAGCATTCAGTAATGAAGACGAGAAGTTGCATCTTATGGAAATTCATGGTTCACATCTTAAAAGTGCCGAACAGGCTAGAAAAAGTTTAACAGATGACATACAAAGAACAAAAGATAACCCGAGTGAAAATTACGGATTCACATTTGACCTAAAGAAAGCGCTTCCTTATCCAAAACTTTCTGTTTCGGTAGCTTACTATAAGCGCAACATGTATGTATACAATATAGGGTTTCATAATTTCCACAATGGAAATGCTAAAATGTATGCATGGGATGAAACAATCGCCTCAAGAGGATCACAGGAAGTTGCGTCCTTCATCTTAAAGCACATTCGGGACATTACCACTCAAAAGTATATAATAGCTTACAGTGATGCCTGCTCAGGACAAATTCGAAACATTAACATAGCTTTAATATGGTTAAAAATTGTTCAGTCATCTGATAATAATGTTGCAACAATTGATCATAAATTTATGGTATCCGGCCATTCTTTTTTGCCAAATGATCGCGATTTTGGTTTGATAGGAACTAAAATTAAAAAATCGAATTATTTATACATCCCTGAGAATTATTATAATTTAATAAAATCATGTAAGATGAGAAACCCATTTTCGGTAGTACAAATGGATCAAAAAGATTTTTTTTCTACAAGACAACTAAAAGAATCAACGAATAATAGAAAGAAAAACATCAATGGAGAAGCCTTGGTTAAAAATATAATGGATCAGATTTCTAAAAAATGCACCATATAAGATGTTTTGCAAAACTTCCTTGGATGACAACTCCGAATTCAAAGTATTAGACCTCTCACCTAAAAAAGGAAGACCTAGAATATACGGAAATATTGATTTACTTCCATTACACACAACCATTAGACCAATAACAAAAGAAAAACGTAAAGATATGATGGATCTACTACCCTATATTCCACCAATTTTTCACAAACACTTTATTTCCCTAAATACTAATGAATAATTTACTTAGTCGCAATGAAATGAATTTGAATAAAATGTTAATTACTAATAAAATTGTTTTATTGGGGGTATAAGTCATTTATAAAGTCATGCAGTTAATTTTGAAAGTGGTACAAGTCGTTTAAACCTTTCAAAACACATTTTCTTTTAAAAATGGCTATAAATTTCACAATCATAATAAATACTTGTTTGTTGGAACTACTTTACTGTCTAAAAATCATAATCCATAATGCAAGAATATTTTTTAATCCTTTAAAATGCAAAACTCTAAATATCTCGAAACAAAAAAAATATGACTTAAACTACTTTCAAAATTATGGGCACATTTCAATTCTTCAAAACAAAAAAATAACATTAATAAAAACAATAAAAAATCACATGTCTATGTGAATAAAATAATAAAAGAAATTCGTGTTGGTTACACCATTTATAACTTAAGAACGACTGAACCAATTTGGCTGAAAATTGGTGAGGAGGTAGCTTAGAACCAGGATAAGGACACAGGCTTTTTTAAATTCTTTATGTTAAAATTCAATACACAGCCACAGTAAAACGTGGACTGGTCCTCTAGTTCTAGATAAAGTATTATAGATTTGATCTGTTTTACATGTTTTATTTTCCAAGTGCTCCTTGAATTTGAGTCTTGAGTCCACTATTACACCAAAGTACTTCAACTGTGGCTGTGAAGCAATTTCACGTTTCATTTAACATTCTCATAAGGTGAGCGATATCTTTTCTTCAATTTTCCTAGAGCTTATGAGCAAGACTTCGGCGTAAACCATTTTTGCAGTAATTCATTTGATCCGTGGGTCATCCAGATGTTTATCCACGGCAACCACTGCACTATGGTCGGAAATTTCATTTCGTTGGCCAAAAGTCAAAATATTTGCAGTCCCGAAATATGTTGTTGTTTCTGAAATCTAGTAGTCAACGCTCCAAAACAACCAAAAATGAATTTTGTTGTTGTAATATGCAATTCACCGTTATTCGGTGAGTCATCGAAGTTGAATTTGTTTGCTTTATTTGTAAACATAATTGCGTTCGGTGTTTTATAGTGCTTACTTCAATTGCTTGTTAAAGCTGAAAACAAAGCGTGTTAAATAAAAGTTTAAATGGAACACGAAGGTGATGGTAAGTTTATTAATTTTGTAAAATATAATACTCAAAAGTTGGATACTCTAAAAAATAAAATAACTTTTTCCAAAAGTCTTTAACATTTTGGAATTTATTTTATTTGTTAAGTTTGAGTAAGCTTAACACATTTTGTTTAGGAGTGTTAAGCATAAGATTAAAAACCAAATTACTTTGAAGTGTTAAGTTTTTGAAAATGTTTATCTCGATTTGCAGTTTTTTGCGGTTTTTGAGTAATTTTTTTTTCAGTCGTCATTTGTTTACAGAATTCAGCAGTTTTTGATATTTGGTTGACCAAGCAGAAGAAAGGAAAAAATAAGGACGCATTAATAACTTATTTTATACAAAAATGTGGAGCCGATAACATTTCAGATGAATGCTATAAGTATTTAACAAAAAAACACGCATGCTTAACAATAATTTGTCTGCAATGTGGGAAAAGTGTCATAGAAGATTAGATGATTTTAAAATTAAATATTCTGGCTAGCTTTGTTCAGAAACTGTAATAAACAGGCAAATAAATAACACTTCCACAGAGACTCAATGCACAGTAGAACTAAGCCCAGATGAAAAAATTGTATCACTAACTGGACGCCCGCAACTTAAGTACTCTGAGAAATCTAAACGAAGTAAGAGAAGAGAAGCAGCAAACCTCTCGATGTCAGAACACAACGAAACAAATCTGTTAGTTCAAGCAGCATCAATTTCGGCTCGAAAAGAAGGGCAAGTAGATTTGGCAGTTGTTTTAAAAGAAACCATCGAAAGTCCATCAAGACCATCCAAGATTAGGAATCTATATGTCGATGATGTAAAAGCACCTATTGTATTGTCTGATGAGGAAGCGTTAGCATTTCTTCTCGAAAACAATTTTTCTAAGCGGCAATACTGTTCCATCCGGACTTCTAGCAAGGAACGTAACGCTAATATTTATCCACCCTATGATAATATATTAGCAATAAAAAGTAAGTGCAGACCCGATGGTGTACTTGTAGATGACAAATGTGCAAAGGTTCCTTTACAAATGCTTTTAAACCATACGGCTAAAAGAATTATAGAGATGCAAAAGGAAGTATTTGCGACAATTACGGGTAACTTCATATCAACGGAAATGATATTTAGCTCCGGTTTTGACAGCAGCTCTGGTCAATCTCAATATAAGCAATCTTTCCTTGATCAAAGTACATCACGAAATGCTGATTCATGTCTTTTGGCCACAACAGTGATTCCCTTGAGACTCTTGAGTAGCGCGGGAGCCCCGATTTGGAATAATTGTTTTCCGCAGTCCACAAGATTTTGTCGGCCTTTAAAATTAGAATCCACGAGTGAAACTAAGGAAGTGATAACAAGAGAAGCTGCTGACTTAAATAAACAAATTCAAGAGCTTGAAAACTTACATGTTGAAATCGAAGCTGGTAAGATAATCGAAATAATGTTCAGAGTGTTTTTAACTGTTATAGATGGAAAAGTTTTGAATGTTTTAACCGATACAAAATCAAATCAAAAATGTCCAATATGCCATGGAACCCAAACTGACTTTGTTAAAGTCACAGATTATAACAGCGTAAAATTTCATCCTATCGATGGAAATCTATAGTACGGAATTAGTCCACTGCACTCCTGGATTAGATTTTTTGAGTTCGTACTACATTTAGGATACAAGATGGAAGTAAAGAAATGGAAAATTAGATCGGAGGAAGATAAAGATGCAATTAAGATAAGAAAAGAGTATATCCGGAGTGAGTTGTGGAAAGAACTAAGTCTTCATGTTGATGTTCCGAAAGCAGGTGGTTGTGGTTCCACAAATGACGGCAACACGTCGCGAAGAGCATTTACGGAATATGATAAATTTTCGAAAATTTTAGGAGTAGACACTGAATTAATATTTCGAGTGAGAATAATATTAATATGTTTATCTTGTCAATTTTCCCTAAATTTGGATAAATTTGAAGAGTATTGATTTCAAACTGGTCAATTATATCAAAGCAAGTACCCTGGTTGCCAATGACTCCCACAGTACTTAAAGTTATAGTTCACTCAAAGCAAATAATGCATAATACACCACTTCCTGTTGGTTACTTCGGAGAGGATGCAGCTGAGTCACGAAACAAAATATATAAAAGCGACAGACTGCACCATGCACGTAAGACTAGCCGCATTGATAATCTTTTCGATGTATTTCATAGAGCTCTTGACACGGATCCATTAATTTCATCTCTTCGCTTAAATACACGTTTGCGCCAAAGGAAGCGTTTAACGCTGCCACTAGAAGTAAAGGAATTATTGTATTGTGAGGATATCGGTGAAACCTGTGCGACTGAGAATTTAGAAAATATGGATGACGACGAGGGCGACGAGGACGATTATCCAGAAGAACTTGAACAGGAAAATGCATTTTTGGATAATGAATTGTATTTAAATTAAAGAGTTTAATAAAATTTTAATATTTTCGTAAATACGTGTGTAAATTATATTTTCAATTTCCAGAAACAACATATTTACTCGTAAGTATCGTATATTTTCTCATTTAGAACTAAAAAAAATAAAAACTCAGAAAGAAAAGAAACAAAAATTTTATGTAAACACTTTTTTTTTAAATTTTAATTCTAAATGTTGATAATTAAAAAAAAAATAATTATTTTATACAAAAACACTTAAATTATACTGCAACTTCAAATTCCAGTTAAAAATTCCGGTATTTTCAGTTTGAATAGTTTTGGCCAAGAAAAGTGATGTTTCCGACCATATTGCACTGTGACGTCATCCGCATATGCGATTATTTTCACAATATTTGGTTGCGGTATTCTTAGCACCCTACCGTACATCAGGTTCCATAGTAGTCGGCCTAAAACCAAGCCTTGAAGTACTTTCTGTAGATAGTATAGCTCTGAGTGCCCTAGGCAGTGTCAAATAATAATCTCCTATTTTGAAAGTAAGTCATTTTAATATTTATCAGATAATGAGGAGCGCGTATTTCGTGTAGGCCTTTTATTATATTTGCCCACTCTGCGGAGTTGAACGCAATCTTCAAATCCAAGCTTAAAAGCGCAAGTTAAACGCGTGGTTTCGCGTTTAATTAGGAAAAAACAAATTTCGTTTCAGAGCATTTTGACTCTGCTTTAGTGATTGTAAATTCTTACTGAATACATTTCATACTCTTACTGTTATTTATACTAATTGCTAAGAAGATAATTTTCCTACATTAATTTGTTTATTGTATCTTATCTGCTGCTTATCCGCTGTTGAGGATATTTTCGAACCCATAGTTTGTTTCTTTTGTGCATTAGGTGATGTTCAGAATCCCCATTTTGTTACGAGTATACAAAGCTCACTTACACACGCGATTAAGCATACAAATGAAAATGTGCGAGTAATATTGTGTACAATTTACTCTAATTTTGATATATGTGCAATGGCGTAGCTAGGGGGGGCGAAGGGGGCCGTCGCCCCGGGCGCAACGTCTTGGGGGCGGCAAAACGATCTTCGCTGTTTTTTAATATTCAGAAAAATACTTCCACATTTTTGTAAAAAAATTATTATAAAATATAAAGAGTTGTACACTCACAATGTAATAATCTGAATAACAATGAAAAATATTAATTTTTACTCGAATACTCTTCAGCCTTTGAATTTGTCTTATATCTTTTGGCTTATATATTTCTTAAAAATAGTGGTAGAACTTAAAGATGCACTTTTCTAGCTTTGATCGCTGCAATATCACATATCATATCATTGTTTTAAAGTTGAAGCAGTTTCACATTCTATTGAGAGAATCGCAAGATTGGACAGTCTACTCTGACTCATGGTCGACCTCAAGTAAGATTTGATCAATTTGAGTTTGCTAAAAGATCTTTCACCAGATGCAACTGATACAGGTATAGTGAGTAGTATTCTTAAAGCTGTCGCTAACGTCTTGTAGGCTTCCAGTCCCATTGAAGAAATGTATAATAAAACTTTTTCTGGCGAAAATCCAATTTGTTCTTCGTTTTTCATCGCTCTCTTTAATAAAAGTAGGACGTAGATGTCTTGTAAATTTACTACCAATTTCCTCAAAAACCGTATTGTGAGAATTTAGGAACTTCAGAATTTGCGTGGCTTCTAGTTCCTAAATTTTATATACTTAATATCGAAGATATTTTGTAAAAATTCACTTTTGTTCAAACCACCTCATGAAACTTGTAGGTAGGTAGATAAAGGGGGGCGGCAGAACATCCTTGGCCCCGGGCACCCGAAGTTGTAGCTACGCCACTGTATATGTATGTATTCAGAATACAATGAAATTTTAAAAATATCTCAATATATACATATAATCGGAACGGCGATGTTTAACTAATCGCCAAATAAATAATTGCCACGTTGTTGTTGAATCGAGTCGAGATCTGGCGAATTTTATACAGCGAACAAAAGCTGCTCGCAGGAACCGGGTTGAGATGAAGTCTAGCAGACCCAGTGCAGTATAGAGCAGCATGTATAAAATACGAATGTGTTCGCTATCTTGACGTCCATCCTTTTTGTTGAGTGGGTTGGGTTGTGTTCGACTGTAGTGTCGTCGACTATGGTGTTTTCCACTTGTTCCCAGATGTGATGAATTGGAAATCATGTGATGTTAACAGTGCTTTATATTAGGGTGCGCCCTTTTGGTGTCTGGTAGAGTTGTAAAGTAAACTTAATTCCTTTAAACATTCTGGGCCCCCTAGGCGAATATGTTGCCTGGTATTACTGCTGGTGGAGTAGCCGAGGCGTAGAATACATTCTGATAGTTGAAGTTTTTGATGATTCGTTTATATTATACTCATATTTATCCATGTTTTTAGAAAACATCTTTTGGTTTAAAACATACCAGATATATTTGGGATGCATTTTAATATGCGTGTAGGTGTTCGGAGGATGGAGTTATGTGTGGAGGATGGAGTCATGTGTAGAAGTTCACGCAAGTGAGGAAAGTTCTCTGATCGCCATTCACTTGGGAGTGGCCAGAAACGATTCTTTTACATATGGCTCAAGCAGCTCACGACTTCCGGTTTTATACCAAGTACCCTCTGGGTAGCCTAAAAACATCTGTTTGAAGGCGAGCTAAAGTGAGAAGGTGAAATATCCCCTACACAGGGTTGTGTGCCGTGTTTGGGACCCGCCACATAAAAAACACCCCCAATGAAAGGATATCAACTGCCTCGGATAAGAGTCCCCCCGTTCATGGCGACAACAGCAAACGAAACTAGGACTATCAATTGAAGGCATGCACCTGGAATGTCCGGTCCTTAAATTGGGAAGGTGCCGCTGGCCAGCTGGTTGATGTCCCCGTTAGAGTGAAGGCTGACATCACCGCCGTCCGGAATGGGCGAATAGGTCTTGTGGCATTTACTACAGTGGCCATATAAAGGAGAGCAAGCTTGGTGTGGGATTCGTGGTGGGAGATAGACACCGTCGCCGAGTACTGTAATTCTGTGTCACATGCGGGCATCTCGAGATGGATGCCATAAAACGCCATTTTCTGTGTGTCCATTTGTGTCAGCTCTACTCTCGGATGTGGAACAGGTGCAATTGCTTTTATTAGCTTTAATTAATGGGATATAATAGCTTTTGTTTCTTCGTACTGGTCTAAGCAGATTTCGTACATTGCGAAGACTTAAAATTTTCAGGTAGATCTGAGTCTTCAGATTCTACTATTGAATCATTTGAAGACGGGTCCAAAAATTTCTAAGATTTTGGTATTTTATCTCTAATAACGATTCAGAATTATTTTTAATCGGTGAAGATGAAAATCTAGAGCAGTATGTTAATAAACTGTCATTTTCGGAAATAAATTTAGCAACCTGTTTTGAACGTGTAGCGCCTGCAGATGTATTTAGATTTTTATTATTAATCATAGTTTTGGTAGTATGTAGAAATATTTATTAAAATGAAAAAAAAGTTTCCTCAGTGTGAACCGAATACTTTTTTAAGGAAATAAAAGTTTTGTTTTTCGTAAAAACTGGGTTATTTGCTTTATTAATACCGTTTCTCATTTACTTGCAATTTAAATTTAAATTGATTTTTTGTTTTTATTTAAATGTTTTGGTTTTAAACCGCAATATTAATTTTAAGTATTTTCTATGCCCCTAAGTAGATACATATGAATATGTATGGGCACAGCATGTTGTTGGCTTGTATGTACTTGTTTTTGTGCAATTGAGAGCTCATCGAAGAGATCAATGTGCTTTGTTAATAAGTATGCGTATATATGCTGTAATGTCTTTTTATCCAATCCTGCTTGTTTTAGCTGACAAGAACTAAGTGTTATTGCCGAATAGATGCCAATTATGGACAAAATTTCTAGAATTATTGCTAAGCTATAGCTACCGCTCTCACTTTGTCGGGAGCCATAGCATAACAATGTAAAAGTATGTGCTCTGCTCGCATGTGTAGCTGTATTACATGAAAATTTTAATTAGCTCTGCTCTACTACCGCTCCCAATTTTTTGCTACCGCTAGAGCATAGCACAGGACTTCATTTTTGGCTATTTCTACAGCTATAGTTTTTTACCTAACAAAACTCCGAGCAGAGCAGAGCTCATACTTTAACATTGCTATGCTATGGCTCCCGATAAAGTGAGAGCGGTAGCAATAGCAAAATGAAATGCTACGGGAGTAGCGAAGTTTTTCAAACGCTGCATATATGTTTTTTTTCCGAAAGGGGAATCTTCTAAAGATACTGCCAGGGTGAGACTGGTAGCATGCACGATTAATATTCTCCGCTAGAGTACACCTCTTTCGGGACCACGCCCAGACAGTATTAAATAACAATGCTGGACTTGCGAAACAGTATGTCTACATACTAAACCCTTAACTCCGGCTGCTGTAGCTTGTATTCGGACCTACGGGACCGCCGTTAAGCACTACTTCGCAGGACAAGCTGGGTGATAACTGCCTCTTCACGACTTACCTCCAGGAATATTCATGTGGTCCAAAGCTTCTGCGCTGCCTTTCTTTCATTCTGAGTTCCCGGAGCGCTATTTCAGCCCACTCTTTCATTTTAGCCCACACAGGCTGTGATCGCAGAATGTGACTCACTATGTTGTTGGGCGTCATTCTCTCATTTGTTTACTTTCTTATGGTGTCTCTCTCCACTACATACCTCGAGCAGGAGAAAAAGATGTGCTTTGCGTCTTTTTTGCGCAGAAAGACCAATGTGTTTCGTCATCGTGGGCAAATTTGTGCAATTATTCCTTGAAACCGCCATGGCCCGATAAGAACTGCGTTAAGTAGAAATCTGTCTCCCCGTGTTGTCTGTCAATCCAGGCCGGTACATTCTTAATTAGTCTATATGTCCATCTTCCTTTATCTGCCGCATCCCATTGCTTTTGCCACTCCTCGAGACTTGTCTTCCCCTCCTCGCTCGTCGACCGTTAAGCGCCTATTCATGGCTTTTGTTTTACAGTAAACTCTACTTAACTCAGAGGCCATTATATCCCTTGGCATAAGACCAGATATGATAGCACTCGCCTTGTGCGACATCGTTTTAAAGGATCAGGCAACTCTAAGGGCGCTTAACCTGGACACAGCCTTTGCCATATTGACACAAGTTTTTTGACGCAGGGCTGTCCCACAAATCGGAGCTGCGTACATAAGTATTGATTGGCTAACTTTAGTCAGCAGAGCTCTCCTACTTTGACTAGGGCCACTAATGTTTGCCTTGTGGTACTCCACCTGTCACCATGTAAGTTTTTGGACCGGTACCGGTATCGTACAGCAGTAGTCTGTCAGACAAATAGCTGCTTATTGTCCTCAGAAGATACCCCGGGGTGTTTCTTGCCTCTAATGCCCTCAGTATACGTGGCCAAGATGCAGAATTAAAAGCATTTTCACGTCAAGTGTGACAACTGCGCAATATTTTTTAATTCCATGCATTCATCTGGTGCCCCTATGGCCTTGGCCGCAATGCCCGTCACTTTTCCAACTGCGTCTAAAGTGGACCGATGTCTTTTCAATCCAAATTGGTTTTCAGATAACCCAGGAGACTCTTCTTCTAGGTGACATTTTAGGCGTGTGCAAATCAGTATATCCAGTATTTTGGCCATCATGTCGATCATGCAGAGTGGGCGATACGCACTCGACAATCCCGCCGGTGTGTTTGGCTTTTGAAGAAGAAGTAGCCGCTGTTTCTTTCAAGTTTTCGGGAAAACTCCGTCATTTAGACATCATGTGTAGAGTTCGGCGAAAGCCCTCTGGCTATGGTCGATGCCAATTTTCAGTGCCTTGTTCGGGATGCCATCATGTCCTGGCGCCTTTGCGTTGCCAAATCTCTCCGCCACTTCCATTATTTCCTTCTCGTCGACAATTGAAGATTCCATCACTGTTGGTTTCGTTCTACTCGATTGGGACTCTTGCGTTGGGAAAAGCGTTTTCACCACCTGTTCTAGGAAGACAGGTTGGTGCTTGACTTTTACCCCCTCTGATTTTCGCCATCACTGCTTTATATACGTCACCCCACGGAAAGTGAAATTGGAGAAGAATCACTTGAAGAACTTCATAAACCTTCAGTAACTGAGAAAAAAACAACTAAATTATTACCTTCGTATTTATGTATTTCTTCCAGCCGGCTAACGTTTTGGAGAAATGTAGGAAAATGAAGTCCAAGTTAAAGCGTTTGAAAATGAGGACGAAGCTAAAGGAATCAACCACATTTGAGAAGATGATGCTGAAGCATAGACAAAGAAATAGGAGGTTAAAGCAAGCACCTCCGTAAATGACGAAAGTACAATCATTGTGGAAGCAGCTACATTTTTTGGATAATGATTTTAAACGAGCGATTGCATCAAAAACGGAGAGAGAAGACTTCAAGTGGCGTTTTATTCCTCGGGAGGGTCCTCACTTAGGAGGAATTAGGGAGGTTGGTTATGTTGTCACAGATATAACACTCGATCCTGACCCTCCTGTTGAAGGGCCAAAAAATTACATGGAAATTAAAGACGATGGCGTTATAGGTATGATAGCAAAAGATGAAACACTGAAGCCAAAAGCCAAGAAGAAGAAACGGATGAGAAGACCAAGGCAGTGAAGACGACAATATTAAGATGCCAATAAAAAGCGTAACATCAAAGGCACAACATCATCCGATGTGAAAGAGGGAAAGTCGACAGCATACCTTTGTAACGAATTTGAAGAAATAGTTGCGAGCAAACTATCACTGATACAACAAGGAATTCGCATCGACACCATGAACGTCACTTAGTTGACGAACATCACAAACGCGCAAGCTGCGGTCCCCTTTCCAGCAGTCACTTTTGCCGCCCGAGGGAATGTTCAAAATTGAACATGTTCATTGCAACTAAAAAGCGGAATGCAGCAATATATTTAGACACATTTATATATTTACAAATATTAAATTAGATAAGAAATATGTAACCGAACATTTTATACTCTCGCATGATAAAGTGATAATCGAGATTTCATTAACCGTCCTTTACATATCTTTTAAATACCGTATTTGTGTAAAGTTTTATTCCACTATCATCATTGGTTCCTAATGTATATATTATACAGAGAAGGCATCAGATACAATTCAAAATAGCGTTATATTGGAAGAAGGCGTGGTTGTGAACCGATTTCACCCATATTTCGTACATGTCATCAGGGTGTTAAGAAAATATTATATACCGAATTTCATTGAAATCGGTAAAGCACTTTCCAAAAAAATTACGTCCAAATATGCCCCTCCCTAATGCGATCCTTTGTGCCAAATTTCTTTATTTATGGCTTAGTTATGACACTTTATAGGTTTTCGGTTTTCGCCATTTTGGGCGTGGCAGTGGGCCGATTTTTCCCATCTTCGAACTTAACCTTCTTATGGAGCCAAGAAATACATCTACCAAGTTTCATCATGATATCTCAATTCTTACTCAAGTTACAGCTTGCACGGACGGACGGACAGACAGACATCCGGATTTCAACTCTACTCGTCACACTAATCACTTTGGTATACTTAACCCTATATCTGACTCTTTTAGTTTTAGGACTTACAAACAACCGTTATGTGAACAAAACTATAATACTCTCCTTAGCAACTTTGTTGCGAGAGTATAGAAACAATCCCATGTGGTGTGCAGTACATACCAACATACACATATATTTAATTAGATACGTAAGATTTCCGAAATAATATATAAGGCTTAAAAATACAAAATAAAAATCAAAATGAAATAATTTTCCCTCGACGCAAGTCTTTCATTGCCCCCCACCAGAAGGAAGAGGAAATTCAAGTTTCGCACAAACCAACACAGTTGCCAAAAAAGCGAAAAGATGTTTTAGTTGAGCCAAATCCTAATCTTACCAAAATAGGAAAAGACTTTGTAAATTGTCGAAAGCAGCCAATAATTATAACTCGCGAAACTGCTAAAATGCAGAACCAAGCGTGAATAAATTGCATGCTCAATTTAGTGGAAAACATCCAGCACTTAATTTTTAGTTTTTATTAAACCATTAACTATGCCAAAGAAAACACATCATTTGATGTTTAAATAGTAAACACTTTAAAGTTAACTTTATTGAATTTTCATGAAATTAAAAGAAATGATTGCACAAAGTAATGACGACCATATCACAGAGGACCGCTGAGAACTTAATTGTATTTCCGAAGCGCACAGGATCGGTTTCGATAGAAGTTGAGTAACGTAGGTGTCGACGCGGCGCAGTGTGTATGTTAACATGCGAAAGTGTAGAACGAATTGTATGAGCTTCCCCATTGTCCATTCCTTTTGTTGGTTGGGTTGGTGTATAGGTGTGGTGAGTTATATTGGTGTTGTGTTGCAGTAGCATCCTGTGGTGAATTGCGCTGTTTTATTAGGATGCGCCAGTTTTACCGGGTAGAGGTGGTGAATGCTTAACTCATTTAAACAAAGCGGAAGATGATTCGAATGATTATGCAACTACAAACAAAAGGAAAGGACCTCATCGTGGGATTAGTGATAGACGAATTAGATGCACACCAAAGACTGCAGTAATACTGCGCATAATTATCGAGATACGGAAGCATCGATATTGCAAACACAAAAGAAGGACAAAATTTAAGTAGTTAATAATTTTTTTAAATAATCATTTCCTTCCCTCGGCAATATGTACAAATATCATTTAACATGCTTATTTATCAGCAAAGTCGACATTTTACTAAATATAGATATCTATTTACAGATATATTAATAAAGATATGTGCATACATACATATATACCTAAACAGACATAACGAGTGAAATAACAGTGGAAATCCGGGATCTGGATGAAATAACCGGAGAGGAAGACATTGCCAATGCTATTCGCACGCAAATAGAAAAGCTAGGGGATTTTTATAAAGGCTCAATCATTAGGGCGTAATACGCAACAGCTGTGCAAAGCCTCCCCGCCTTACAGGCTAGGATACTTATTGAAGCCAAAAAAATTAAAATAGGATGGGTTGTGTGTAGAATTAGGGAGAAGCCGAACCTAATAAAATTCTTCCTCTTCTTCTTTATTGGCGTAGACACCATCTACGCGATTATAGCCGAGTTAACAACAGCGCACTAGTCGTTTCTTCTTTTCGCTACGTGGCGCCAATTGAATATTCCAAGCGAAGCCAGGTCCTTCTCCACTTGGTCCTTCCAACGGAGTGGCTTCCTCTTCCTTTGCTTCCTCCGGCGGGTACTGCGTCGAATACTTTCAGAGCTGGAGTGTTTTCGTCCATCTGGACAACATGACCTAGCCAGCGTAGCCGCTGTCTTTTAATTCGCTGAACTATGTCAATGTCGTCGTATATCTCGTACAGCTCATCGTTCCATCCAATGTTGTATTCGCCATGGCCAACGCCCAAAGGACCATAAATCTTTCGCAGAACATTTCTCTCGAAAACTCGCAACGTCGACTCATCAGTTGTGTCCTCAGGCTTCTGCACCATATAGCAGGACGGGAATTATGAGTGACTTATAGAGTTTGGTTTTTGTTCATCGAGAGAGGACTTTGCTTCTCAATTGCCTACTCAATCCAAAGTAGCGCCTGTTGGCAAGAGTTATCCTGCGTTGGATTTCTAGGCTGACATTGTTGGTGGTGTTTACGCTGGTTCCAAGATAGACGAAATTATCTACGACTTCAAAGTTATGACGTGAGAGCCAAGTCGCGAGTGCGACGACTGTTTGTTTGATGACAGGAGATATTTCGTCTTGCCCTCGTTTACTGCCAGACCCAAAAATGCTTCCGTCGTTCGGAATATAGCCATCTGGCGAGAACCTGCAAAAACTCAGACGATAGGAGATAGTGCTGCCTGAAATGTGGGGAAAAAGGTCACTTCGCTAAGACATGCAACAAGGAGGTGTCCTGCTGTGCATAGAAAAAACAAGGAAAGGAAAACTC
This sequence comes from Bactrocera tryoni, assembly GCF_016617805.1. Taxonomy (NCBI): domain Eukaryota; kingdom Metazoa; phylum Arthropoda; class Insecta; order Diptera; family Tephritidae; genus Bactrocera; species Bactrocera tryoni. The sequence goes on along the minus strand of NW_024395824.1, from coordinate 11,404,149 downwards.
CGACCATCAGATAGGTTGCAAGAAATGTCCTCTCAACCAAGAAGCGTGCAAGAGAGCCAACGTGGGAGAGTCTTACAGCTCAACCTCAATCACTGCGAAGCTCAAGACCTGCTTACGCATACAGTGTTTGAGCAGAAAATCGACGTGGCAATAGTCTGCGAGGAATACAAAAACATTAGTGCAGCAACGTGGACATCTGACCTAACAGGCAAAGCGGCCATTTGTGCCTGTGGAGAAAACGTGTTCCAAAAAGGATGAGCCTACCACACGGGGCAAAAATCTGCGGAATAAACTTTTATAGCTGTTACATTCCGCCGAGTATCGCGCAAGGTGAATATGAAAGAACCATCGATAATCTGGCACAAGGAACGTGGTAGCAGGTGACTTCAATGCACGTTCAGTGGAGTGGGGTAGCATGTACACAAATAAACGAGGAGAAACTCTTCTGAAGGCTTTTTCGTTACTGAACACCGTCTTGCTGAATATCGGTAACAGAAACACTTTCGAAAAAAACGGCCGCGGTTCTCTAATCGATATTACGTTTGATAGTAGCTCTCTAGTGCGATCGTGTACATGGCAAGTGAGCGACATGTATACACACAGTGACCACTTGGCTATTCTGCTTGAAATTGACAGAGAGGAAAAAATGCCTAAGTCCCTCAAAAAGGTCCAAACCAGGGGCTGGAAATCTGAAACTCTTGATGAGGATATATACAAATTAATGGTAGATGACAATCCGAACTACGCTATAGACATAGAACAGAAGGCCGAATGCCTAGTTAAACATGTCAGTAATGCTTGCGATGCCGCCATGTGAGGGAAAAACAAGGCACAACAAGAAGCCCGCATACTGGTGGAATGAGACTATTGAAGCTCTAAGAAGCGAGACGCCAGTATCAAAGGGGACGACAAACGGCAGATTTCACAATGCTAAACGAGCACTTTAAGCGAAAGCGAAATGAACTCAAGAAAGCAATAAAGAAGAGCAAAGCCTGTTGTTTTAAAGAGCTCTACAACAAGGTCGAAGAAAACCCGTGGGGATATGCCTACAAAATCTTCATGTCAAAGATTAAAGACCATAAAGGACAAGCGCCTACATGCCCTAGATTATTAAAGACGGTTGTCCAAACTCTTTGCCCAACGTAATTGCTACAAAAGCAGCAAAAAAAAAGAACCAGGAGCTACAAATGCACCGCAGCAAATGAAGCAGCAAAGTGATTCGCAAATACTAAAGCATCAGGCCTAAATGGCATCCCGAATAAGGCCCTAAAACGGGCTATTAAATATAAACCCACCCCGCATACGGAAGTTTATACGCAATGCTTACGAGAGGGAGTATTCCCTAAGATTTGGAAAAAACAGCAGCTAGTGCTTATAAAAAAGCCAAATAAACCAGCAGGAGAGCCAGCCTCCTACCGACCATTATGTATGTTGAACACAATGGGGAAAATACTTTAGCGTATAATCTGTGTGCGGCTAGAGAAACATCTAGAAAGAGAGCCACTGGGCTTAGCCAAAAAGCAATATGGGTTTCAAAGGCACAGGCTAGATGCCATAAAGAAATTAACAGAGGTCGCAAGCTAGGCAATTGAAGAAACCAGGTGGTTAAATGGCTCCAAAGAATATTGCGCGGTAGTGACGTTCGACGTAAAAAATGCCTTCAACTCGGCCTATTGGCCGCATACCATAGAAGCCCTGAAACAAAAGAAGACACCACTATACCTGCTGAGGATCATATCCAGCTACCACTCCGACAGATTACTGATATATGACACAGAAGAAAGTCCTAAAAACTACATTATAACAGGCGGTGCACCACAAGGCTCAGTACTAGGGCCCCTACTGTGGAATGTTTTATATGACGGTGTGCTACGTCTCCCATTGCCCAACGAAATACAAATAATCGGGTACGCTTATGATATAGCAATAACAGTAGTGGCAAATGAAAAAAAGCCAGATAGAGTACCTATGCAACCACAAGGCGATAAAAATAAAAGAATGGCTCACAAAAGCAAAGCTCCACTTAACAGGCCAAAAAAACCGAAGCGGTGCTAATAACGAGTAGGAAAAAGCTAAAGGCGACTACGCTCAACATTGTTGGGTACAAGATCCCAATGCAACAATCGTTGAAAAACCTGGGTGTAATTATTGACGCGAGACTAAATTATCGGACCCACATCGCGAAAGCCTGTGAAAAAGCAGCAAAGGTGACGGCTGCATTAACTAGAATCATGGTCAACATAGATGGACCTAGTCAGTTAGCCAGTCAGTACTAATGTACGCCGCACCTACATTAGGACCAACATGGCTGCACAAAACATATGCGAACACGGCGAAAGAAGTAGTTCGGCTAAGCGCAATCAGGGTAGCTTGCGCTTTTTGTACTGTGCCACACGAAGCGGCTGGAATTATTTCAGGAATCATGCCGCCAGATATTATGGCGATGGAGCTAAAAAGTATCTATGACAAAGCGAAATACACGGGCAGACGATTTAATAAATAAGAGAAAAAGCAAGAAAGTCAAACCACCCTGAATGAGTGACAGAAACAATAGGACGAAACAACAATTGGTATATGGACACACACGTTGATCGGAGACGTGCAAGTGTGGGTAGAGATAAATCACGGTGAAACTGACTATTACTTGACGCAATTCCTGACTGGGCACGACTGCTTCAGAGAATATTTATACAAATACGGACATGACGATGGGTTTGACTGCTCTTTTTGTGGAAACAAGAATGAGAACGCGTGGCACATTTTCTTTCTGTGCCCCCGTTATAAAGATCAAAGAGAGGAGCTAGAGAAACTGCTCTCAGAGCGGCTAACCCCTGAAAATATTGTAACACACATGCTACGTACCACGTAAAAAACGCCCCTAATGTAAACAAATCAACAGCCTTGAGAAAGTATCCCCGCTTTTGGTGACGACCACAGCAAACGTAATAAAGACTATGATTTAAGGGCATGCATTTGGAATGTCTGGTTCCTTAATTGGGAAGGTGCCGCTGACCAGCTGGTTGGTGTCCTCGTAAAAATAATCGTGGATAAAGACTGAGACGGGTAAGTCCTTGAGGCATTTACTACAGTGGCCATATAAAGGAGCGCAAATTTGGTGCTTTATGGTGGGAATTGTGGTGGGAGAGAGTCTCTGTCCATGAGTACTGTTATTCTCGCTGACGGATGAACGTCTAGCCACAATCCGAATCAAAGCGAAGTTCTTCAACATATCGCTCATTTGCGCATACGCTCCGGCGGAAGAGAAGGACAATGTGACCAAAGATGACAAAATCATGCTGGGCGACTTTAACGCCAGGGTGGACAAAGAAGGTATCTTTGGCACAACAGTCAGTAAATTCAGCCGCCACGAGGAAAGATCTGCTAATGGGTTGAGGCTGATCGACTTCGCCGGGGCCCGAAATATTGTTACATATGCTACTAGATTCCAGCAATGAAAAATTCATGAAGCTACTTGGTTGTTTTCGGATCGAAAAGCCACCAACCAGATTGATCATGTTGTAATTGATGGAAGACACGTCTACAGTGCTTTAGACATGCGTACGTTTCGAGGTCCTAACATCGGCAGCCGAATGGTTTTCTACTCGACTTTCACTCATGCTCTTTGATAGCACTCATCAGAATTTCGAAGGTCATAAATAAACTTCAATATAAAACAAAAAAATCCATTAAAAATGTTTATTGTTTGCTTCGAATCAACAGAGAACATCAAGAAAGTCTACGAAATTAAACATATTTTAAGTTCTGTCGTCAAACTCGAGCCCATCAAGCCATCGAATCTTGTACCGCAGTGTAAGTCCTGTCAAGCATTCGGTCACACCAGAAATTATTGTTGTAAACCACCAAGGTGTGTGAAGTGCGCCGGAAATCATTCAACTCTAAACTGTACAAAACCTGCCGATCTGCCGCCAAAATGCTGTAACTGCAATCAAAGTCACCCTGCGAACTATAGGGGATGTGAAGTGTCAAAACAACTTAAAAAAATTAGAAACGCGATCGAAAAAATAAAGGACCATAACCAACAACCAAAACGCTTAAGTGCAACCGCTTCTACTGCTCCTCAGAAGGAAGTTACTAATGTAAGTCAGCAATTTGGAAAACCCTCATTTGCCAGCATAATCAGGAACAACAACTTATGTCTGCAAACCAAACAAATTCTAATGCTGTTATTGATATAACCACTAATTTATCGATAATTCTCAACAAGCTGAATAAGCTAGAAGAGCAAAATAAACTTACCCACGAACGACTTACTCAACTAGAGTGACAGCAAAACAAAGTATGGCGCAAACATGAAACCGGTAAGAATTATGACATGGAATGCAAATGGCTTACTCAAACGTTGTAAAGATTAGAGACATTACTCCATGTTGAAAATATTGATATTTGTCTTATATCAGAAACCCATTTTACAAATGAGACTTTCGTTAAATTCAAAAACTACAAGACGTATTGCTCTAACCACCCAAATAATAATGCGAGAGGGGGGAGTGCCATAATTATCAGAGATAATATTCCCCACTACGAAGAAATTAATATAAGTATCCCGGAATTCCAAGCCACGACCATATCGGTTGAAACTAGTTTCGGAAAAATAAGTATTACCGTAATATATAGCCCACCTAGACACAATATTAAAATGGACTTGTACACAGAACTTATACTAAAACACCATGGGAAATTCATTATGGGTGGTGACTTTATCGACTTTTTCATCACTCGACAAATATCCAAGACGTTCATTACCATGGAAAATGGATTGCACATAAATTCGGACCACTCGCCAGTATATCTAATCCTAAATGGCCATCTGAAAGAAATCGACATACCGCCTTATCTTTCTAATAGACATCTTTCTAATAGACATTCAAAGATATTGATGTTAAAGTAAATATAACAACTCAAGATATTTTAGAAGATGAAGTTCATATATTTACGAAAACTATTAAAGAATCGGCTTAGAAAAGTACTCCTGTTCCTAAACAAAAAAACTTTTATACTAAATTTCTAACAGACATTTTAGATCTTATTAAGAAAAAGAGAAAATTACGTAAAAAATGGCAAATTACGAGTGTTCCTCAATACAAAACAGATTTGAACAATTTAACCAAGGTTCTCAGTACTTAAATAAAGTTATTCACGAATCAAAATATTTTAAATTATATTGAGAAATTAACGCCAAACAAACATTCCGATTATTCCCTTTAGAAAGCAGTAAAAAATGCAAGGAAACCTATATTGTCAAATACACCCCTCAGAAAGCAAAACGGATCCTGGGCCAAAAGCGACGAAGAAAAAGCGGAAGGTTTTTCAGAGAAACTAACTAAAACGTTTAGTCCCTTTGTGTTCAATGGAACTTTGCCGCAGCTGGAAGGATCGAAATACGTAAGAGAAGTCCAACCAGCATCAATTAAAGAAGTGGAAAATATCATTAAAACTGGATTTAAGCCAAAAAAAGTTCCCGGCTTCGACTTGTTGACTGCTGATGTAATAAAAAATCTAACGCGAAAAGCATTAGAAAAACTTACATCGATAATAAACGCCTTCTTAGATCTCAGATGTGTCCCATTGTTAGGGAAGGTATCTGAAATGATTATGGTACAAAAACCCGGAAAAAGCGCCCAGGAGGCCTCGTCGTATCGTCCAATCTCACTGTTGCCTGTTTTGTCCCACATACTTAAAGTTGTAATTAAAAGTAGACTTCAAAACATAATTAACGAAAAGAGTCTTATAGCCCTGACTAAAGATGGGACAAGGGTAAATACCCAAAAGGTAAATTGAGTATTTAAATGTAAATACCAAGGAATTTACCCAAGCGCTTGGGTATTTACCCAAAATGTGGGTATAAATCAGAACAAAGAAAAATTTATTAAAGGAATTCAATTTTTTATTATGAATTATTATTATATTTTTTAATAACAAATTAAATATTTTTCAAATTTAATCGTTATCGCTGTCGCTGTCCGTATCCGATAAAAATTCATATCGAGTAGAGTGCGTGATCCCGGCTGAAGTTGAAGGTATATCGTCTTGTGTACATTCTAGTGAAGAATTCATGGAATTTTCAAATTGAGTGGAGTGCGTGCTTTCTGCTGAAGGTGGTAAGCTCTTTTTAAAAAGCAAGTTCCAGTTGCACAATATATATGTTATTTTGCCTGCTCTTTGTGTTGTTAAACGGTTCCTTTTTTTGGAATGAATGAAGCTGTGGGTGCTAAAGGAACGTTCAGTAGCAGCTGAAGTACAGGGAATTCGAACAACTAATTTGCTTAATTGCGTGCTTCCACAAATTCCTTTCCACCAAGTTACTGGAGAAATTTCATCCAAACAGCTCCAGACAAAAGTTTTTGCCCACAAATCATTCCTGGCCTTGTATTGCTGCTATCGCTTCTATGAAAATGTTTCCAAATAGTTTCATTTTTCGGTCTTCCCATCATTTAATATATAATTATTAACACGCGCATTTTATTTCACTTACTAATCGCTGGGAACAAATATTTAAGATGAACCAAATTCTTTTTATCTGGAGTCATGTGTAGAAGTTCACGCAAGTGAGGAAAGTTCTCTGATCGCCATTCACTTGGGAGTGGCCAGAAACGATTCTTTTACATATGACTCAAGCAGCTCACTACTTCCGGTCTTTGACCAAGTATCCTCTGGGTAGCCTAAGAACATCCGTTCGAAGGTGAGCTAATGTGAGAAGGCGAAACATTCCCTACATAAGGTTGGTCGCTGGGCTTGGGACCCGCCACGTAAAAAACAACACCAATGAAAAAGAAAACACAGCCTCGGATGAGAGACCCCCCTTTTGATGACGACCATGGCAAACGGAATAAGGACTACGATTTGAGGGCATGCACCTGGAATGTCCGGACCCTTAATTGGAAAGGTGCCGCATCTCAGCTGGTTGATGTCCTCGTAAAAATAAAGGCTGACATCACCGCCGTCCAAGAAATGCGATGGACGGGACAAGGACAGAGACGACTAGGTCCTTGTGACATTTAGTACAGTGGCCATATAAAGGAGCGCAAGTTTGGTGTAGGATTCGTGGTGGGAGAAAGACTCCGTCGCCGAGTACTATCATTCACTTCGGTGAATGAACGTCTAGCCACAATCCGCATCAAAGCGAGGTTCTTCAACATATCGCTGATTTGCGCTCACGCCCCGACGGATGAGGAGAACGATGTGACCAAAGATGCCTTTTATGAGCGCTTGGAGCGCGCTTATGAGAGCTGCTTCCGCCACGATGTCAAAATCGTGCTTGGCGACTTTAACGCCAGGGTGGGCAAAGAAGGTATCTTTGGCACTACGGTCGGTAAATTCAGCCTCCACGACGAAACTTCCCCAAATGGGTTGAGGCTGATTGACTTCGCCGGGGCCCGAAATATGGTTATCTGTAGTATTAGCTTCCAGCATAAAAAGATTCATCAAGCTACCTGGCTGTCTCCGGATCGAAAAACTACCAACCAGATCGATCATGTTGTGATAGATGGAAGACACGTCTCCAGTGCTTTAGATGTGCGTGCGCTCCGGGGTCCTAACATCGACTCGGATCACTATCTTGTTGCAGCCAAGATTCGCACCCGCCTCTGTGCAGCAAAAAACACACGCCAACAAACACAAGGAAGGTTCGACGTCGAGAAGCTGCAATCACAACAGACAGCCGAACGATTTTCTACTCGGCTTGCACTCCTGCTCTCTGAGAGCACTCGTCAACAACTCGGAAGCTTGATAAACTGGCCGACAGGCCGAAAAAATGCGGCGGCTTACAGAAGGTTTCAAGACCGGCGCATACTCTTGTAGAACCCCCGAAGGTGATCTAGTGACCGATGCCCAGAGCATACTTAAATTATGGAGGGGACACTTCTCCAGCCTGCTGAATGGCAGTGAACGCACAACACCAGGAGAAGGCGAAACCGATTCCCCAATCGATGACGATGGAGCAGACGTTCCATTGCCCGGCCGTGAAGAAGTTCGAATAGCAATCGCCCGCCTGAAGAACAACAAAGCGGCAGGGGCCGATGGATTGCCGGCCGAGCTATTCAAACACGGCGGCGAAGAACTGATAAGGAGCATGCATCAGCTTCTTTGTAAAATATGGTCGGACGAAAGCATGCCCAACGATTGGAATTTAAGTGTGCTATGCCCAATCCATAAAAAAAGGAGACCCCACAATCTATGCCAACTACCGTGGAATTAGCCTCCTCAACATCGTATAGAAGGTTCTATCGAGCGTATTGTGTGAAAGATTAAAGCCCACCGTAAACAAACTGATTGGACCTTATCAGTGTGGCTTCAGACCTGGAAAATCAACAACCGACCAGATATTCACCATGCGCCAAATCTTGAAAAGACCCGTGAAAGAAGAATCGACACACACCCCACCTCTTCGTCGATTTCAAAGCTGCCTCTCGACAGCACGAAAAGGAGCTGCCTTTATGCCGCAATGTCTGAATTTGGTATCCCCGCAAAACTAATACGGCTGTGTAAGCTGACGTTGAGCAACACGAAAAGCTCTATCAGGATCGGAAACGACCTCTCCGAGCCGTTCGATACCAAACGAGGTTTCAGACAAGGCGACTCCCTATCGTGCGACTTCTTCAACCTGCTTCTGGAGAATAGTTCGAGCTGCAGAACTAAACAGAGAAGGTACCATCTTCTATAAGAGTGTACAGCTGCTGGCGTATGCCGACGATATTGATATCATCGGCCTCAACACCCGCGCCGTTAGTTCTGCTTTCTCTAGGCTGGACAAGGAAGCACAGAAAATGGGTCTAGCAGTGAACGAGGGCAAAACGAAATATCTCTTGTTATCAAAGAAACAGTCGTCGCACTCGCGACTTGGCTCTCACGTCATTGTTGACAGTCATAACTTCGAAGTTGTAGATAATTTCGTCTATTTAGGAACCAGCATTAACACCACCAACAATGTCAGCCTGGAAATCCAACGCAGGATTGCTCTTGCCAACAGGTGCTACTTCGGACTGAGTAGGCAATGGAAAAGTAAGGTCCTCTCTCGACGAACAAAAGCTAAACTCTATAAGTCGCTCATAATTCCCGTCCTGCTATATGGTGCAGAGGCTTGGGCGATGACAGCAACCGATGAGTCGACGTTACGAGTTTTCGAGAGAAAAATTCTGCGAAAGATTTATGGTTGTTTCCGCATTGGCCACGGCGAATATCGCATTCGATGGAACGATGAGCTGTACGAGATATACGACGACATTGACATAGTTCAGCGAATTAAAAGGCAGCGGTTACGCTGGCTAGGTCATGTTGTCCGGATGGATGAAAACACTCCAGCTTTGAAAGTATTCGACGCAGTACCCGCCGGGGGAGGGAGAGGAAGAGGAAGACCTCCACTCCGTTGGAAGGACCAAGTGGAGAAGGACCTGGCTTCGCTTGGAATATCCAATTGGCGCCACGTAGCGAAAAGAAGAAACGACTGGCGCGCTGTTGTTAACTCGGCTATAATCGCGTAAGCGGTGTCAACGGCTATTAAGAAGAAGAAGAAATTCTTTTTATGCACTTGACTCTGGTTGTTGTTGCCATCGCTATCACTCATTACATTGAGTTCACAAAAGCACGCTGATTAGCGGTTCTTATTAAGAATTGTTTTTACTTATGTTCAAAGTAAATTTGAAAATGTTCTCATTTCTGTTACTTTACGTAAAAACCAGTATTTGTTATTCAAATGAGTATTTGCCCTAAATTAGATAAATACCCGGATATGAAAATGGGTATAAATGGGTAAATACCCAGCGTTGGGTAAATACCCAGGTCTAAGCCCATCTCTAGCCCTGACAGACGAGCAAAATTATGCGCCTTAAGCAACGCTAATGCGCATTGCAATTTTATGGTGACAAATGGCAGACTTGTGCTTTTAGACAGCTGATAGTGAAATTTGCTTATGTGTTTAAAAAAAAAAGTGTAATCAAATGATTAAGATAAATTATTAATAGAAATTTTGGTAATTTGGGAAAATCAATATAAGTTTTACGAAAAAATTCGTTTATTATTAACTACGTTAAAAGATAATATAATAATTTAATTAGCAAAATAAAACTGCTTACCTCTGATGCTGCAAACACAAAGGAGGCGACAGACTTCAGGCGACATCTGTCAAAAAATAGAAAAAATCGGCCATTTTTGGGCAGTGATGTCTACTCAAATTTGGTAAATTCAGCTAAATACACGAAATTCTTGTGCATTACAAACTTGCATTAACATGGGTCAAATGCGCAAGTAAATGTAAATCCAATTATTATACCAATTCATCAATTTGGATTTAGATCGCAGCATTCCACAATCGAGCAAATTCATCGAATAATAGATATAATTGAGGATACGATGGGAAAAAAGGAAATTTGCAAGCGATATGCCTATGCCGCCAAACAGCACAATCGCCACATTTGCAGATGTATCTGCATCATTACTACAGATAAAAATGAAATAGAGTCGTCGAACAGAATGCAGTCTTCAATCAACCTAATCGTGGAATGGACACAAACAGCGTTTGAAAAACTACGCTACTCTCGTAGCATTTCATTTTACTCTTGCTACCGCTCTCACTTTGTTGGGAGCCATAGCATAGCCTTAGCATAACAATGTAAAGTATGTGCTCTACTCTGCTCCGAGTTTTGTTAGGTAAAAATCTACAGCTGGAGCGGGAGCAAAAAATTAAATTCTGCGCTATGCTCTGGCGTAGCGGTAGCAAAAAATTGGGAGCGGTAGCACAGCGGAGGTAATGAAAATTTTCATGTGCTACAGCTCCTGCATGTGTTTGTTGTTTGTTGTTTTTTTTTTCTTTTTTGCTATTTTCTGTCATTTACAAGAATGGTACAAGTTGGTATATGAAAGAAAGTCGCTTATAACTCAAGAACGGCTGAACCGATTTGGCTTAAAATTGGTGGGGATGTAGCATAGAAGCAGGGTAAGGACATAGGATCTATCTCTTCATGCTAAAATTCAATACAACTCATAAATACAAAAATTATATTTCAAATCATAAGCATTTATTCAAAATTTATGTAAGAATCATTTGAAAATTTTAGTAATTCAAAAATAGAAAGAAATACATAAGTAAAAATTTTCATATCCAAACATGCTTAGTATATGGGTTATACTGATTTTGCTCCTTACCCAGGTAGTTTTTTTTTTAAGACGAACCCGTCCGATATACAGTCAAACCTGTATAAGCGAGAGTTCAAGGGAGCACAATTTTATTCTCGCTTATAGAGGTTTCTCACTAACCCGAGTGCGATAAATTAACAACAAATAAAATCTATTGAGAAGAAAACAATACAAAATCAATGATAAGAAGTTCCACGAAATTAAGAATGGGTAATAAAATAGCAGATGTTAAATTTGTTATTTGTTTTGTCATTTGTTACTGTATATATGTATCTTCTATGTATGTATGTATTTTTATTGTAGCTGTAGTTCCTCATATATAATATTCATAAATAAATAAAGCTCGACTGTCGCTTATAGAGGTATAGATAAGTAGCAGTCTCACTTACGGAGGTCTATGAGGCAAAAACGACTCTCTCTTACAGAGGTTTTTGTTTCTCACTATTAGAGGTTTAGGAAGCTTAAATAGACGCGTCCTAGCTATTACTCTCACTTATAGAGTTTACTCACTAATCCAGTTCTCACTTATCCAGGTTTGACTGTATTTAATATCACAACAAAAAATGGCATTGAAATTTTCATCGTCAAGGCACTGCAGATACTTTGCTGGATTATTGGTCCAGGACGCAAATGCATTCATAACAAACCAAACGCGATATCTAACATAAAGATATAGCGGAATAATTGGAGTGTTGATAAAAAGGTTTATTATAATTTTGGATATACAGAAATCTTTTCGATTCTTTGCAATATACATTGAAGTATGTATATGAGTACAAATATTTTCTGTTATGTCGAAAAGGTCGATTTGCTTTGAGTACTCAATGTGCGATGCCATAAAATACCTCTGATCTGCAGGAATTCAAAGATAAAAAATCAGGATTGTATTGTATTTTCTATGGAAAATTTTTACATGCCTCGGTCCAGTTCTTAATGTTAATCTTTAGGGCTAAAATTTTCAGGGAATTTTTTTTTGGGGTATTTCCAAGGAAATTTCGTGACGGTACTGAAAAAAATTAATAGTTCAAAAAAAAAAAAACACCCTAATGTATATAAAAAGGGGGAAAGTATATGTAGTTAAAATTAATTTCGCAAATTCATAAATTCATAGTAATTGAGTATTGTAATACATTTGGAATAGATGATGTTTTTGGTAATATAAAAATGGTAAATATTTTACATAATAAAAAAAAAATTTATACTTTATTCAATTATTATCTAATTCACTTTATTAATATATTTCTTAAAATATTTGATTTTAGATTTATAAAGTCACTTGACGCAACAATGTGCCAAAATGATTTGCATAACATTTTTTTGTTTGAATTATTCAATTAATTCAAATATTATGACAGAAAATAGCAAAAAAGGAAAAAAAAAACAACAAACACATGCGGGAGCTGTAGCACATGAAAATTTTCATTAGCTCCGCTGTGCTACCGCTCCCAATTTTTTGCTACCGCTACGCCAGAGCATAGCGCAGAATTTAATTTTTTGCTCCCGCTCCAGCTATAGTTTTCTACCTAACAAAACTCGGAGCAGAGTAGAGCACATACTTCACATAGCATGGATGGAAAGTTAAAGTGGAAGGAGTCTACACAAAGAAAAGTTGCTGAACTTAAACTAAAATACAACAAAATAAATTGGTTAATCGGCAAGAAATCGCCCCTAACAACAACGCAGATTGAAAAGAACAACGTTTCATGACCTTCTAAGCAAATAACTAATACTATTATAATATTTAGTTTTTAATACAAAGTTTAGTTTTTATAAAAAGCTTCTTAATGGAGCTTTTATTGTTTTACCTTATAAATTATGAAAAATATTGCTTGTTAGTACTTTGTAACTAGTTGCAATTCGAATGAAATAAAAACCCATATCTTTGTTACGTTTCAATAAAAAAAAAATATATATTAATTTGGAAAATTAACGACGAGTTTTCGGTTGCTAATATTTATTATTTGGATGCCAATATTTAAAAAAAATGACGGACAGTTTCATTTGTTATAATTATCAGTATGTTAGATGTCGTTGTTTGAAAGTTGCAACAGTCCAAATACCATAACTTTTTTCATAATTTTGTAAACAATCTACATCTTACCTGCAGCAATAGATTTATGGCGGAGATGCTTCGAAGCTGACTCTAACCTTTACTACGCAAGACGGAATATCTAAAGCTTACAAAAGGTGTTGAAAACTTCTCATGTATTCAGTGTAATTTCATATTACAATTCGAAACCCACTGGATGTGCATAAAAAGTATTAGAATTCTGAATTATACTTTAATAGCAGAAAGTCAGTTTTAGACAATATTCATTCTTTTGTTTTTTAATAGACAAGCTTTATGTATTTTTTTAACAAATTATAAAGCATAATTAAGTTTATACAGCCGGAATTAACAAACAATATTAATGAAAGTTGCTAAATAGTGTTAACAAAAGCTAAATGTCATATATGAATAACCGGCAGTGTTATTAATCAGTGTTAAAGGGAAATGTTGCATGAGTAACAAATCACGAATTTCAAAAGTATGGCGAATACGCCCTGAAAGGTCAAATATTTCACCAACCAACCAGAAAAGTGTTCCACGACTTAAAAGGGTTTTAATTGCGTCGACAGTTATATTAACAGGGACATAAAAAGCTATCCCTACAAATTTCTGAATAACAAGAACAAAATTGCAAATATCGTCTAATCCAAAACTTGTGTCAATGAACAATCAGAGTGATACACAGACTCCAGATCAAAAATGTGAAGTCTTAGTTAATACGTCAAAGATGCACTTTACCAAAAGAGGAATGAAACAGGATAACTTAATACCACTCAATAATTCGTCTTATCAGATGATTTCTGTCTCTTATAGTAGCGGCGGTTCATCTCCAACGGATTTACCTTCGAATCATGCTAATGTGATTTTTCAAGAGGCGCAACTTCAGAATGGTATTGCAAGTAAATTGACATCGTCCAATGAGGCACGCCGCCAGAGTTTCTTAACTCATAGAGCCAACGATGGAGAAGATCACGTATCACAAGATTCTCAACTTTTTGCAAAAGGTGAGTAAAATACTTAGCTAGTTAATAGAATCGAATAACACAGACGTTACGTATACTAGTTCAAATCACGCATTGTCAATTGCCACAGCTTATTTATGCTGCATACTTTGTAAAAAAATCCCAAAAATGAAAAAAATTCTTTGGCGCCGCGATCTCATGATATGTACGGATGGAAGAGGTTCTCAAGATCAAACAATCTAATCACCTCAGACTTACAGTTTTCGAAATTTTTGATATAAAACTTCAAAAATTATGATAATAATACACGCTATTTCACTTTGTTTAACACACTTTATATACACTTTTTAATTAATATATTTATAATTACACATTGAAATACAGCTAGATACAAAATAATAGCACCTCGCTTGACAAACCAAATCTTGGAATTGTTTAACTATCCAGACGTTACATTTTATAAAATACTTTACTGGCGTGGACAACGCTTACGCGATTATAGCCGAATTAAAAAAAAAACTGGCTTGTTACTCAATTAAAATTAGAATTTAAGAAAGAAGTTGCCATATATTAACTGTACACTACAAGAAATGCACTCTGTCAAAAAACAGCATCTCTACTTAAATTTTGTTAATTAAAATAGAATAGTAAAGCTGTATAACAAAAATATGTATTCATTTTATAGTATTTGAATTTTACATAAACAAAACTTTATTCTGAAACTTTGTTGTTTATGCTATGTTATAGCGGTACATTGTGGCTGCGGAGGCAATCTAGAATCAGGTGTGCTGGTGTTGCCTTTTCCAAGTCGTTGAACCGGCAGTTTGCGCAAGAGACTATGCCCTTGTTGGACAAGTGCTTCCTGAGCTCAGCATGACACATTCCTGCTGCCTGCTGCCATTGGTGTTCCCTCTCCACTCTTTCCTCCATGCGGTGCAGCTCCTTCTTTCTATTCACTCCTCTACTAAAAACGATTTAATCTCATATGCTGAGATCGCTTTTAGTGCCACTTTACTGTCGCTCAGAATGGCGATACCATGGTTGCCATAGTTGCGGTGGAGATGGAGTTCTACGCACTGTTTTATAGCAAAAACTTCTGCGTGAAGAATGCTTGGAAAACGTCCCATTGGTATGGATATCTTGGTATGCGGTCCCGCAATACCTACTCCAATGCCTTCCGGTGTTTTCAAGCTGTCAGTGTACCACTGGATAGTACTGTCTCTCAGCAGTATCTCAAGCCTGGAATCTGTCTTGTTGCTGAGAGTAACTTTAAAATTCTTTGTGAAGTTAAGTCTCTTTGTAATGCCGTCCCTTGGAAGAAGGGCCAATGGTGTGCTTTTCACTACGGCCTTCATCTGTTGAGACGACATTATCTTCCCTTTGCCAAAATTCTGACATTAGCAGTATGTTTCGCTACCTGTTTAATCACCAGATGCAGCGGTGTGAGCTCCAGTATGATTTCAAGCGCTGCAGTGCGTCATGTGCGCGTTGCTTCTGAAGCACAGACACAGGTAAGCCTTTGCAGCTGCGATAGTTTAAGGCCTACCGAAGACTACGTTGCATTGGTAGCCCAAGCAACCGCTCCATAGGTGACAGTAGGCCTTGCCATCATAGTATACAGCCATCTAACGATACCTGGCTTGCATCCTCAGGATCTGCCGGCCAGGCATCTGCATATCATGAGCGCCTTGGTTGCTTTGGACAGCGTTAGATCCACATGCCTACTCCTACAATTGATAAGGGCCTCAAGCCCTGAAGAGGGTTTCGCTTAGAAAAAGAGATCGCGGTAGTTTTTGCCGGGTTGAACCTACCGTGTTGCACTACCCCTTTGCTTGACTTAAGCCCCTTTGAACAATATCGCTTCGCGCCATTATGAGAATGTCATCAGTGTATCCATGGCAACGAATCCCATTGCGGGTGAGCAACTCATGTACTACCAGGCTCGTTAGCAGGGGGGATATTACTTCACCCTGTGGGTAGCCCCTCGTAGTGCCAAGACAAATCTTTCTCTCCCCCACAGTTGTTTCAGCTACCCTAGTACGCTGTAAGGCCTCAATTTATCCGCATACTGGAGCCGTCACGTTCCTTTTTTTTCCAGTGCCTTGATCACGCTTACGTGAGGCGTACGAGTATTATCAAAAGCACTTTAAATGTAAAGGAAGGCGCATATCGCAACCTCTCCATTAACCAGCGAATTCTATAGTTCAGATGTGAGTTGGTACAGAGCAGTGTTAGTGGATCTGTCCGCTCTGTACGCTTGCTGGCTGGCATGTAGAGGTGCGATTTTCAGCGCTTCCGATCTTATGTGGTTGTCACTATCTTTTCCATCCCTTTTAAAGTGAAGGGTGTAAGACTAATCGGGCGGAATGATTTGGCAAACGAGTAGTCTCTCCTACTTACCTTGGGGATGAAGATTACCTTCGCAATTCTCCACGTATTTAAAATACTGCTTAAATTTGCAAACTGAAGTATAAACCACTTTAACGATCGTTAAATAAAAATGCTAACTTATTTAAAATGTACAATTCTTTTAGTTTAATGTTTATTTAGTAAGCATATTAATTTTATACAAGTCAATGTTTTATGTGCTATTAAAAATGCGCATGCCGATGTTGAAAGAATTGGGTGCCCAAAGGATTTATCGTCGTCGTATCTCGTTAATATCGACTTGACCGTCGCGCGCAGGATCGATGTACCACGAAGTAAATAAGCGACAGCTGGTGTCGACACAACGCAATGTGGAATCGAATGTAGAGAGTAAATTGCGTAGACGAATTGTGTAGAACGAGTGTAAAAAGCGAATGTGTTCGCTATCCTTTTGCCAATCCTATTTGTTGAGTGGGTTAATTGATGTAGAAGAGTGGTGAGTTGTGTTGTGTAATGATGTATGAGTATGGTGTCATCGGATGTGTTTTATTAGTGTGTGCCAGTTTTTCAGAGTAGTGTGAGTGGATGCTTAACTCATTTAAACATCCTGGGCCCCCTAGGCGAACGACGTTTTGCCCAGTACTATGTATAACCTGATATCTAATTCGGCTAAAAGCGCGGAAGATTAGCTGTAAGAAGCGATTTTGGTTTTAATATAAATTTGTATTTTATGTAAGTATTGGTACCGGAGGCAGTAATTTTCGTTTGCACGTCTCGACGACTTATTATTGTAGGAAAAAAAACTTGCTTCCGGTTATATACATTTTCTTAATTTATCGGTTTGGTATACCGGATTTTTATTATTTGCCATTTCTGTATTACCGGCAATTGTTTGCATTTTATTTATTTTCGGCTTATGAAGGATAATAACTCCACGCCTGGCGCAGATATGGCCAGAATGGATACTCCTGGAGTTAGGACTGTGATTCTTACATGAATTTTGAAAAAAATGCTTATGATTTAAAATATAATTTTTGTATTTATGAGTTGTATTGAATTTTAACATAAAGAGATATAAAGTATCCTATGTCCTTACCTTGGTTCAAAGCTACCTCCCCACCAATTTTCAGCCAAATCGGTTAATTCGTTATTGTGTTATTAATGGTGTAACTAACACGACTTTCTTTTATATATGTGTAGAGATTTGAAGCTTTATGCAGCTGATTCCCATAACCCACCCATATGAGGCGCGTCGATAGATGCGATAAGAGCGACCATTGGCTTTTGTAAGTGTAAGTGCGTCTTTGTATCACATTGGGAACTTCGGGATACCGTAACGTGAATTTTGAGTTGTCACATATTGTATTATAGGTGTCGATTTTTCGACTATCAGAGATAACTCTGACTTTATGTTTTATACTAATTTTTCGAGTACGACCTACCGGCCAATATTTGTGTATCATGTGTAGAAGTTCACGCAAGTTCACTTGGGAGTGGCCAGAAACGATTACATATGGCTCAATCAGCTCACGACTTCCGGTCTTTGACCAAGTATCCTCTGGGTAGCCTAAGAACATCCGTTTGAAAGCGAGCTAAAGGGTTGTGCGCTGGGTTTGGGACCCGCCACTTAAAAAACACCCCAAATGAAAGGAAACATCAGCCTCGGATGTATGACCCCCCTTTTGATGACGACCATGGCAAACGAAATAAGGACTACGAATTCAGGGCATGCACCTGGTGGATAAATGAGTTAAGTTCCCACCCTCATACACCACTACACCACACAACACACCACTCACAAAGCAACATTGGCACACTCACCACACTTGGAGACAACACTCATCGATTGGAAGCAGAAGTCTACACCTACACACACACTAATACACGTTGTATTAATACAATACAGGTTGATGTACGGACCCACCATAACTCTCCACAGCCCAACGAGCAAAAACCCTCGTCCTGGAAGAGGCCGTCTTTTTCGACAGCGATTTTCGAGCAATAAGCATCGGCGGACGCTTTTACACGTTTTTTGGTATTTTCGGCAGGCATCTCAACGTTTCTTTTTTTTCATCATCTTCGGCGCGCAGCTCAACCATCGATCCGACATTGGGAGATTCTCTACGCGCAGCAGCTGAACCAACGCATGAACTCCGAGTGTGCTTTAATATAATTTGAATATTGTTATACATTGTTACGCCTCCACTGGTATCCGACCAGGGAGATTTTCATTACAACCTTTCCGCATTTTCCAATAAAATTATCATCTTGAAGTGAACAAAAAAAAAAACTTATATATATCGCGTCCTAAAAGGAGTGGGTATTAAAAATAAGTGGTAAGTTATCTACCTGGAATGTCAGGTCTCTTTATTGGGAAGGTGCCGCTGCCCGGCTGGTTGATGTCGTCGTTAGAGTGAAGGCTGACATCACCGTGGTGGGAGAGAGACTCCGTCGCCGAGTACTATCATTCACTCCGGCAAATGAACGTCTAGCCACAATTCGCATCAAAGCGAGGTTCTTCAACATATCGCTGATTTGCGCCCACGCCCCGACGGAAGAGAAGGACGTTGTGACCAAAGATGTCTTCTATGAGCGCTTGGAGCACACATAAGAGCGCTGCCCCCGCCACGATGTCAAAATCGTGCTTGGTGACTTTAACGCCAGGGTGCGAAAAGAAAGTATCTTTGGCCCGACGGTCGGTAAATTCAGCCTGTACGAGGAAACATCCCCTAATGCGTTGAGTCTGATCGACTTCGCCGGGGCCCTGTAATACTAGATTCCAGCATAAGAAGATTCATCAAGCCACCTGGCTGTCTCCGGATCGAAAAACCACCAACCAGATCGATCATGTTGTGATAGATGAAAGACACGGCTCAAGTGTTTTAGATGTGCGTGCACTCCTAGGTCCTATCATCGACTCGAACCACTATCTTGTTGCAGCCAAGATTCGCACCCGCCTCTGTGCAGCAAAAAACACACGCCAACAAACACAAGAAAGGTTCGACGCCGAGAAGTTGCAATCACAAAAGATAGCCGAACGATTTTCTACTCGACTTGCACTCCTGCTCTCTGAGAGCACTCGTCAACAACCCGGTATAAAGGAACTGTGGGACGGCATTTCAAATTCCTTACGTGCAGCTGCAACCGTAACCATTGGTTTTAGGAAAATGCAAAAGAACAGCTGGTACGACGAGGAGTGCCGTGTCGCAGTGGAGAGAAAACAGACTACCTATCTCGCAACGTAACGATCGACCACAACACGTGCGGGATGGGATAGATACCGAGAGTTGAAAAGGGAAGTGAGACGCGTTTGCATACAGAAAAAGAAAGAGGCCGAAATGCGTGAGTATGAGGAGCTTGATAAGCTGGCCGAAAGGGGTAATGCTCGAAAATTCTACGAGAAGATGTGGCGGCTTACAGAAGGTTTCAAGACCGGAGCATACTCTTGTAGAACCCCCGAAGGTGATCTAGTGATCGATGCCCGGAGCATACTTAAATTATGGAGAGAACACTTCTCCAGCCTGCTGAATGGCAGTGAACGCACAACACCAGGAGAAGGCGAACCCGATTCCCCAATCGATGACGATGGAGCAGACGTTCCATTGCCCGACCGTGAAGAAGTTCGAATAGCAATCGCCCGCCTTAAGAACAACAAAGCGGCGGGGGCCGATGGATTGCCGGCCGAGCTATGCAAACACGGCGGCGAAGAACTGATAAGGAGTATGCATCAGCTTCTTTGTAAAATATGGTCGGACGAAGGCATGCCCAACGATTGGAATTTAAATGTACTCTACCCAATCCACAAAAAAAGAAACCCCACAATCTGCGCCAACTATCGTGGGATAAGCCTCCTCAACATAACGCATAAAGTTCTATCGGGCGTATTGTGTGAAAGATTAAAGCCCACCGTCAACAAACTGATTGGACCCCATCAACCGCGCCGTGTCAGGTCTAAGGCAAATCAACAACTGACCGGATATTCACCATGCGCCAAATCTTGGAAAATACCCGTGAAATGGGAATCGACACACACCACCTATTTGTCGATTTCAAAGCTACTTTCGACAGCACGAAAAGGAGCTGCCTTTATGCCGCGATGTCAGAATTTGGTATCCCCGCAAAACTAATACGGCTGAGTAAGCTGACGTGGCGCAACATCAAAAGCTCCGTCAGAATCGGGAAGGTCCTCTCTGAGCCGTTCGATATCTAACGAGGTTTCAGTCAAGGCGATTCCCTATCGTGTGACTTTTTCAACCTGCTTCTGGAGAAAATAGTTCGAGCTGCAGAACTTAATAGAGAAGGTACCATCTTTTATAAGAGTGTACAGTTGCTGGAATATGCCGATGATATTGATATCACATGTAGATATGTCATCCGCAAAAATTACAAATATTTTTCTACAAAAACAACAATCGTTTCTAGTAGCAGCAGCAGAGTTACAAGTCAATAGGCATGGCAGCCAAATCGATCAATCGATGATCAAATTTGTAAAACACACAACAACAACTTGTTCATTCATCAACGCAGGCGCTCCTTCAACAGGCAAACTCGCTTCATTCATAAAAGCAAACATAAGCGTCTTTTCGCGGCGATGGCAAAATCATAAATTGAACACTTTCTGATATTTTTCTGGAAAAATATTTTGCTTTTAAAATTTTTTTCCGTGGTTCGCAAAAATCTGCGTCGATATGAATGAACGCTCATATATATACATACATACATATTTACGCAAGTTTGTGGCGAAACTGTTAGAGCGGCAAAGGAAGCGGTGAACATCGGCGATCGTTCGCTTATTTTTTCGGCACAGCTTTGATTTTCTACCAACAATACAATGTTGTGACGCTTTGTCACCGCGTCAGTACTTCGACAGATTGACTCTATAAGCTGAAATCAGACGATTGGTCAAGTGTACCAATTTTTTGTCAGTTATATGTACAGATCGTGTGACAGCCAGAAAATATTTGGCATAAGGCAAATAAACAAAACTTTTGTGCAGATAGACCGATAAATACGGCTCTGTTGTACCAATCATGTGAACTGTTGTACAAATCAAGTAAATACAAAAAATGGACAAATGTACCGATAATTTTATCTGCCACTGCGGGACCAATCACAGTGACCAATCAATTCAAATAAAGCCAAAAATTATGTTTTTATTATCCTAAAAATTCTTTACACCTGGCTGGAATTTCATTATTTACTGTTTGGCAACCCTATGATTATTAAATTAATAATAATAAATAGTTATTAAACTTGGCAGCACTGATATCTGCAAAAACAATTGATACACCACTGCTCTTTATTCCATTTGTCCGTTATTAAACAAGTCACTACATCTATTGGTGAGAATAAATAATGGTTTGTCAAAAAAGTCTTGCGGTATTTTTATTGAATTTTTATTTTTTTTTTGAAATTGAAATGAATTTTTGATGACTCATGCCCAGCTCTTGACCGATGCTACGGCTGCTACTATGCCGGTCTCTTTCGACCAATTCAGCGATTTTATCGCAATTTTCGACGACAGGCCTTCCGGAGCGTGGCGCATCTTCGACCACCTCTACACCAGAACGAAAACATTGAAACCATCGTTGTGCGGTGGAAATGGAAACTGTATCGGGTCCATAAACTGCACAAGTTTTATTGGCGGCTTAAGATGCATTTTTGCCTTTATCGTAGTAGTACTGTAAAATATGCCGTATTTTCACTTTATTTTGCTTCATGTTTGCGACGCTATAACTCACGAACGACTTAAAAGAAACAACAATCAATCAAACGACTTAAAAGAAACAACAATCATTCAAACACGTGTTAGCGCGTGAAATTAGCTTTCCAAAAAGGTATAGCATGACCCGATGTGATGAATAAAACTGGAACTACGCTCTTTCAGCGCCAACGAGCGAAAATACTGCAAGACTTTTTTGACAACCTATTATTTATGATATATTTATATATATTTATGTATTTACATTTAATATATTAATATTGTTCATTTATTTTTCAGAATATGGATGCAGATGAAGATGAAATCTTTGATAATTTGACTACCGCAATATGCGAAAATATATCCAATATGTCTGCAGAACCAACACCAACGCCAGATAAAAAGAGAAAGCGTTTTCAAGTTACAACGGCATAGTCCTCGGAAGATGTGTTTAATTTAATAGAAATAATAGAAAAACATCCTTGTCTGTGGGAATATTCTTCATCAGACTATAAAAACCGACAGAAGAGAGAGAACGCATGGAGAGAAGTTGCAGCGAACTGTCATGGCCGAAGCGTTGATGAATGCAAAGCCAAGTGGGCGAATGTGAAGATATACAAAAAACAAATTACAGGCAAAGTCTGGTCAGAGTGCGTCAAGTTCACAACCTCATTGGCAATTTTGGACTGCAATGCAGTTTTATCATAACCACGACAAAGAAAAAACGACTTCTTCTTCTTAATTGGCGTAGAAACCGCTTACGCGATTATAGACGAGTTAACAACAGCGCGCCAGTCGTTTCTTCTTCTCGCTACGTGGCGCCAATTGGATATTCCAAGCGAAGCCAGGTCCTTCTCCACTTGGTCCTTCCAACGAAGTGGAGGTCTTCCTCTTCCTCTGCTTCCCCTGGCGGGTACTGCGTCGAATACTTTCAGAGCTGGAGTGTTTTCGTCCATCCGGACAACATGACCTAGCCAGCGTAGCCGCTGTCTTTTAATTCGCTGAACTATGTCGATGTCGTCGAATATCTCGTACAGCTCATCGTTCCATCGAATGCGGTATTCGCCGTGGCTAATGCACAAAGGACCATGAATCTTTCGCAGAATTTTTTTCTCGAAAACTCGTAACGTCGACTCATCGGTTGTTGTCATCGCCCAAGACTCTGCACCATAGAGCAGGACGGGAATTATGAGTGACTTATAGAGTTTGGCTTTTGTTCGTCGAGAGAGGACTTTACTTTTCAATTGCCTACTCAGTCCGAAGTAGCACCTGTTGGCAAGAGCAATCCTGCGTTGGATTTCTAAGCTGACATTGTTGGTGGTGTTAATGCTGGTTCCTAAATAGACGAAATTATCTACAACTTCAAAGTTATGACTGTCAACTGTGACGGAGAGCCAAGTCGCGAGTGCGACGCCTGTTTCTTTGATGACAGGAGATATTTCGTTTTGCCCTCGTTCACTGCCAGACCCATTTTCTGTGCTTCCTTGTCCAGCCTGGAGAAAGCAGAACTAACGGCGCGGGTGTTGAATCGGGCGATTGCTTTTCGAACTTCTTCACGGTCGGGCAATGGAACGTCTGCTCCATCGTCATCGATTGGGGAATCGGGTTCGCCTTCTCCTGGTGTTGTGCGTTCACTGCTATTCAGCAGGCTGGAGAAGTGTTCCCTCCATAATTTAAGTATGCTCTGGGCATCGGTCACTAGATCACCTTTGGGGGTTCTACAAGAGTATGCTCCGGTCTTGAAACCTTCTGTAAGCCGCCGCATTTTTTCGTAGAATTTTCGAGCATTACCCCTGTCGGCCAGCTTATCAAGCTCTTCGTACTCACGCATTTCAGCCTCTTTCTTTTTCTGTCTACAAATGCGTCTCGCTTCCGTCTTCAACTCTCGGTATCTATCCCATCCCGCACGTGTTGTGGTCAATCGTAACGTTGCGAGGTAGGCAGTCTGTTTTCTCTCCGCTGCGACACGGAACTCCTCGTCGTACCAGCTGTTCTTTTGCACTTTCCCAATGCACCAATGGTTTCGGTTGCAGCTGTACGTAAGGAATTTGAAATGCCGTCCCACAGTTCCCTTATACCGGGTTGTTGACGAGTGCTCTCAGAGAGCAGGAGTGCAAGCCGAGTAGAAAATCGTTCGGCTGTCTGTTGTGATTGCAGCTTCTCGACGTCGAACCTTCCTTGTGTTTGTTGGCGTGTGTTTTTTGCTGCACAGAGGCGGGTGCGAATCTTGGCTGCAACAAGATAGTGATCCGAGTCGATGTTAGACCCTCGGAGCGCACGCACATCTAAAACACTGGAGACGTGTCTTCCGTCTATCACAACATGATCGATCTGGTTGGCAGTTTTTCGATCCGGAGACCGCCAGGTAGCTTGATGAATTTTATGCTGGGAATCTAGTACTACAGATAACCATATTTCGGGCCCCGGCGAAGACGATCAGCCTCAACCCATTTGGGGGATGTTTCATCGTGGAGGCTGAATGTACCGACCGTAGTGCCAAAGATACCTTCTTTACCCACCCTGGCGTTAAAGTCGCCAAGCACGATTTTGACATCGTGGCGGGGGCAGCTCTCATAAGTGCGCTCCAAGCACTCACAAAAGACATCTTTGGTCACAACGTCCTTCTCTTCCGTCGGGGCGTGGGCGCAAATCAGCGATATGTTGAAGAACCTCGCTTTGATGCGGATTGTGGCTAGGCGTTCATTCACCGGAGTGATTGATAGTACTCGGCGACGGAGTCTCTCTCCCACCACGAGTCCAACACCAAACTTGCGCTCCTTTATATGGCCACTGTAGTAAATGTCACAAGGACCTACTCGTCTCAGTCCTTGTCCCGTCCATCGCATTTCTTGGATGTCAGCCTTTATTTTTGTGAGGACATCAACCAGCTGGGCAGCATCACCTTCCCAATTAAGGAACCAGACATTCCAAATGCATGCCCTTAAATCATAGTCTTTATTACGTTTGCTGTGGTCGTCACCAAAAGCGGGGATACTTTCTCAAGGCTGTTGATTTGTTTGGACTTTCCAAAAACGCCGCCGTCCGAAACTCTGCCATTGCACCCGACATCAATATATATAAATCGGTAGTCCGCATCCGCAATGGCCATAAGTACAATACATTAGTACCTTTATAATTATAAAAGGTACTTCCAGACCGCGGCGGAGCCTTCATCACAATGTGTTTCCCGACAACTGCGCCTATACAATGGGAAAAACTGCATTTATCATTAAATTTTTGGGCAATGTCAATCCACATCTGTTCGTTGTTTGGAACCTTGGAAATGTGTAATATGATATCAATTTATATTTTTGATGTGATTATGTATAGCTACCTTTAAATATTCATTTTTCAAAGCTTTGTAAATTGCATCGCAAACCTCCGGCACTCGTAGATATGGTATTCGGCGCAATGCGAAAGTCAACAGATAAACTTTTGAAGCTGCCTCCAGAGGCAAGGAAGCGAAGTGTAACCGCCAAACGTTCATTGGCGGGTATTGCTTTGCGCATATTGGTGTAACTTTTTTTATGTTTGGAGAGACTAATTCAAGAATATAATTAAAAGTGGCTTCGTTCATGCGCAGATAATTTTTAAACAAATATTTTTGATTGTTCACTTCACGAAACTCGCACAGAGTTTTTGCATACCCGCCGTCAGTACTTCTCCTACGAAGTCAATCCAGCACCCAAACACTTCGCTTCTTCAATGTTCGTTTTTCTTTTATTTGTTTCTTTTTATTAATTAGGTGTACACAAATACACATAATTGCCACTATTTTCTTTTTTCTTAATGAAGAAATCATTATATCATTATATTAAAAATTATAAAATTACGTTCAAATATATGTAATTATGTATTCAAAGCTTATCTACTTTATTTAAGATGACAAGCCCAATCATGTGACAGGGTTGCACAAATATCTGTCATATTATTGAAGTGTACAAATCAGTACAGAAAAATTCTGGCTCAAGTACGCCAATCGTGGGAACACTGAAAATTGTATACTATACTGACCTAGTACCATCACCCTGACTTGGAATTTCTCACCCCCCAGATTAGCTGTTGTACTGTGTAATTATATGTATATGAGCACATGTGCGACCACTTGGTCTTTTGATATGATATCAAAACTTTTAATGACCGAATCAAGTAAATATAAAAATTTATAACTAATTACCATCATATCATCATTTTACTCATTTAACACTGAAAATGCTCAATCCTGCTATTTTCGTGTCCCCTGATGCAAAACTCTGGTGACACACGCTTATAATTTGGCTGTGGTGAAACTCCCTTATCTCTGAGTACCCCTGTGAAAAGTTACGATATATGAAATGTGAACCTTCTCTATGATAAACGTTCCCTGTTTATATACTACGTTGAATTATAAAACATAACATAGTTACCATAAGAACACATTCATATTAGTTTAATCTATTACTTACCTTAATAATTTTTTTTTTCCTCGGAATATTAAACTTTCTCGTGACAGGCAATTAGGCTCTTAAATTGTATTCTCGCATTCCCAAGTTTTTCAGATACCTAGCATGTATTGGCTTAATAATGCTCCCAGGAACAACTTTCAAGATCTTCAGACATTCCATGATGTCACTAGTTTCACTGACTGAAAATAAGAAGACAACAGTTTTGGTATACCATATTCACCAATGCCTTCAGCGCAAATATTGTTACTTCTAGCAGAAACAATTCAAATTATAGAAAGACATAGGAAAACGTTTCCAAAACTCAAAAAATTTGCAATTTCAATAATTTTGAAAACTTTCTATCTAATAGTGGGGTCAAATTTCGCAAAATCATCGATTTTGAAAATTAGCAGTTCCGGGGATCAGATATAAATATTTCTTCAAAATTCTTTTTTTTGTTAAAGTTATTGAAGGTTGAAGTTTAGTGCACTATAAAATTGTAAAATTATTTTCTCATAAACTACTAGATATAAATCGATAAATTTTGTGAAGTCAAAGAAAAATTTTGGTACTACAATATATATATTTTTTCACGATCCATTTGTTCAAATAATAATATTTTACATATTTTTTTGTTAAACAATTGAAATTTTCATGTGTTTTTCACGCTATCTACAGAAGACATTATGAATTTCAATAATTTTGGAAACTTTCTATCTGATAGTCGGGTCAAACCACGTTAAGTGGTCCATGAAAATTTCGCAATATCACAAATTTTGAAAATTCGCAGTTCAGTAGGAAGGGGATCAGACGCATACACCGTAATATAAATATTTCTTCAAAATTCTATTTTTTGTTAAAGTTATTGAAGGTTAAAATTTAGTGCACTATGGAATTGTAAAATTATTTTCTCATAAACCACTAGAGATAAATCGATGAAATTTTGTGAAGTCAAAGAGAAATGTTCGTGCTACATTCTAGATATTTTTTCAGGATCCATTTATTTAAATAATAATATTTTACATAATTTTATGCTAAATAATTGAAATTTTTCATGTGTTCTTCACGCTAAAAAAGTATGTGATACAACGCGGAAAATATTCACCTTTAATAATCTGCAAAAATTTTTTGTTCATTTATACCGTTCCACAGATATTGAATTTTTCGTCCCCCTACCGCTCTTAAAACAGCATTTGTAATTCGAGTATTTAGAAACCACATAAAATCAAAAATTATAACGTTATTAACTAAAATCTATATATTTTTTCGTTCTCGTTACAATTTTCCTTATGAACTATTTACAACTCATAAAATATTCCGCCCTTTGAGACCCTATCGAAAAAATACTCTAAGGTTATCCCAGTAGCCGACAATTTATTTTAAAACATTAAAATCAATTTTTTTTATACTCTTAAATACTGAAATTAAAATATTAATATACATTTTTGTATATCTATCTATCTATCCTATCTTTATCCGGAATCGGTTACGCAAAAAGTTGTGGATGTTATTGTTAATTTGATATAGCAGTATCGACGCCGTATTAATAAAAAAAGCGGCAACTTCTTACTTGAATTCCGTATTATTTCGGTATGTGCGATATAAAATCTATAAGCGTGAGGAATTTTTGCCAAAAATTTGCCACTGCCGCTTTTATTTAGGGAAGCCTTTCATTTCATTTTGTCGCACAGAATATGGTAGTTTTTTCATCTATCACGTATCTTGATAACATTTGTCATTTGGAGCTCTGAGGATGTTGACATTGCAGATAATCAAATCGGAAAATTGCCACGTTCACAAATTATTATTAATCGCATATAAGGCTATAACTAAGTCAACAATAATGCTACGAAAGGATGTGTCCCGTTCCTAATAGATTCAGTGCACATACGTATACATATGTATTTTAAATCAATATATAGACAAAATTTGGTAAAAATAACCACGCTGATCACCCATCCGAGAGTTATGTTGAAAACTGTTAAGAATGGATAATTCTCTAACGAAGACAGTCGGAAATATTAAATTTAACCACAAATGCAGATCACCTACTTTCAAGATAAAACAATATTATATTACATAAGATTCTTTCTCTCACCAATAGGTAAATCTATATGACGTTAAAGAAATGAAACATTGTCTTCTCCTCTCATATCCCTTAAATACTTACGAAAACTATCTGGTCTGTTTAAATTAAATTTCTTTTCATCACTGCAATTCTTTAGGCATGGCTTACAGCCGGTTTCTCGAAATTCTTTCATTGAAAATTAAGTTCCATTTAATTTTAATTTTGATTTTTATTTAACTTTGCACTCAAGTTTGCAGCGTTTCACCATTATTCAGAATTGGCAACCCAAAAATGACAAAGCAGGGATGTTAGTAAGAATAACAGCTGATTTATGTAAACAAATAAATTGTGGTGGTTAACAAAAATGGAAATGTAGCTCAAAAACATTTTTCAGCTACTGATATTTCTACTTTGCTAAGCCTAGTGCAGCAAAATGCAAGTGTTTTGGAGTGTAAGGCCACAGGGAAAGTGAGTTCCGATCAAAAGGACAAGGTGTGGGATGACATAGCGGAGAGTTTCAACGCGGTTTGCTCCGGAGCACCGCGGTCAAAAAAAATCTGCGAACCAAATATTTCAATTTGAAAGCAGATATGAAAAGGCGATCTGCAGACCACAAAAAATTTGCGTATGGAACGGGCGGAGGTTTATACAAAAAGCCAGTTTACTCATGGATCATTCAGGTAGTTACGCATAAAAAATATTTATTATGTTTAATACATATTTACAAATATGTATGTATGTTAGATTTTTGACAGGTGAAATTGATCCCCAGCAGCGAAATATACCAAACAAGGAAGTTATGGAAAGTGAAATGATAGAAGAAGAAAATGGTTTGTATATTTTTATTATGAGCAAGTCATTAATTAATATCACAAACTGCTGGAATGAAATTTACTAAACTATTGTAAATATTTTTATTCCCAGATAATGTATCTAATGATATCGACATACGTGAACAATCAACAAGCAAAAGATTTCGTACTTCCAGCCCAAAACATACAACTGAAAAAGAAGGTACCATACAATGTTTTTAGGATTTTAAATTTCTAAAGAACTTGTTTCTTAGCAGATTTTGAGCCTTGGGAGCACTACACATCAATGCAATTGAAAACGCCAAAAACAGGAAGCTGTGCGCTGAGAGTGTAAATAGAAAACACACAAGTTGGGCTAAGCT
Organism: Bactrocera tryoni; assembly: GCF_016617805.1. NCBI lineage: Eukaryota > Metazoa > Arthropoda > Insecta > Diptera > Tephritidae > Bactrocera > Bactrocera tryoni. The sequence goes on along the minus strand of NW_024395824.1, from coordinate 11,374,255 downwards.
ATCAGATACAAAATCAAAATGGACGGAAAGAAAACTGAAACAAGAGGTTGAATTTGCAAAAATCGAACATACGTTACGTGTAAAGCAAATGAAAGAAGCACACGAACTACAACAACAACTAGTTATTGAGAAGCATGCCCTTGAAATGCGAATACTTGAGGATCAACTAAAAGAAAAGTTAAAATGCTTCATAATAAATCATCAGCTAGTTGAGCCTTTTCTACTTTCGTACACAGTTTAAAAGTTTCGTTTATATGGTTTTTGTTTTGTATATGTACAGTGGCGCGCTTGTAAAAATTTACAGAATAAATTTTGTTTAGTTCTTGCCTTACTTTGCATGTGAGCAACTGTAGGTCTGTATGTATCAGAGACCTGCACGAGTAATTAAAAAAGTAACATGTTAGCAAGCGGCGATGCCGATGCGGCGAGTACACGCTACGTAACGGTACTTTGGCATCGAGGGCATCGGCATCGTGGGTATCGGCATCGCGGCATCGCCGATTACTAACATGTTACTCAATTAGTATTGTGCGCGTCATGAAGATGAGTTTACATTGATGGCTAGACTGGCACGACAAATTTTATGTATTCCAGCGTCTAGTGCAGCAAGCGAAAGATGTTTTAGTTTGGCAAACCGTATATTAGAAAAAAGAAGAACAAATTTGAAAGGAGAAAACTGGACGTCATTTTATTTTTGCATTCACAACAAAAAAATTAAGTTCATATTAAATATTTTTTTATTTTTAATTCGTTGCTTATTTTGATCGAAAATAACGAGATATATTTAATTTATTTTTATTTATTGAATTAATTTATGTTGTGTTATGTTATGTTTTATTGAATTAATTTATGTTTAAATGAAGAGAATTTTATTAATTTTTCCCTAATATAAGGTAAATACGAAAGAAAAATCACAAGAATTTTCTTTTATGTATGTACATACTTCGTTTCATTTGCCATTGACGATACCAGATAGTAATCGTACGATGCCACGATGCCGCGATGCCGATGCGCAATGTTACCTTCGCATCGTGGTAATCGTCAGAAGTGTTACTTAGTAACGTAATCGTACGATGCCTACCTTAATCGTGCAGGTCTCTGGTATGTATACACACATACGTTAATACAAATTTTGAAATGTGGATTTGTAAAGCTTTTGTTTTTGTATTTTTGCACATATGTATATGTAAATGTGCCTTAACAGTATTAACATAAATACTACAATTTGTACCTGAGTTTTAAAATAAAAGAATATAAGAATAAAGATGTTGATTTTGTTTAATATTTAAAAGAAGTTTACAAACTTTCAAAATAGTTTTGTATCATATGTTTTCTATATAAATTGTCATTTCGAACCGAAGCTGAGATTGTTGGTATTTCAACAACTGCATCGATAATATTATTTATTTCATTTGCGTAGACTGCTGGAGCGTTGTAATCGTTGTTTAAGTTACAAATATTATGTAAAACTACCGTTGCAACTATAATACTTTCTACTACCCCGAGGTGCTTTCGTATTCCCAGCGCAAGAACTGGAAATCTTCGTTTCCACACACCGTATTGACGTTCAACACAATTACGAGTTCTGATTTGCGATTCATTGTATAACGCCTCAGCCGGAGTTTGCACTTTTAACAAAGGTGTCATTATCCACCGATTGCAAGAATAGCCACTGTCGGCATCGACTATTGCTTTTCCGAACTCCCCTGCCTCAAATTGGCTAAATATTCGTGAATTTTTCAGTACAATGGCGTCATGTGACGATCCTGGCCAACGGGCTACGATATCCTTTATGTTAAGTTTGCTGTCACAAAACGTTTGCACATTAATTGAGAAGTAGTTTTTTTGGTTTCGGAATAGTTCTGCTTTCTCCCCACCTAAATAGTCATTCATTTTAAATAATCGGAATCAGTTGAAATTAAGTATTTACTTTAGTGACCTGGTGATTGAATTCTTACATGTGTGCAGTCCATAGATACTAGCACGCGCGGAAACTTTGCAATTTTATAAAATTGTCTCTGAATTTCTCTTTGACTTTCTAATTCCAATGGGATGGTTACAAAGCGTTCTCTTAACAATGAAATGTTGTGGCACACTCTCCTTATTGCGCGACAGGAAGAACTTTTTGAAACGCCACATAGGTCACCGTCAGTTATTTGCATGCAGCCAGTTGCAAAGAAACGCAATGTTAGTAAAAGCATTAATTCGGGAGACATAGCACCATTTCTGCAATATTTTCTAAAGAATAACATAACTTTTAATTGGAAATACTTTCTTGTATACTTATTTCTTCGTTTTGTGCTGGATTTTGTTCCAAATCAGTTCGAGTATCATCCAAGCAGACTGTTTAGTCAAACGAAATCTATACCGAAAATCAACGTCATCATAACATGTAAAACAATTTTTTCTTTCCCTCATTATACGAGAGCGGCGATTTATAAATATATTTATTAAAACCTCGCACTCTATATCACTTTCGTCGTCAGATTCCATTTTTTACAATATATTTATCTTCTGCTACTTGCAAATCGGCTGATAGGAAAACGTTAACATAGTTGCATATGACAGAATTTAATTAATATTTAAATGGCAAAGGGTGACCATTTAAATACAAATTAAGTCAAATGGTGAAACTGAAATAAATTAATTTTCACTTAAATCAGTTTCGTGAAACCGGCTGTTAATGTGGGTTTCTTAGTACAAAAAAATCACGAGTTCGTGGATGGGTGTAATTGGACCACTGCAGAGTGATTGCGCCCAATTCGAAATACTCTGTTTGACTTGTAATATCAAACTGATTGATTTGTATGATCAAACTTTAAACTCAAATAAGAATCTCTAAGTTCTTACCGCTGGTGGGGGAAAAATAAAGACCTTATTCGAGCTGAGAAATCTTTCATTCTAATTTTATTTTCATATTTGTAAGCCTTATATGTATACTATTTGGGAAATCTTACGTATCTAATTAAATATATGTGGATGTACTCCACACCACATGGGGTTATTTTTAACTATGCAATGCAATACATGTTTGTGCGTGTGTTATCGTATTGTTTATACTGTATAGTTTGGGATTATTTTTAAGGGCATTTCGTAAATGTATATCCTATCAATAGGTTATCGTATGTATACATCTTAACCCAAGTAAATATATTTGTGTTTGAGTGCATGCGTATTGCACATTAATGCATACATCATATATGTATGTGTGTTGCATATAAATTCATATATTTTTATGTGTTTATTTATGTATGTATGTACGTATGTTCAATATATTTGAAAATAGATATTTAATATTAGTATTAAAGGTTACCCTTTGGCACCAACGCACATGTTCATGTTTGAACAGTGACAGACCCAATTTTGAGACGCAAATGATGCGGCGACATACCAAGTCTCTCCAAAGAATTTAGAAATTCTACTGGATAATTCACAGCTTCGTCTTCATTGTCAGGACGCCCTTGTCAGGATTGCCCTTTTCCAATTCTTGGCGAATACGACGTAAAATGTCTTCGGCAATGCTCGTTTTGTTCGTATCCCAAAATTAACGCGGATTTGAAGGCTGATATGTCGAAATGATCATCGCGAAAAGTGTACGAACTTCAGTGGCATGCGAAGCAGCTATCGCATCATTCATCGTTTGATTCCAGTTTTTTTTTTATTTTGTTTATACATTGCAACTAGTTCAAATAAAATAAAGGACTAACAAGCAACTTGAATAGGACTTAAAAATATAATAACAAAATCACAAAACTACTATGAGAGTATTGGCTAATTTGAAAGATCGCTGGGTTTGAGGCGTTTGAGTCGTCTCGGTGGTCCATCACTAGAAGTTAACATAACTACTTCTTCGTTACAATGCTGTAGCAATCTTGCACTATGTGCTGTTGCAATTTTTAATATTTCTGTGTTAACCGAGTTTACGCCTAGATCACGCTCTATATCAGCACATCTACAATACCAAGGCGCTTTGACAATTAGTCTTAGTACTTTGTTTTGAAATTGTTGGATGACTTTCTTATTGTTTGCGTTAGTACATCCCCTGAGTTGTAAACCATAGCTCCATATCGGTCGGAGTATTTGCTTATAGATAAGTAACTTATTTTCGATGGATAACACTGATTTGTTACCGATTAACCAATTGTAATTTTTGAGTCGCATGTCCAGCTCCTTACGTTTGTTTTTTCCGTGAACTTTCCACCGTAGCTTAGTGTCAAGCGTCATTCCTAAGTATTTAGCGGAATTAAATTACGGTATTCGTACACCGTCTATGAAAATTGGTAAGTACTGTATCTTGTTGTATGTGAAAACAATGTGTACAGACTTAGCTTCATTCAGTTTTATCTGCCATTTATTTGCCCGTTCTACGACTTTATTTACAGCTTTTTGGAGATTAGTAGTGGACTTGTGTTCACTTCTACCAACAGCAAGCACTGCGGTATCATCTGCAAATGTGGCTGTTGTATAATTGCAGTCTATTGGCAGGTCTAATCGCAGGTCGATTCCAGTGATTATCATGTTCCAGCAATTGCAATTGCTGGCATGATTCTCAAAAAGTTGCACACACCGTACCATTCAAACTGCACAATGATTCAAATTAAGTTGAACCGCGTACACAACAGTCGGAAAACGTTCATGAATTGCAAAAGTAAATATCCTACAAAGCGCTTTATCGATCGTATCGTTCAAGACCAATAACCGCCATGTTGCTTCCTTTGTTGACGTTTGTACTTACAAACATATTTGATCGATTTCACCAAACTGCAATACCCAACATTGATATGAGGTTTGAATGTGAATTAGATAATAGTGTGATCCATGTGTTGTCAACTTCGATATTCACTCTTCTAAATTAAATGCTGAATGTTCTGCCATTGTCGTCCAGTGAGCGACGCCCATAGAGTGGATATCCATCATTTCCAGTTTATGTTTCCGAAAGAAAAGCACGTGGATAGAGTTTCGTCCATTTATTGTCAGACATACAAACCGAAGTGGTGTTATGGTGTCCGCAAGTTCCATGAACCATATTGGTTTTCGCCTCTTCGTATAATACAAGATCAGGAATTTCCGCAGAAATGATTTCATCAATTTGATCTGGTGTAACCAACACCCACCATTCCAAGAAGAATGATGTGTGTGCGGCAAACCTCTTTTTTGCCACTCAACAGAGTACATCCAGAATCTAACAGCACCATTCATATGTACATACGTCGGTTCAAGATGAAGTCCATCAAACATCGTGACTGTAATTGAACGACTCAAACCAACTAACTAATTTTTATATACTTTGAACTTCAACGAACATTTAAAAAAAAAATTGGCCAAATTGGTCCAGGCGTTGTTGAGTTATAAATTTTGGCCGATACTGCCTTAATTCCCATATACTCATTCGTTTTTCTAACAAATATTATATGTCTGTCAGTATATGAATTATATATAAATATTATGTATACGTATATAAATTCGCTTGGATTTCGGTCATCAGATTGACGTCTTACAACTTAAGGTATTTACTTTGTTTTGATTCCTGCAAGTTCCAAGACTATGAAATCTTCGGTTGCACCCAAACTTAGCTCTTCCTTACTTGTTTTTTTTCTATGATTTTTTGCGTATATAATTTCTTTTATAAAGTTCGTACCTTCTTGCATATCAACGCCTTCGAGTCGGTGTGTGACAATAGAAACATGGCTCCATCATTATGAACCAGTTCTCAAGCCTGGAAAGACGAAAAAGTCGACTGGGAAGGTTAAGGCATCGTCAGTGGTATAATATTCATCGACTGATTACTGAGCCAGTCATGATCCATTCACTGCATATTTGGTTGCAGTTCTATTCAATCATTTCCAATATTTAGCAATTGTATTATTTATGAGGAAGGATAAGTTTGAAAATTTTCGCATGTACTTCGTCGTTTTCCTTTAAGTATTGCACCGCTCTGTTCAATGCTTCGTAGATATTTCTATATGTCTCAAATTATAATAGACTTTTTAACCGTCCGGTCAATGACCAAACTTTCACCATTTGTTCAATGACCGGGTACCCAGGTGGAGCAGATGTAGAAGTCATTAGTATACTGAATAAACATTTTTTTTTCTATGTAAGTTGGCTACATGGTATAGGAAATAACTATATATGGGGACATAGTCTATAGTTCTCATAGAAATAACGAAAGCGGAGTGCCAAGGTCTATGAATATTTAGGTAACTAAGCCGTCCCTCTCCCCTTTCCATTTCGGACGAAAAGAAGGAAACGTGTTCAATTGGAATTCTACAAGCGTAGTGAACAGCGTAGAAAGTATACAGAGATAAGTGAAAAAAAATATACAAAATAAATAGGTATTATTATTATACGCCATACTAATAAAAAGGCAATCTCAACGTATACAGCATATACTGAAAAAATCCAAAAAAAAAAAACAATTGGAGTGGAAAAATCTCGAGCTGCAGGAATTTTATGCATTTTGGCTATTTTGATAACTTCTGGCGCAAATAATTCAAATACTGGCAATGAAAGGGAAATGTGGCAGCTGTATTCATATCCATTATATCGAGCAGCAATGAGTATGAATCGCTTCTGGAATATTATTCGTTTTATTCGATTTGACGATGCCAATACTAGAGCTCAGCGCTTAGAAAGTGATAAAGCTGCTCCAATACGAGACATTTACAAACCAACAGAATACCAAACAACCGACGAGCAACTTTATCCATACCGAAGTCGAACTAGATTCACTCAATACTTTCCATCAAAGCCATCTAAATATGGAATTAAAGTATGGTGGATATGTGTGCTGAAAATTCGAATCCACTTACTGGACAGCTTTACACAGGGAAATCGAAAGATGGTCGTGAGAAAAATGTTGGTGAAAGAGTTGTTAAAGACTTGGTGGCACCATACAAAGGATAATGTTTCTAATTACAGTGGATAATTTCTTCACAACTCTTCCACTAGCAAAATTTTTACTATCTTGGAACTTGACGATTGTTGGTACTCTGAATAAAAATAAAGCATACATTCCACCAGCAATAGCTGTTTCAAAAACTCGAGAAGAATTATCCACTGTGTTTGGCTTTCATGAAAAAGTAACCCTTTGTAGTTATGTGCCAAAAAAAAGGTAGTAATTATGCTATCATCAATGCATCACGAAGCAAAAATTAGTGATAGTGCAAAGAAAAAACCGAAATCATCGAGTTTTATAATTGCTCCAAAGCTGGAGTGGACACGATGGATAAAATGCTTGGTAGATATACTACAAAAAAGTCAACTCAACGATTTTTTTACAATATTCTCGATATTGCCTGCCTTGCAGTATATATTCTGTATTATGAGAATAATAAATGCTTGTTAAAAAATCGTATGAACGACGCTTATTTTATCGGCAATTGGGCAGAGAGCTGTGTACTCCATTCGTTGAAAATCGTGTGAATAATGCACAAATTATGAGGCATTTCTAAACAAAAGTGGCGATTGAATCTTGTCTTGGTCGAGCTGTCAATCCAAACGCGCAGCCAACATCATCTGTATCATTGAGACCTCGGAAGCAGCGCGATTCAACTGGAAGGAAAAATATTACTGGTGTATGCTATGAATGTCTTCAAAGTAAATTCGAAAAACGTCGCAAAACTAGAGAAATATGCTCAGTATGTGAGAAACCTATTTGTGATGAACACTGTATTACAGCCACGACATATGAAGGATGTACAGAATAATTTAATATACTTTAATTCTTATAACAATATAAATAAACAAATAGTAAAAAAATAGAAAATAATATTACTAAAATAAATAAAAACGGAGTTATTTTGTTCTTACTAACTATTTTTGTTATTGCTTATAATAAGAATTATTGTTAAAATAAAAGAAATTGTAAGCTATATTGTCTATTTTTAATTTAAAAATATAATTATCTGAATACTTTGATAAATAATCTCTTAAGTGTGTGTAAACCTGTCAATTATATATATAAATCTTAGTGGAGCAGGTATCAAGTTTGATAGTTAATAACTTTTATTAAATAATTGATTCTAAAAAATTTTGACGAAAAATGGGTGACAAATAACTTTAATTTTGGGGATCCAGGTGGCCATACAATTTTTTTGAGGAGGAGTTAAGAAAAATTGGCATGTAGATTGAAATGGATACCCGGGTACCCGGTCATTGACCGGACGGTTAATCAACACTGCAGTTATTTCACTAATTTTTTATATTAGATGTGGTTTGTTATGAAAGCATTTGCATCCTTCGCCCATAATCTAGTAAAGTAGCCGTAATGCATTCACGACGAAAACGTCAATTTTTTTGCGATATTAAAAATATCTGAGGTAGCATTTCTTTATTTTTTTTAAGTAATAAAATTTTCAAATGATTCTTACATCAATTTTGAATCATAAGCATTTGAAACAAAATTTTGGTATTTATGAAATGTATGTAATTTTAACATCAAGAAGCAAATAGTACCCTATGTCCTTATCCTGGTTCTAGGCTATCTCCCCACCAATTTTCAGCCTAATCGGTTCAGCCGTTCTTGGGTTATACATGGTGTAACTACACGACTTTGTTTTATATATATTGATATGTGTTTTTTTATTGTTTTTATTATTGTTATCTTTTTTTAAATAATAAAATATTCAAATGATTTGAAATATAATTCTTGTATTTATGAATCGAATTGAATTTCAACATAAAGAGATAAAAATTATCCTATGTCCTTACCCTGGTTCTATGTTACCTCCCCATCAATTTTAGCCAAATCGGTTCAGCCGTTATTCAGTTATAAATGGTGTAACTAACACGATTTTTGTTTATACAAGTATACGGAGGCTGCTATATATATTTCTGGTGCAATCTGACATTTCCATTGGAAAGTTTAACATTTTTTAGCATAACATCACTCAGAACGTTTTGTCATTTAATCGTGAATTGTTTTATTTACAGGGAATTAAAAAATTCATCTCGGCCGAAAAATGGAATTAACTCGTGAACATTTTCGTGCGATAATTTTTCACAACTTTCGACGTGAATTATCACGACAAGAGTGCATCGATGAACTAAAATCTTTGTATGGCTATGAAGTACCATCCTATAGCACTGTGAAAAACTGGCACAACGAATTCAATCGTGGTCGACGTTCGCTCAAAGACGAATTCCGTGAAGGTCGTCCAAAAATAGCCGTTTTGCCAGAAAACATCGATGCCGTGCGTGAACTGATAATGCAAGACCGTCACATATGGTCACGTATGTTACATACCTTCAGATAGAGGCATGCCTATGCATTTCTCCCACCAGCATACATTCGATATTGCATGAACATCTGGCCGTAAGGAAGGTTTGTTCTCGTTGGATCCCGCACAATTTGACAATCGCTCAAAAAAAGCCTCGTGTGGATTGGTGTAAAGAAATACTGAAAAAATAGGTTCGCGGTGCTTCAAAAGACGTTTATAAGATCGTCACAGGTGACGAATCATGGATCTATGCGTATGAGCCCGAAACAAAACAGCAATCGACCATGTGGGTCTCCAAGACGAGCCAAGTCCAACGAAAGTTGTTCGTGGAAGAAGCACTTCGAAGCAAATGGTCGCCTGTTTCTTCGGCAAAACTGGTCATGTGGCGACTGTTCCGCTTGAGGAACGTAGGACGGTCAATTCTGAGTGGTACACCACCGTTTGTTTGCCTGAAGTCTTTGGAGAAATTCGAAAAACGAACAAGAGAAGACGAATCATTGTGCACCATGACAATGCGAGCTCTCACACATCGGCTCAAACCAGCGCCTTTTTGACCAGCCAAAACGTCGAGTTGATAGGTCATCCGCCGTACATTTATCTCGTATATATTGATATGTGTTTTTTTATTGTTTTTATTATTGTTATCTTTTTTTAAATAATAAAATATTCAAATGATTTGAAATATAATTCTTGTATTTAAGAATTGAATTGAATTTCAACATAAATAGATAAAAATTATCCTATGTTCTTACCCTGGTTCTATGTTACCTCCCCATCAATTTTCAGCCAAATCGGTTCAGCCGTTCTTCAGTTATAAATGGTGTAACTAACACGACTTTTTTTTTATACAAGTATGTGTATATAGATTTTGATTACATCCTCTCTAAGCAGTTAGTGTTCATATTTTTAATTTCGTTACGACTGTTTTTATATTTTTCTGCAAATTTTTGGAAATTATTATCGTCAGTAATATTGAAATTATTTAATTTTAAAATATTAGTGTCTCTTTTGTTTGGATATATGTTTTTTTATTTTATTGCCGCTATTATCTCTTTCCAGTTGGTCGCCTTGTCGTGGCGAAGGGGCTTAAGTAAGAGTAAAGTGTGCATCCCAAAGGAAACGCACTCTAATCTTACGAATTAAGAGGGACACCTCATAATTCCCACAATAGTGAAATGGATGAGTAAACCCTAGGTTTTACGCCCTATTGTGGAAGTATGACGATCCCCGCACTAACACCACCCTAAGCCAAGGTGTCGAGGTACCCTTGCCGAGGGCTGAATGGTCAGCGGGGGGTAATAAATAGCTGATCGCGAACGGTCCCCTCCGATGCCCGGGCGAAGTCGGAGGTATAAAAGCCTTCTCTCCGCATATCGGCTTTGCGGATAAGTGACCAACCCTCTCTTGCCTACTCGTGGGACCAAAAATTAACGAAAACAATAACGCAACAACAACAACAACCAAATTAACGACAACAGCGACGACTAAGGACATGAATTACAGAAATCCCATTACGGAATCCGAAAAGGACGAATTACTCGCCCCCAGCCAGGAGACGAGTAAGAGTACTGCCGGACATACCAACCAAAGTATACCGGTAGATACAGCAGTGAAAACAGCAGATGTAAGGCAGGAAGCGTCAACCTCCAAAGCTGCCATGAACACCAACCAAAGTGCATTGGTGGCTAGAGGAGAAAACAAAAAGAAGCGCAAGAAATCCCAGAATCAGCTGAGGAAAAACCGGTACCAGAGGGCAGTCTTCATACTAGAGAAGATAGCCAAAGACTAGGCAGGCGGTACCCCAGTTGATGAGGCAGAAACAAAGGGCCTCAAATCAATAGTAGAGGAATATGAAAGCTACCTAAAAGGGAAGCAATCAGAACCTCTAGAAGAGAGCAACAAGAGGGCACTTCACAAAAAAGGAATCGCTCTATCACAGAAATACCAGAAACTCTGCTCAAAAGACCTAGGCGGAGTGAAGGTGAACACAGCAGCACAACAACGGCAAGGCATTTCTGCGATGTAGCCAAGGATAACCTGCAAGTGGCCGTCATAAATGAGAATTCTTTCTCTCCGAGCACTCTACAGGAAAGATGGGTGGAGATCGAAGTCAGATTGTCGAGTATGGTGCTAAGCTTTGTACTCGACAATCCTGCGGGTCCTCACCCGGAGTTTGACTCCTCTGAGACCCTCAGGGGCTACAGGGTCAGCAAGTGCGCGGACCAGGCCTCGCTAGATTTCCTGACGGGTAGTGTTGCTAAAATCAGCAACGCTCTTGTAGGCCTCCAATTGAGGCCCGCCAGGGACATTCCGAAGAGACCTCGTGTTAGTTTTGGTTCTTCGAGCGGAGGAATAAAAATGCCGACGATGTTACTTCTGTGACATTATACTTTATTCTGATTCTTTTTCAAATTATGTTCTGCTTATATAACTACTAAAGTGATTACAATTTTCTTAATCTATTTCTTTGTGAAATACAATATTTGTTAAATGTAATCTTATTTTCTATTGAATGCAAACAAACATGATTGTGTGGTTTACCCGATAATGTTTGTGTTATCATTACAGTCAAACATAAGGACCAAAACATGTTTGTATGCATTTGCATTATGTTCTTTATCTCTACTTGTTAAATGTAATCTTAATTTCTATTGAATGCAAACAAACATGATTGTGTGGTTTACCCGATAATTCCTGGGTTATCATTACAGTCAAACATAAGGACCAAAACATGTTTGTATGCATTTGCATTAGTTCCTTATCTCTACTTGTTATCTTATTTTTTTGTAATGTTCACTTGTTTTTCTTTAATCTTTTAGTTTGTCCAATTTACAATATTTTGTTGTGTTGTGTCTGGTTGTGATGATAGTGTACATAACTCCTCCCTCCCTTAATGGAAAACTCTGAATAGTATCGTTTTTCTTTTTTTTTTAATTTTACAAGATAATAAAATTATTATTATAATCACAATAAAACTTAAAATTGATATTCCAATCTCTCATATTTATATTTTTGTGATATTTTAATTCATTCATTTCTTTTAAATTTTCTTCGTTTTTAAATACAAGTTGGTTAATTGTAATTTTGTTAGTGAAATTGTGAGTATCATAGTTTGGATAATAAAATCTTTGATTGCATGATATTTTAGTATTTGAGAATGTTTGGTATAGGATCTTAATTGTGCAGTCATTATAATGAATCAATGTAGTGTTTTTTCTTAATTTTTTTGTTGTCGCAGTTCTGGCTTAGTTCTATGCCATTTGCATTTTTTATTAAAATAGTTTCTTCATCAATTTGAAAAATTTCTGTAATGCTATTTTTGATAAGTTCACAATTTAATAAGTAGATGCAATGTTTAGAAATTTGTAGTTCATTGAGTGTTTTAGCTTCTTCGAATTTATAAGTGACATTTTTGTATTCAAAAACATTTTCAATTTCTGCTGTTATTTCTTTGCCTGCTGTATTTGGTATAGGAATAATAGTTTTTAATTGTACCGATTGAGATTCTTTTGGGATTTTGACCACGAATATTAACAAATTTTCTTTATATTGAAAGGCGCATAATCTTATATATTGAAGTTTGTTGAGGTCTACATATGTTGTAATTATAAATTTCTTCATTTGTTAAAATGCTTGGGTGAAAAATACCACTTTTTGCTGAAATAATGTTTTCCTGAATCTGGTTTACTGCGTCTTTGAAAATGTTTATCTTTATTGTTTGTTCATGAAGAATCAATATTTTGTCTGTTGAGAGTTTTAGAACCAAAATCTGGCAGCCATATAAAGATATAATGAAAAGATACAAAAAAGCAGTCAGGAAAGCTAAAAATGACTCATGAAGATCTTTCTGCACATCGATAGAAAGTTGCAGAGAAACGGCAAGGCTGAACAAAATGCTATCCAAAGATCATATTAATACCGCCTTCATTAGGGCAGAGGGAAGTGATTGGACCTCTTCGGCAAAAGAGTCTCTGGAGGTACTAATTACAACACACTTCCCTGGGAATCAACAAACACCTTCAACGAGGGTTCAACCAGAACCACCGTTAAACGCAGCTGATTATCGAAGCCAAATAGTAGACAAAAGCAAAATCAAATATGCCTTAAATAGTTTTGTACCATTTAAAGCGGCAGGTCCTGACGGGATTAAGCCCATAATGCTGCAAAAACTGGTAGAACCAATGGTTCAAATGCTTGAAAATATATACAAAGCGAGCATTCAACTATTTTACATCCCAAGAAGTTGGAAAAGAAGTAAAGTTGTGTTCCTTTCAAAATCAGTCAGAAGAACACATGATAATGCCAAGGATTTTAGACCTATAAGCCTTACCTCCTTTATGTTGAAGGTACCAGAAAAGCTAATAGATTTATATGTAAGAACAATAATGGCGGAGAAGTTATCGAAGTCCCAACATGCGTACATAAAGGGCCGATCAACTGAAACTGCCCTTCACGAGGTGATAAGTGTATTTGAAAAATCACTACACTATAAACAATACACCATGGCTGCTTTTCTGGACAAAGAGGGCGCCTTCAATAATATTCCATGGGTTGTAGCACTGAACGAAATACTATTCCAGCTATACGGTGGAGGAGTGAAAGCAGTAGCGTATGCGGACGATATAGTGTTGTTGGTATCAGGCATGTTTCCTTCAGTAGTCAGCGAGATTATGGAAAGAGCACTTCGAAAGTTAAACCTACGGGCGAAAAACAATGGGCTAGGAGTTAACCCGAACAAAACAGAACTGATGCTATTCACAAGCCGAACCAAAATACCTCAGTCTCAAACTTCCGGGACTAAACGGTACAACACTCACTCTATCTCTCAAAGTTAAATACTTGGGGGTGGAGATTGACACCAAACTGTCCTGGAAAATAAATGTAGTAAAAAGAATAAACAAAGCATACATGGCCTACTATACTAGTAAGAGGATCGTCAAAAAGAATTGGGGCAAACCCAGTATAATCATGTGGATGTATACGGCTGTCATAAGACCCATACTTACATACGAAGCTCTGGTATGGTGGCCAGCGCTAAACAAACAATACAACATTAAAAAATTAAATGGAATACAAAGAGCAGCATGTGCGGGTGTTACTGGTGCAGTCAGATCATGCGCTCAATGTGATCCTGTATCAACTACCAATGGACATTTTTATTCACAAAACAGCAGCTATTGCGGAGATAAGAATAAGAGAATTGGGAGGTTGGAATCAGCAAAACTACGGACATAGTGTAATCCTAAACAAGCTCACCATTAGTAAATCAGACTACATTCTCCCTAAGCTCGATTTCAATAGACACTTCCTGGTGAGAATTCCATCTACATGAGAATGGAGAAGAGGTTTAATAGGAGAGGAGGATAGAGGATGCCATCTCAGTTTATACCGACGGGTCCAAAATGGACTGCGGAGTAGGCACGGGGTTTTCTTCGCTGATCTAGGCATATCTCTCTCTATACGTCTACCGAACTCGGCTAGCATCTTCCAAGCAGAAGTACTAGGCATAGAAAAAGCCTGCGAAGTTCTATTAGAAAATCACGGGAATATACATAAAGCAACTATATTTACGGATAGCCAAGAGGCGCTCCTGACCTTATCTTCACCCATGACAAATTCCAGCATAGTTGACAACTGCAAGAGAGCACTAAGCTTAATAAAAGACAAGCTCCAACAAGACTTGATCTGGGTTCCCGGCCACAGCAACATTTTTGGTAACGAAAAAGCAGACGAGTTGGCGAAGGCAGGAGCTTTTCTCAACGAATCCGAGGCGGAACTAATACCAAGCCTGCTAGGATCGATCAAAGGAGAGATCAACATACAATTTCAACAAGTTGCAAATAACAGGTGGAAAAACATTACAAAATGCGTCATAATTGAACAATTATGGCCAACATATGACAGGAAAAGAACCAACGACTTATTAAATAGGTTAAGAAAAAGTATTTTTAGATTAACAGCGTGGTTTAAATTTTGTGTTTTTATACGTTTATTTGGGGTTTCATCATTATAATACTCTCCTTAGCAACATTGTTGCGTTCACATAACGGTTGTTTGTAAGTCCTAAAACTAAAAGAGTCAGATATAGGGTTATATATACCGAAGTGATCAGGGTGACGAGTAGAGTCGAAATCCGGATGTCTGTCTGTCCGTCCGTCCGTCTGTCCGTCCGTCCGTCCGTGCAAGCTGTAACTTGAGTAAAAATTGAGATATCATGATGAAACTTGGTACACGTATTCCTTGGTTCCATAAGTCCGAAGATGGGCAAAATCGGCCCACTGCCACGCCCACAAAATGGCGGAAACCGAAAACCTATAAAGTGTCATAACTAAGCCATAAATAAAGATATTAAAGTGAAATTTGGCACAAAGGATCGCATTAGAGAGTGGCATATTTGGACGTAATTTTTTTGGAAAAGTGGGCGTGGTCCCGCCCCCTACTAAGTTTTTTGTTCATATCTCGGAAACTACTATAGCTTTGTCAACCAAACTCTACAGAATCGTTTTCTTCTGGCATTTCCATATACAGTTCAAAAACGGAAGAAATCGGATAATAACCACGCCCACCTCCCATACAAAGGTTATGTTGAAAATCACTAAAAATGCGTTAACCGACTAACAAAAAACGTCAGAAACACTAAATTTTACGGAAGAAATTGCAGAAGGAAGCTGCACCCAGGCTTTTTTTAAAAATTGAAAATGGGCGTGGCCTCGCTCACTTATGGACCAAAAATCATATCTCAGGAACTACTACACCGATTTCAATGAAATTCGGTATATAATATTTCCTTAACACCCTGATGACATGTACGAAATATGGGTGAAATCGGTTCACAACCGCGCCTTCTTCCAATATAACGCTATTTTGAATTCCATCTGATGCCTTTTCTGTATAATACAAGTATATACATTAGGAACCAATGATGATAGCGGAATAAAACTTTACAAAAATACGGTCTTTGAAAAATATGTAAATGACGTATAATGAAATTTGATTATCACTTTATCATGCGAGAGTACAAAATGTTCGGTGACACCCGAACTTAGCCCTTCCTTACTTGTTTTTTGTTTTATTTTGCTGATGTGAACTTTGGCTGGAGTCTTAGGACTGTCTTGTCTCAAGGTGTTTAATAAAATTAAATAATTGAAAAAATGTATTTTTTCTATTTTTTTATTTCCATAAATTAATTGCCGATCTGGAGTATAAAATGTGGCTCCGGTTTTATTAAGGAAATTAATTCCAATTAAGAGACCGCTCTCTAGCTTATCAGTTTCATGAAAATGTTCTTGTGCTTACCCTATTCTTAATTACTAAGGTTGTTTTGTATTATAAATTTCAGTTCGTATATATAATATAATGCAAGAAAGTTTGTAGGTGGGAATAATAAGTATGCTAGTTAAGACAAAAGTTCATAAATTTTGAGAGCGAAAGAGCGTAGCTAAGTAGGTAACAAATCGTTTAGTAAATTATTAAACTATTATTGATGTATGTGTGTTAATATGAAAACGTATAATCCGCTATCTAAGTGGGATGAATCTGACCAAACAAATGGGTTTTTGGTGTGTTTTTAAAAATAATTTCACCATACATTGAGCGCTTTTCAGCTTTCCAAGTAGGTACGAGTTAAATAAAAAAAAATATGTGTGGTGAAATTTTTGAAACATTTTGGCCGATATCTCGAGACCCTAGTCACGGAGCGGCATCAAAACTACTCTATACTATAGAAATCATCAACAACTTCCATTTGCTACCCATATTGTACAAACACATCCTAGGGTTATCCGGGTCCACGTTTTGGCCTATTTCTCGAGACCCTGGTATCCGATTCTTAAAATTTCAAAACACAAACCATCTACTGAATAGTCCAAACAAAGCCTAAAAATTTGGTTTGGATAGGTGAGCCCGTTCTTGAGTTATAAAGTCACAACGAAAAATGGCATTCATTTTTATATATATAGATTGCGTAGAATCAAAAGCATTTAGTCTTTACCGAAAATCTGACTACAAGTTTATTGTAAGTTGTGATGTAAAAGCTTTAGAAAATACAATTTTGAAAAGAATGTAGTTCGTCGATGAGCGTATTGCTAACAAGGCCAAAAGAAGTTTATTGTTAAGCGTGTTGTCTGATGCTAATGATCCTGTGAATCTTCAAGAGGCATTGAATAGTTCAGAGGTAGATGATTGGAAACGCGCAATGAAACAGGAGATAGATAATCATAAGATAAACAAAACTTGGGTGCTTACGAAATTGCCTGAAGGTAAAAGAGCTATAAATTCGAAGCGGGTTTTTAAAAGTAAGCGCAATGCTGATCTTTATAAAGCAAGGCTCACAGAAACAAGGCGTTGACCATTCGTAAACATTTTCACAGGTTGTCAGGTACAATTCTTTACTATTTTTATTTGCCATGGCGGTGAAGATTTGTCGGTGCATTAGTTTGATGCGGTAACCGAGTTTTTAATTGGTGAACTTCAAGACGAGGTTTTCATGAAACAACCTGAGTGTTATAATGACAATTCAGGCAGAGTTCGTCGTCTACTAAAATCGTTGGACGGTTTAAACCAAGCAAGCAAAGCTTGGAACGATAAATTGAATGGCATACTAATTAGTCTGGGACTAATTCGGAGCGAAGTCGATCAATGTATTTACTTTTGTGTGAGTGAGTCTTGGTATTCATAGAAATTTATGCGGACAACGTTCTAGTGTTCTCTAATGACAAAAAGACCACGCAGTGGATTAAGAACGAGTTGTCTTCGAAATTCAAGATGGAAGATATGGGTTGAGAGTTTCGGAAATCAGCTCAAAGTTTAATGGGTTATTGCGATGCTGACTGGGCAGGAAATCCTGCTCAAAGGCGGTCAACTTCTGGTTACGTGTTTATAATGCAGCTATATCTTGTTCATCGCATAGACAGAACCGTAGCATTGTCATCAACTGAAGCGGAGCTAACATCTGTAGGGAGTGCAATGCAAGAATCAATTTGTTTACATCGGCTAGAGTCAGAACTAGTTCATGGTGGTACAGACGGAATAAAAATGTACTGCGATAACAAGAGCGCTATTCACATTGTTCGGAACAATAACTTTTCTCTCCGAACTAAACACGTGGACATCAAGGCGAAGTTTATACGAGAGAAGTTACGAGATAAGTCATTGCAGCTGGAATATATGCCTATGTTCGTAAATGCATCATGACTTGCAGCATAAGCAACAGTAGCAACACTGCAAGTTTGACGTTTGATACTTCTTATAAAATTTTTGACAATTTGCAGATACATTTGTTTGCATTTTTGAACGCGAATAATACTAAAATGGAAATTTTGCTCAATCTAACACTAGACGAAATTTGTGAGCAAAGAAATGATAGATTTTCTTTAAATTTAAGAAAAAGAAGGGTATTGAAGTCAAAAAGAAAAATTTGTAGGTACAAATGTTTGTCTTTTAAAAGACAAAGTATTTATAGAACAAACTTTCGGGATTTTTAAGAAACAGTTTACAATTTTAAATTATATTGAAGCTTCGAGCATTAAAGCCACATCTAATGTAATACTCGCTTGTGCTATCTTACACAATTTCATCATAAATAAGGGAGGTTATTCTGAACATATTAACGATACAATAACACATGCCGATAAGGAAACCAACAATGAAATCGAAGGAATTCAAGATGCTCCCATTCGCCGTGTTGATTCAGATGATATCAATGGAATCGATAGAAGAAACTATTTTACCACTCTGTTTTCATCATAAAAAATTTACCATTACACAGATGTTCCAATAAAGGGAAGTGTTATGAAATAATGTAAATCTGGCATCACTATATTTCGTATTCCTTTTGTACTGTTCTTATGTATATTATATTCAATAAAAACAGTCGTCATCTTACATTGAAACTGCATGTACGCAACTCTGCTCAACTGTTGTGCAGATCGAATTATTTTCTCCAGCTGCAGGTTGAAAAAGTCGCACGGCAGAGAGTCGCTTTGTCTGAAATCTCGTTTGGTATCAAATGGCACTTTTTATATGCTATTAGAAACAATTTAATTAATTTTTAGAAACATTAAACATTGTCGGAACTAAAAAAATAAAAAAGAAAACAATAAAAACGATTTGTAACGTCAGTACATAAAGCCACAATCAATAATAATGGTACTGTTAATCACTTTGCACACATGAATGGGTCAGTTTGTAGCCCATCTCTATTATCTGATATTAATTTTAACGTTCCCGCTGGCACTACCAGGCAGTTTAGACCCTTACTTTTAAAATTTTCTAGAACAAATTTTGAGTTAAGCGAACCATTCCGCCGTGTATGTCATGATTTCAATTCTCATTCCAACACATTTGATCTAACAGACTCAGTCTTTACCATTAAAAAATTATTTTATCTACTGGATGTTGAAATTTTTGTTTCAGTAGCGGAGCAGCTTAAGATCGCAACGCTTAAAACTCTCTTGCCTTTTATGACTCGGCTAATTCCGCTCGTTCGCGGATTTCGCCCCTCGCGTCGTTTGGGCGGGAGGAGGGTATCGTATGGTATCATTATTATTATTATATTGACATCATTATCATCCATTAAAAATTACCGCCATTCGAAGGAAAGTTTTAAGCGATAAAAGAGATGAAACTTTATAAAAGTATTTGTAAATTGGTTATTACAGACGTATGTTGGCCATTGCTTATATTTTTATTCGTTAACATGAAATCATATTAATTGATATGAATATCATTTTGCGAATTTTTATGAATTATTTTCAAAGTAAAATTTGTAGTTAATGTCCAAATAAGAGCTACTTTTTAAATATTTCTTTTTGTTGTTTGATATTTTAATATAATTTCAAATGTGGATATATGTGTGGGCACACTAACAAGATGCATCACATCTGGCAGCACTGTTTGTCAGTTATTCTATTATTTTTCTATGTATATTCTTGGAAATTTACAGCTTCCAACTAAATTCCTATTCTTAGTTTACAGTTTTAAGAAGCGTCACTTTTTGTACAGGCGCCTTCAAGAGTACAAGTGTTTAAGATCTCTTTAATAAATAATCGTTTTAATATTAAATGTGGTGTCGTAATATACTACATACATAAGACATTATCATAATATGCTAAAAAGACTAGACTACAATATCATGGATAAAATTATTCGAAACTGATTAGGTGGGTAGCGATGGAAATCAAGAAATTTCGAACAGCTGATATCAGAAAAGACGGGATGCCAGAAATAAACCGCTTTAATTAGCTGACAAAATCAGAGTAAACATATTTTGGTAAAATAAATTTTTATGTAAATTAGTTATATATTTTGCATTTTAACATTTATATATGCATTTTCAAAGCATTTAATTTAGCTTTGTATAATTTAGTGAGAATGCCAAAAATAAAGAAGTGTGTGGGTGGAATATATTTCTAATATGTGTAAATGTAAATAATAATTTACACTATAGCAATTATGTGTTTTTGTATGTATTGAATACATTTCTCTTGAATATGTGATATTTTTCTTATGAATTTTTTAGGTTTCTCATGTTTATATACGTACATAGTTGTGTGATAATTGCAAAATACCCAAAACTTATTTATAAAATATCCAATCTAATATTTTTCAGCAGTGGCATAATTGGCAAATGTTATAACAAATTTGAGTTTTGACAGCTCTCTCTCGAATCAAAGAGTTTCGAATCATTTAATCTTTGACAATATCATGCAAATTAACTTTGTCGTAGCGCGGAAATCGTTTTTAAGAAACTATCTTCCTCTTGGCTAGAATCGAAAGTGTTCTTTATTTCATGAGGCACTTATTTATAGGTTACAATATTGTTTACTTAATACTTAATAATACTAAGATATGTTTATAAATTGAAGCTGACTCAGCTTTGTTTATTTCTTATTATTTCAATAAAAGCTTTACGGATTTCTTATTAGAGTTTTGGTTTATATTACTCGTTATGGTATTGAGCTAACGGCAATGTTAACTTGCATATATGTATGAATGTACATACATAAGTACAGTTCAATTTCAATACAAGATATTATCATTTATCAGTAACCAGCTTTTACCCGCGACTTCGTCCGCATAAGTTTTTTTCGTTTTCTCCCGGCTGTAAGTCCCCCTGCAACAATGTCCCACTATCGTGTTCCGGTCCTCAACCTCACATCAAAACTTCTTCAAAAGCAACCTAATCACATAATATATAGCTCCGAATGTTTCCTTAGTAAATATAAACAAGTAAAAAATGTAAATCGGTTTAAAATACTACTAACTACCTACCTGCCAAGTCCCGATGTTAGACAGTGTGACATCCGCAACATCGTCTGCGTAGGAAGTACTAACTTAATGTAAGTAGTATAATAATGTAGGAAGCTAAAAATAAGAGACCTTATTACTGTAGTACATTTTTGTAAACTATGTTCTTTGTTTTTTCCTCTCTGGCCAACACATGGAGATTCTGTAGACTTGAAACACGTGAGCAAGCCACGTATAATTGTCCTTGAGAAAAACAACTCTTTTCTAAATTAATGCCGGCTACTTTTAATGTTTACCCCTGAGCTTTATTTATCGTCATAGCGAATGCGATTTTCAGCGGAAACTGTAATCTCTTAAACTGGATTAGCCAATCTGTCGGAATTATGGGTATACGGAGGATTAAAACATTCTCTCCTTTTGCCATTTCAGTCATAATTATTGCTTTTACAATATTGCGACCGAGGTGTGTTATTTGCAACCGTGTGCCATTACACAGTCTTGGTGCATATAAATTCCGCATCAAAAGGACAGGAACGCCTACTTTGAGCCTCAGTTTGTTTGAAGGTACTCCCGACAGTTCTAAAGAATTAAGAAATTCTACAGGGTATGATGTTACTTGTTCAGTATCCATTACAGCGTCTACAGAGAAAAACTCAACAATATCACCTCCCACGCGTGACATAATTTGCTCGTTTATCTGTCCCACCATTTCATTCGTCGGCGCTAAAATTGCTCTTTCACATAACCATTCTCTATTCCTCATAATAGTTAGCAGTTCGCTATAGACCAGTGGTTCCCAAACTTATTTTGACTACCGCCCACTTTGAGATTAAATATTTTTTTAGCGCCCCCATTTTTTCACCTATTTAAAAACCACTGTAACTTCAAATTAATTATTGTGACCTATATATGTATATTAACGGAGAATTCTAAACGAAACTTTTACTACGGATATAACCAGCAACTTGAAACCTAAGCGCAGTAGGTAACCTACAACGGCGCTTAGGTCTCAAGTTAACTCTTACGGGCTCCACCTGCCAATAAGAATGAAACACGACTTTATAGTATTAAAACAGAGAATATTTTATTAAAAATAAAACTAAAATAATCGATCCATATATAAAAACTAATGTGAAGGATGAATCTGATGCTGTTTAATAAGTTTGTTAATATCAGGTTCCAATTTACTCAAGAACCACGTTCGGAAACCACGTTCGGTAACAAGCAAACGATTTCTATTTTTAGTAAGCAGTGTCGTCACAGCACTAAATCCACGTTCACACAAATATGACGATAGCATTCCCTATCAAGAATCGTTGAACGATTGACCACAATCCAGGGTACAATTGCGAGATCGGTTTTTGTAGCCAAAATTCTTGGTAACCATTTTTTAACTTGATTTTTATTTCCTCGTTTGTTGTCAATTCTATAAGTTCTTCTTCCAGCTGAGGTGACATTGCTGTGTTGACATTTGAAAACGGATCCAACACCCAGTCTGGTATTTCGAAGTTCAAAATGTCCTGGTATCGTTCGGTGAAGTCAATTTGGAGGTTTTCCAAATGTTGGCAGTAGGCAAACAATTCGTCGTTACTGTATGATACTGATAATTTTGGAAAATTGTGAAACTCACGTCTGCCCAGATTCTTTTTGTGTAGAAGCAGTTTGGCTGCGAAAGCAGAAACGACGTGTTTTGTTTTAATTAAATTTTGTTTATCGCCTTGCAGTTGGAGATTCATGTCGTTGAACAATTTATACAGGTCTGTCATGTAAGCTATATCATATATAGTAACACAAAGCTGATGAAATAATTTCTCATTCAAAGAGCTGTTGCGCATTTTATTGACTGCTTTGATGACATATTTTAGTGATTGAAATAGTTTTTCACTTAAGTTTCTAGCAACTTAATGTTGTCTATGAATAACGCAATGTACACCAAGGACATCTGGAATTTTATTTTTTAAGTACGCTATGAAGCCTTTATGGCACCCTGTCATAGCCGGAGCGCCATCCCTAGCAACTGAAATAATATTTTTCCAAGGAATTTCTTTCTCATCGCAAAACTTTAATAAAACTCACGTAAGACAACAACAATGCTTCATTAGTTGGTAAAGTGGACTCATCCAGCTGAATTGAAAATTGACTTGACCTCAGGTGATTTTCAATGTTTTCAGCCATTTCATCAATTCGTCTTTGCACAGAATTATTACTCAAAGGAATTTTTCGGATAATATCTGCGGCTAGTTTATGAAGCACGGTAGTTATTACTTCATTTATTGCTGGCAATGTTAACTCTTCTCCGATATTATGTGGTTTGCCTTTTTGAGCAATTAACAAAGAGATATTATACGAAGCTCGAAGTCCGTCGTCATCTTGCTTAGCAGCCGCCGAAAATAGTTTTGCTACACTTGGCTGAGTATTATGCTTCTTCTCTAGGTCTTGAAAATATGCTACATTCTTGTCTCTCCTATCTGGATGCATTTTATTCAAATGATCTTGCAGTCTTGAAGGCTTCATTGCTTCATTCGAAAATGTTTTTAGACATAGAAGACACAAAGGCGAGGATAGGTTTGTGGGATTTTCAATGAATCCGAATTTAATGTATTCCGCACAGTATTGCCGTCTCTTCTTTTTTACTTCCGACATTGTTTTGCTTTGAGAAATATGTTTAACTTCGCGAGTAGTGTAAAGGAGGCGTAAGTAATGCTCATCTATTGCGCGCAAAACCACAAATGAATATAAAATAAATATTACATTGTTTATATAGGAATGCTTAAGCACAATTATTATATAGTAGTCCAAAAATATGAATTCTTATTTTTCCTAGAAATACATTTGTAAAAAAAGGATCTTTCACCTATTCGTATTATCTTCTTTTTCCCAGAAATACATTTGTTAAAAAGGATCTTAATCTTTTTTTTATTTTCCCCAGAAATACATTTGTAAGAAAGGATAAAAATCCTTTTTTTATTTTCCACATAAAAGATTTAAGGAGTTCAAAAGCTCAAAACGTGCGTTACATTAGCTACCTACCCGACGTCATTTCGCAAGTGATAAAATAAATTATTCAAGAGCTCAAAGCATTCGCTTCAGCTCGAACCTACCTACCCTACACCTTTGCACAAATGATTATATTATGATAGCAAATGCCCACATACAGATTTGGCAATGGCAATAGCAATAGGTTTGACAGTTAGTATTCTATAAATCTGTCCTGTCGAGATGCCCCGTTATGAAACGGAGCGACCGATTGACATGATTTTAATTTTTTCTATATTCAATAAAATAGAACAGATATATTAACTACGCGGAGAGAAATACAGAACCGAGTTTGAGCAATCTTTAGCAATCTTTTAATTCATATTAGTTGATGCTCACAAGTTTTTGTTGAGAGTCGAGAGCTCATGTAGTCGTTGTCTAAGAGGCCTCCTAGCTAAAAGTGCCCATACACGAGCACACAAGTGCGTTCGATCGGTATGTGTGCGCTTGCGGTTTATCGTGTATGGGCTTGTTCGCGTACCGATCCATGTTCGCGAAAATGTTTGATTTCTTAAGATCGGTGCGCGAACATGTGTATCGTGCATTGCGTTGTCTGCGCACAAAATCTCATTTCTCTCGTGTCGCCGAACAGTGAAGATCGCGGACAATGGCAAGTGTTAAGGGGAGAGCCTGCTTTCGAGGCTTCAAAAAATCGATTTTTTTGAGGTATTTTTTGGGCGGGAAAGAAATAATTGATTCAAGCCAAATTTCTAGATTTTATAGTTATATATTTGAACATCTTTCACAAATTTTTTGGATACGAAATCTTTGATATTCTGCCTTTGGGAAGCAATTGCCCGATGCATCTCGCATGTGCATTTTTCGGACGGCGGGCAGGATGCAGGTCGTAATTTCTATTGGAAACAAAAAATTCAAAGAGATTCATATTTATTATGAATTTATCTTCTAGTTAAACTAAGAAAATTCCCAAAAAAAAAGTGTAAAATTTTAAATTTTTTTTAAAAATTGAATAAGAAGTGGCTTTTGACCAAAAAAATTTTACTTTATGCTGTTAAAAAGTATGTTAAAACTTGACTTTTCTTAATTTTTTTTTTAGTTTAAATAAAAGTTAATTTCATGCCAATTATAATAAACTTTGCCCTAATTCCATACGACGTTTAGTTTTGTTTCTATCCTGCCCGCCAATTAAGAATAATCGTAAAAATGAAAAACCGAGAAATCACGCTTCAAAGTTTTCGCTTTTTGCCCAAGTGCTCATACATACTTATGTATATCTGCTAGACGCTCAGTCACTTCCCTTCTAGCTTCGATAATATTTCGAATTCCTATATATAACTTTTGGACATATTAATAGATAATTTTTAAGGAATTTTAAGCAAAAAAAAAAAAACCAATTGTTTGAAGCTTCTAAAGCAGGCTCCCCCCTTAATAAAGATTTCGTATCAGAATTTATTGATCTTATAAAAAATTAATTGGCAATTTGGCAAATGAAAAGTGATAAATATAAAAATAAAATTGTGAAAAATAAAAGTTGGAATAACTTATTAACGAAATACAAAGAAATAGATAAAAGTGCTACATTAGAAATAAATTCGAAGAAATGGTCCGCTTCCCTGCCGCATATGTTAACTCTGTGAAGAACGAACGCAAAATGGATTTGTGTGCCGTGTATGGGCAAACGAATTCATACCGAACCAACGCACTTGTGTGCTCGTGTATGGGCACTTTAAATAAAATTACAAATAACCCCCCAGGCCTCTACAAAACGCCCCCATTTTCTTTCTTGGTCTCTTACCGCCCCCCTTGATACCTGCAGCGCCCACAAGGGGGCGTTATCGCCCACTTTGGGAAACACTGCTATAGACGAAGTTATTTAGATTATCTGTATTATGCACAACATTGCAGAATTCGCGATCCAATGTAATCATGCCATTACCATCCTTTGCCATACGATCGTCTCCAATTTTAAGAAGAGCAGCAACATATTGTCCAGATTGTACATCATTGTGTAGTTGCACTCTATAACGTTGACGTTTTTAAACACGCATTTATTTCATCTGCAGGTGTGCCTTTAGTGATAACCGGCAAAGTCTGTCTAAAATCGCCCGCTAAAAGTACCGCCATCGCCCCCATTATATTTGGACTACTCTTGATGTCTTTCAAAGTCCGATCTAGAGCTTCAATTGCTCTTTTATGGGACATGGTACACTCATCCCAAACTAATAATTTACATTCCTGCAACATACGTCCACGCTCGCTGTTTTTACTTATATTACAGACTGGCATTTCTTCATGGGCTAAGTTTAATGACAGTTTAAGCACCGAATGTGCCGTTCGACCACCATTGAGTAGAGTGGCGGCTATTCGGAAGAGGCAACTGCTACAGCAATTCCTTTATCTTTTCGGATTTGGGCTAAAAGCAAGTTTAAAAGAAAGGTTTTTCCCGTGCCTCCAGGGGCATCCAAAAATAACAAACCACCTTCGCCATTTTCGATTTTTTTGACAACATTGTCAAATACTAGCCTTTGTTCTGGGTTCAAACAAGGAACAGACTCTGTTAATTGTTGTTGTAAGGAAGCAGTATCGTAATCTAGTTCCCGTATTAAATCGCTACTGATTTCCTAGTTTCTCTGTGGTTTCTTCATTCCATAATCTTATAAATCCTTTCCAGAAATTGTTTTAACCTGGTCTTCAATTTTTGTCAGACCCTCATTGTAAATTAAATCACTGTACGTGACATTGGGATTTTGCTCTTGTAATCTGTGCAATATTTCGTACGTCATATCATTTTTGTATTTATCCCACAATTGTTGAGGATTTGAAAGACCACATGTCGCTACTAATACAGCAAATAGCTCTCTCATCTTGCCTGCTGATCTACATTGAGTAGCTTCTTCCAGTGTCACATCCCAATGGTTATCATTCTCCAGTAATCCTCTTGCCTCCCATGCCTCTCGAAATGTAGAATAATCTTGTGTGTTATATTTTTTTAGATCATGGTGTAAAAGCATGCGTAGACAAAAACATTCCATGTTACTAATATGAACTGTATAAAGAGTGGTTTTTTGCGGAGTAGTTATTCGTTCGTGGAAATTGTGTTCATTAAAATAAACGCGTTCACCATTTTCTAAATGCTCGCTGAGATGTATCACGGTGGGATGCCTTTCGTGCAACGGAAATCCTAACAGACGCCGCACGGCTTCATTGCTGCTGACATATCGACCAGACTGATAAATTTGTACCTCATCAACGGGATTCGCAAGATCAGTATTTCTAAAATTGAAAATAGCTTGATATATATAGGTACTGAAATGCATGCCTCAACATTTATGTGGGCGTTAAAGATTTTTGATAAAATTGGTGAATAGCGGACTACCCAACTATTATCAACCGTAACATCGCTACAATTTTGGAGCTTCACAGTTGCTGTTCGACCTCCGTCTGGTCCGTGGTCGTTGTGAACGGCCTCTTTCACTAACTTGTGAGGAAATTTTTTTGTGCATTTTCCGTCTTTCATGCATGGGCTCTGTGGATTTTCGGGTCCGCATGGACCGTGAATCATATTTTTTACAATAATGTCATGAAGAGTCTTGTCAATGATAGGATCCGGTATTTGAGCGCTGATTATGTTATCTATTTGATCGGGTCGTAACTTATCTTTTAACTACAATAATATATGGACATGTGGCAGTCCACGTTTTTGCCATTCAACAGAGTACATAAAGCAGCGCGCTTCTCCGAACACTCGGCCTTTATTAATCACATCCATTAGTTTTTTAACTTTAAGTCTAAGAACTCTTGCGACTATATCACTATTGCGCTTTGCCCCGGCATCAACCCATTGACTATTTCGGGCCAGGCTGGGTTGCAAGTAAAGGTGACGAATAAGTCAGGGCGACCATGTGTACGCACATAAACAAACGCGTCCTGTGTACATTCGTGTAAGTACCGCGGGCTATTTGCAAATGAAGACGGTAAAATGACCAAGCGACTTAAGTTATTTGGATTTAAATTAGCTTCATTTGCCACAGCGTCTTGAAGATGGATGTAATTCTCTGCTCTTAGTTTAGTTTAATTTAATGATATGTACCGTAACATCTCGCTTTCAACTTTAACGTACATGTCAACGTAAAACTGATTGGCCAGTTGCTTGCATCTTTGTAAAATGTCAAAGTTGTTTTCTCGTATCATCATGATGTAGGCGTAAAAATCCATGCATGAAACCTTTTTGTTATGCAAGGGAAGACCTTTTACAGGATTAATTTGAGGAACTTGAAAGTGGTACCCCCCTTGTCCCTTACTAAATATGATCGGATATTGCAACGCATCATAAAATTTATGAGTATCAGGCACCCTGGTTAATGTCTCATCTCGGGCCTGTAAAACTATATCACGGGAAGCAAACTGTTCGTCTGTAACCGTGGCCGCGACTTCATTTATTAACGGTGCATTATACCGCCATTCATGTTCCCCACTTGGTGTGCGATCGGGGTGCATCACCAACCTGTAATCATTCCTTCTCCCGGCATTCTTTCTAGTGCTGTTTTGAAAGTATTGATAAGGCGATTATGTTCATGCAACATTCTCTGGGTTTTTAAAACAGTATCCCTTTCGATTCCTTGTATATTTTGACACCTGCGATCAGCTTCGTTTTCTTCATCGCCCATGAAATAAAGTTGCAAAAACTTTGGTGGTTCATTATTTGCGGGAAGTAAGGAACCAATCCTGTGATACACCTGTCCTTGGATGGTAAAAGTAGGTGAAAATCCAGGCATTACGACCTCTTTATCTACACCAAATGACGTCATCTGAAAGCAAGAATTATACTATTTAATCCTGCTTAAAAATCGGCGCGATTGGTTACTGTCGTATAAAAGTAAAGATTTAAGAGGTTCCTCTGGCTCCCCAAGTAATGGAATTTTAACCTTTCCACCAGAACAGCACATACCTGGAGTTTCTTCTTTCCATTTCAGTGCTTCACAATATCTGCATTTTTTTTCCATTATCTCAATGATAACCAATCGGTGATTAATATAGTCGATCAAAGGGTCATACTCAAAAGCGGCACCATTAAATGCCTACTCATTGAAAAAGTACGTCTTCTTTCTGCGTGCCGTTCAGCATTTATAAGACGTCGTCTTTGTGAATCTTCGTCAGTCTCTGCCGCAATCAAACGTTCGGCATTTAAAACTCGACATGTCTGAGTCTGTTCCACTGTCTCAGAAGCTCTTTGAGATGCGTGGCGTTCAGCATCCAGGATCTGACGGGCCTGAGTCTGCGTAAACGTCTCAGAGGCCCTTTGAGATGCGTGGCGCTGAGAATCTAACATCTGACGCGTCTGAGTCTGCTCTTCAGTTTCTTTGCTTCTAGCAACTTTTGTAGTTCGAGCTCTGCTAGAACTACGACTTAGATTGGATTTACGTTTGCGTGGCATATCGAAAACAATAATTAAAGAATTTTTAAATCGGTAGTTTTAAAAACTACAACGTAAGACAATTTTTTATAAAAACTTCGATAAAGCAAACCTTTTTACTTAAAACTTAAAATTCTAAATCAATCAATAACGTATTGAACCTAAACATTCTATGTTCAAATAAATTGAACAGGCTTATCTGCGCCAATGCTGAGGCAGTACAAAGCAAATACATAAACAGACACATACTTAAGGGGTCCCGGTGGTCTAGATTTTTCAAAAAATTGATTTTTTTTTTTGGTTGGTTCGAAAGTATAGTCCTTTAAGAATATACTGTAAAATTATTGGAAGGATATTCACCAGCCGTGTGTTTATTGTTGAAAACCAAACATAGAATTAATTACAAAAATCTTCTTACGCCTAATTTATGCTAGCAAGTCACGTTGCACGTACAGGTGCATTGAAGTCGTTGTTGTTGTTGAAAAGCAGCACTGACGTTCTCAAGTAGCGGCGGCGCTGTATCGTCATTTACTCTGGATGCGCGTGTGGTGTCGTTTAACCGTGGGATAGCGACCGCTGTCCAAGTCGCATGCTTACGTAAGCTTTTAGTGGTTGGTTATTTGTAAAAGCTATGTAAGCCAATTTCGGCGTATGTTGCGTTAACTCCTCCCCCTTTAGAATATGCAGCGTCCTCGTTGGATGTCCTTGAAGTATCGTCAAGTGTAGGGGTTGATTCTTTCGTTGGTGTAAGATTATTATTTACCTGAATACGAAATTTTGTTTTTCGTTTGAGGAGGATCTTCCTTGCTATCATTACAAACAGGGCAAAAAGTAATAGTATTATTGCTGTAGATCCAGTGAATAGGCTGATTTTGTATTTAGTGTTGATGGCATTGATTTGTTGGATATTTGCTACGTTAAGGTCCTCCAAATATTGCAGGGAGAGGACTTCTTCGAGATGTGCTGTAACGTCTGCTGATTTGATGATAGCTGGTAGGGGTTGTGCAAGAACTTGATTTCTATTTTTATAATTCTTGTTTTCAATAGTTAAACTTGCGTTATCGTATTTTATCAGGAAGGTTCCTTGTAGACTGATAACCTCGTTGTCTATCTTCAGAGACCCATTATAGCCGTTGATAAGCAATAAACCAGGTGTTACCTCTTCTATTGTTGGTATGTGGTGGTTATTGACTAAAGTACAGTTGAATGCGTAGCCCTTTAGTAGATTTGGTACGCAGCTGCTTTTCGTGACTTTTTCTAAATTATCTTGCTTACAAATTATTAAATCGTTAACATTATTACAGCTATTTTTGACACAAAATATGTCTTTATTACAAACAATTAAATTTTCGTATTCAAGTTTAATAGCCTTATTTCCTAGATTTACAGGTTCTGTTATTGTTGACATACAAAGCTCTTGACTTGTCAAGGGAAATTTTATAATATAAATGATAGATGATAAATTTGATGCAATTTTGACATCGCTAAATTCAATAGCTTCGATTACATTTATGTAAGGCGTATTTTGTTTTTCTAATGTTTCCTTGATTACAACTAACTCTTCATTTGATAACATAAACGAGTTTACAATTCCAGCTTTCGCCCACTGGATAGAATAATCTATATTTGTTAGCTCTTCTTTAATTAAATTTAATTTTCTCTCAATACCTTTTTCTACTTCTAATTTGACAATGTCATTTGACTTAATTTCATTTAATATTACATTAGAAATATACGTCAGATTGTTTATTCTTTCTAGAATAGACTTATTAATTATTACTTGTTGGTTATTATTAACTAACAGGTTATTTATTTTATTGTTTAATATTCTCAAATCTTCATGGTCTGGGGATCCGGCCAACCATTTCCAGGCTGTGCCAAGAGAATCTATTGCTTGGTTCTTTTGGGTTTGAGCTGGGATAATAGGGATCGGATGGATTTTTCTTCTTGGGATAAAATGAATAGCTACGGCCTTTCCTTGTTACGTAATGTTCTATTGAGGAATGTATTTCGTTGAGCACGGAGTCATATAGGTCGAGGTTAATGGTGTGTATCAATCTGAATGTTCCGGTCTGGACCTTTGCGGTTCCTATTTCTATCGTTATCATTATTTTTTTATGAAACTTTTGTGAACGGTGCGACCTGATTTTGTTACAATCGTGTTGCCTTTGTCTTCTTGAACTATTTCTTTTTTATAACGGGGCGTTAATTTATTGCCTAGTCTTTTATTTCTTTGAACGTAAATAGCGTCTTCGTTATTGTATGTCTTAAAATCAGTTCTATTCTTATTATGAAGTTCTAGGTCTTTTTCTTGTTTGTTTTTGAGATTTTTAATGTTTTCTTGTCTGTCTAATTCGAAAGGATTAGGTCCGACTGTTCTTCCAAAAAATACTTCTACAGGCTTTCTTTTTGTGGTGGAATGAATGGAATAATTATATTTATACAAAGACCTATTAAGAAGATCTTCAAAGTCGGTATAGATTTTCTCTGCCTTAGTACATCTCAGTACTTCGGAGAGTGTTGAATGGAATCGCTCTATCTGTCCGTTTATTGAACTTTTGTACGGTGGGGTTTTGAAGATTTCTATTCCATATTGGTTTTCCAACATGAAGGTTATAGAAGCTGAGCTTAATGATTTTTCGTTGTCAATCAAGATTTTCTCAGGAATTCCAAATGATGTCAAGCTTTCTCTTAAGGGTGTTTTTATATCTTCGGATGCTCTAGAAGGTACGACTTTTGCTTGAGCATATTTTGAGAACTTATCTATTGCTGTGAGCACTATCTTACTATTAGTGTAGCAAAGGTCTATGTGGACAAGTTGGCCTGGGTAATTGGGAATCGGAGTAGCTTTCAGGATGGGTTTTACGGGGTGTCTTTCGTATTTATTTTCTAAGCAGATTTTACACTGTTTTGTAATTCGTTTTATTTTGGCGTTCATTTGTGGGAAATAGCATCTTCCTAAAAGTTGTGCTTTATTTTCTGTGGGGTTGCAATGAGCTCTATTGTGTTCGTTGATTATTTCCGTTTCTTGTGCGGATTCATCTATAATGTCTTTTGTAAATTTTCGAGTGTAACGTACCCTGTATCTACTAAAATTAATTTGATAAATTGTTTGGATTTTGCCTAAGATGGTGTCTTCAGTTTTTATGCAATTTGTTACTGAAGGATTGAGATATCTTTTAAATATGGTAGCAAGACTTTCTTCCGTAAAATCTCTTTCAATTATGATATGCCTGTGATAGGTAGGAAAGGGTATTTTAAATTGGTATGAAGATGGTTCACCTGTTGAAATAAAGATTTGATTTTTAAAGGCCTTGATTGGGGCGTCAGTATATGGAATTAAGGTTTAAGCTGAACTTTCGTCACTGTGTTGTGTTGCTGACATGGAATTTATTTGCTGTGGTGGTCTAGAAAGTGCGTCTGCCACAATATTGTTGCTGCCAGGTTTGTATTTAATCTCATAATTATACTCTTCTAATATCGATTTCCATCTTTTCAGCTTATTGTTGGTATTTTTGTTACTGAGTGAATGTGTTAACGGTTGATGATCTGTGAAAATTTTTACTGTGGTTGATCCATAAAGGTAATTCCTAAAAGTTTTTAAAGCCCATATTATGGCTAAAAGTTCTTTTTCGTTAGTCGCGTAGTTTTCTTCAGTCTTTGTCAGTGTTCTGGAGATGAACGTTATGGGTTTGCCGTCCTGCTCTAGGACTGCTCCTATTGCGTGGTTTGATGCGTCGGTTGTCAAGTGAAATTCTTTTTCGAAGTCTGGGTATTGTAACATGACGTCAGAAGATACTAGTGATTTTTTTAATTTATTAAATGCTTCTATTGCTTTATTATCGAGAGTAATTTTAATTTTGGATGAAAGATTTTTGGACATACGTCCCTCTTACCCTCTCAAAAGTACGGTTAGGGGTTTGGCAAGTTTTGCATAATCTTTAATAAAACGGCGGTAATAACCAGATAGTCCTAGAAAAGATCGGAGTTCTTTTAAAGTTTGTGGGGGTGGGAAGTCTAAAATTGCTTTTACTTTTGTTGGATTTGTTTTTATTCCGTTTTGAGAAATGACAAATCCTAAAAAGTCAACTTCCGTCTTTAAGAATTCGCATTTGTCAATCTGGAATTTCATGTTAGCTTTTTGTAGAGTTCGGAAAATTGTTTCAACATTTTTTAGATGGGAGTCTTCGTCTTTGCCACAAATGATTATGTCGTCTATGTAAACGAAGCACATTTTGCCGATATATTCTCTGAGTATATCGTCTAATGCTCTTTGAAAAATTGAGGGTGCGTTTTTTAGGCCGAAGGAAGTCTGGTAAATTCATATTTACCATTGTTGACTGAGAAAGCTGTCTTCGCAATATCCGATTCAACTAATGGAATCTGATGGAAGCCACTTTTCAGGTCAAGAACTGTAAAGAATTTATTTTGTCGAGTTGAGAGAGTACCTCATTTGTATCTGGGATAGGATAGCGATCGGCTATCGTAACTGTATTAAGTTTGCGGTAGTCAATTACCATTCTGTACTTCTTTGTGCCAAATGCATCAACTTTTTCGGTACTATCCAGATTGGGGAGTTATAGGGGGATCGAGAAGGCCTTATTATACCATCCTCGAGTAATTTTGTCAATTGTTTTTCGACTTCATCCTTAAGGGACATGAGATAAGGGTAATATCTGGAATATACTGGATCTTGAGTGGTCGTCTTAATTTCGGCCCTTACGGTAGTGTACGTTAATTTTTCGTCTGGGTCGGAAAAAAGTTGCGGGTATCTATTACATAAATTTCGAAGTTTTTCTGTCTGTCCAAGTGTGAGATGTTCCGTTCTAATTTCGATATTATTTATTGATTTTGCTGTTTGCTGTTTGATGACGACTTTTATGTTATTTTTTAATAGCATATAATTTTTGAAGTGAAAATTATTGCTTCTAACTGCTTAAGGCTGTCATTACCTAGAATTCCATGAAAGGATTTAAGGGTAGGTAGAATGAAAAATTTAGATTTTCGTCGTTAAGTCCAAAAAGGTTAAGAAAAGTGTGATGTGTGATTTCGATGTTCCCTCCTATTGAGCTGGCATAGAAATTTTCGTTGTTTGAAATGGGGGTTTTGGCAAGTTGGGGTTGAATATAGTTCTTGTTAGAACCTGTGTCTATTAAGAATTTCAGGATTTCTCCGTTACCATCTTTACATTGAAAGTAGGGTAACGTTGAATTTGTTAACCTAAAAAATGAATGTCGGAGTATTCGCTAGAATCTTCTGCCGGGGTATTGTCGTGTGAAGTGTACTGATTATAGTAATCTTCCCATGGTTGTCCGTCTTGTTCTTCGTTCTGCTGTTCTGGATCATTAATAGTATTGTCAACGGGTTAAATATGGTTAATTCTGTGCTGTTTGTATGGTTGGTGTACTTGGTTTGAAATCGTGTTCGGTCGCTTTCCGGCGAAGCCATTATTGTTCGGTCTGTTCATGTAATTTACTTGTTTTGTCCTTTGCGAATCATCTATTTCCATTGGAATTGGGGGTTTGGGTTGAATTGGTCTTGGTGGTAGGTTCTGTTGGTAATTGGGTCTAGGTGGCGGATTTTGGTATTGATTGGGTCTTGGTGGTTAATTTTCCGGGTAGGTTAGGTATCGTTGGTATTGAGGATACTGTTAATATTGGAGCTGTAAAGTTTTATATGCTGTTTGTTGCATGAGAGGCATTGGATGTGGTAAGTGGGCAAGGCTTGGGTAAAAGGCTTGCGTTAAGTGCTGTTGCTTCCTTGGTGGAAGTGGTGGTGGGTGTGATTTCCGGAATGTGGGTTGGTTCCCGAAGGCGTGCTGAGTTCTGAAGTTTTGGTTCTCCAATCTCATACACAACTGGAGTGCTTGGAGTAGATCGGTCGGCTCTTTAATTCCAAGTATTTTTGGAAGTTCGCCGTTTAATCCCCTAACAAATGTATCCAATGCTTTATCGCGGTAGGTTTTCGTCAGTATGTTTACGGACTCTGGTCCTATTTCGAGGCAAGTAATTTTGTTTAAAATAAAGGAAAGATGTGAGATCACATCTTGGTAAAATTCGTTTATTGTTTTACTGTCTTGATATAAAGATGACATTTGGTATTCTAAAGAGCTGATGTCGCGTTTTTCGGCGTAGTGTGTGTTGAGGCATTTCGAAATGGCCTCCCAGTCTAGAGGAGTGTTGTAGGATTCCAAAGCGACGTCGACATTCCCCGTGATTTTATTTCGTATGACATTTAAAATGCCGAAATAACGTGGAGTACCTTTTTCGCTATTGTATATTTTCAGGATTCTCTCAACACTTTTTTTCCAAGAAGCGAACTCTCTTGGATCACTTGGAAAAGTCTCTTAAGCACCTTACAACGTCTGGTATCCTATAGAGTCATGTCAAGTTTCCTGCGTGTCTGGGGTCTATTGTTTGATCCGTTACTATTGTGCTTGTTGGGTAGATAATATTCTGAATCAATGATGGTGCTTCTGCCGAAATCACCTGGTATACTATATTGCGAATTATATTGGCTAATTCTGGGGTTGCCTGGGGGTTAGTGGATGGTGGTGGTACATTGGTATTAAGAATGGGGGGTCTGATAATGGATTCGGGATTGCTCATTTTGAAGTTTTTTAACTCGAAAAATTTGAGAATGATCAAAAAATGTACATAAAAATTAGAATTGAAATTATGTTTTATTTTTATGTTACCAATTTGTAACTACGTTTTGGTTTTATTGGATTTATCAATCTCTGGAGGGTCTCTTTGGTGGTGAATCGCAGAGTTGTTTTTAGTGTTATAAGAACTGGAACTGATCCAAGTTCTTTATTTTATTTTATTATAAGCTGTACAAGCTTTTTGTTATAGTTTATATTGAAAAAATTCTGTTTTGTATTTTTTCCTAGATCTACGCTAACAATGCACTTCTGTGTAATAAGTTGCTTAATTTATTATAAGTTTCTCTCAACTAAATTTCACTAAAAAATTTACTTAATAAAAATAAGTGAAACTTTTATTGAATTAAACTCTTATTTCTATTCACTTAAATTCTTAATTTACGTTCTTACATTGAAGTCCAACGGCGCATTGGATTTTTCCTTTTTGCCGGGGCTACTTGGAGTCCAACGTTGCGCACTCTTCGTTGGGTGCGGGCTTTCTTCCACCGAAGTTATCCCTTTTTGATTCTGCTGTCACGTCCTATTTAGTAGTTTGAGCCGCAGCGCGAGGCACTTCTTAAGGGCCTTTACTCGATTAACTTATTCAGTCGCGACTAGCACGTTGGGCGCCAGTTATTTATTTATTTGTTCACATTTAAAACACAATTATTATTTGGCAGCGAGCCGTGTGTTTATTGTTGAAAACCAAACTTAGAATTAATTACAAAAATCTTCTTACGCCTAATTTATGCTAGCAAGTCACGTTGCACGTACAGGTGCATTGAAGTCGTTGTTGTTGTTGAAAAGCAGCACTGACGTTCTCAAGTAGCGGCGGCGCTGTATCGTCATTTACTCTGGATGCGCGTGTGGTGTCGTTTAACCGTGGGATAACGACCGCTGTCCAAGTCGCATGCTTACGTAAGCTTTTAGTGGTTGGTTATTTGTAAAAGCTATGTAAGCCAATTTCGGCGTATGTTGCGTTAACTTGTATAAATAAATAATATAATTTTAAATTGATTTCTCTTTTTTTAAACCTTAAAAAAAATTCAGAAAACACCCTTAATTTGAGCGTTCTAGACCACCGGGACCCCTTAAAATTCATTGTCATGCAAACAATAGCATTCACCAAACAATAACACAAGCATTACTAAGGATAAAATGTTTACATATGATAACCCATGGGTTCTTAGAATACATCTTAGGAACTGTTTGTAAATGTACGAACAAAATGTGTAGGTAACCGTTATCGAATAAGGGGATTTCCCAGTTACTACTATGTACGTATGTTCATTTCAGAAATGGTCTTAAGTGTGGTAAAAACAAACATTATTACAAGCCAGTGATTTTGAAACCGTAGTAGATTAAAATTTTTTTACAAAAAAAAAAAATTTCTCAACCTTGTAACTTAAAGTCCGTGTAAAAAGAAATCGTATAAAATGGAGTGCTTGGGGTAGATCGGATAGTTGGATTTATACACAAACCTACATATATATAATATGCAGAAGTGCCGTCGTCAAAATTTATAGTAAATTACACAACAACAAAATTTCCATTCATGAACGCAAGTGCACATTCAAGGAGCAAATTTGATTCATTCATAAAATCAGACATCTCCCCGAGCATGCCTTTGCCTACAAGCGGTTTTTCGCAACGAAGGCAAATCTTAAAATCATAAATTGAATATACATATGTATGAGAAGGGAAAAGTGACAATTCTTCAAATATAAGTATTCAAATATATTACAATAAAATTGACAACATAGTATATTTGTCTATGTGCAAGTTAAGAAATTTTTCAAAGAGAATATGCAATATTCTTCTGATGTGTACCTACTGTCAATCCGGTTAAGTAGTACTCCGTTTAAGTACCTGGCTAAATGAGTATCAGCCTTCTGCACGTCAGCACCATACCACACATCCAAATACACAACATTGGTTCGCCACATTTCCCACACTCACCACATCATCATTTGTTACTCCCATTCTACACCACGTTCTAACACCCACACAATGACATCACCCACTCATTACTCAAGGGAGCAGCACACACCATCACATATACATACTATTGGTCAAACCAAAAGAACAAAACGAAAAACAACATGGTCGGAAATCGCTCTGGCGCTACGACATCGGTCCGATCCACACGATTTCTTTGGCTACATTTTACCTTTTTTGCGAACATCTTGGAGTGAATAAGTAAGTTGATAGCAACTTGAAAGGCACAAAGAAAGGCACTATCGGAAAGTAAAGAGTTGTATCGTTTCCATTTTTGGGTTTTAATTTTTATATATATACTAGCTGACCCCGCAGTCGTTGTCCTGCGTGAAATTATGTGTTTAGAAATGAAAAAGTTGAATTTATCATTTCACTTTTTTTTCAATGTATCGCAGCTTGATAAACAACATTTTTTGGTTTCTGTTCCGGTGTATAGAGTATAGTTTTCCAACTCGTGAGCAGGCCATGTATATCTGGCCGAGTGAAAAACAAAGCATTTCCAAATACCATACACTATGCGACTATCCTTGTGTCTCAAATGCAATTTTCGCTGGAAACTGAATACGTCTGAACTGAAATGGCAAATCGTTAGAACTCAGAGGAATTCGTAGAATCAAGCATTCTGCCCCTTTGTATTCAATCAGTCAGGTTCCATTACACAGTTTCGGCGCCTGAAGATTGTGGAACATAATAACGACAGATCCAACTTTGAGACGCAAATGATACGGTGGTATACCAAGCCTATTCAAAGAATTTAGAAACTCCACGATCGATCAATTTGTATGAGCGTAAGTCTCCCGGAATTCGACTTTGAATCTTTCAGTTTAAGTCAACAACATCGGTATTTTTGGCAGCTGACATTGCGCGTGCTCTTAATTAATTGTAGTTACGATAATTTGTCCAATGTCCGAATCTTCGTGATGAGTTCATCATTGGTGAATTTTTAAAGGGAAGATGGAATTGATATCAAACCACCGGAAGTATCAACCGGAATTTACCCATTTCCAATTCTTAGCGAATACGATGTAAAATGTCTTCGGTATTGTCATTTTCGTTCGTATTCCATAATTGACGCTAACTTGATGGCTGATCATCACGAAAAGTGTGCGAACTTCATTTCAGTGATTATCATATTCCAGCAATTGTAATTGTATGTATAATATCAAGATATTTCCGAATAGAGCAAGTTCTGGCAAACGGTTCACTGAAGAAAGTTGAGAAAAATCTCGTAAATGTTAATTTTGTTGCTGGGGTGTTTTCTCTGTCTGTACTGTATTCTCTGTGTTGAAATAGACTATTTGGTCATTCTCCAAATTAACTGCGAGACGCACAACAGTCGGAAAACGTTCATGAATCGCAAAAGTAAATATCATACAAAGCGCTTTATTGCAGTTCACGTATCGACCGTATCGTTCAAGAACAGTAACCGCCATGTTGCTTCCTTTGGTGACGTATTTACACACGTATTTTATCGATTACACCAAACTGCAATTAGCAACATTGACATGACTTTTGAATGTGAATTAGACAACAGTGGCGAATATGGTACGATCCATATGTTGTCGACTTCGATGTGTTGTTAACTTCGATATTCACGCCTCTAAATTGAATGCTAAATGTTCTACCATTGTCATCTGGTGAGCGACGCTGATACATTGGATATCCATCATTTCTAGTTTGTGTTTCCGAAAGAAAAGCACCTGGATAGTGTTTCGTACATTTGTTGTCAGACATACAAACCGAAGTGGAATGGTGATGTCCGTAAGGTACATGAACCATATTGGTTTCGTATAATTCTGCTTCTATCTCTGAATCAGGAATTTCCGCAGAAATGATTTCATCAATTTGATTTGGTGTAACCACCATCCACCATCCAAAGAAGAATATGTGCGTGCGGCAAACCTCTCGTTTGCCACTCAACAGAGTACATCCAGCATCTAACAGCACCACATATACGTTGCTTTAAGATAAAGTTTACAAAACATCGCAACTGTTGTTTGAAAAGTTGTTCTCTGACATCGTGACGATCGCTTGCTGATTGCCCACGATCCATAATTTCATTCGTATGTCATCGCATCCTGGGAATACTCGGTCATGTGCCATGGGCTGTCAATATACATACTTATGTTGATACCAAAACGAACGCGACCTCTTCGTGGCATCGTAACAAATTTCAATCTGTAATTGAGCACTTTGTGTGAAACACACATAACGTTTTCACGGAATAAATTTCAATAATTTTTTTTTGAATAACCGGAATAAAGAAGGCAAACGACAAATTTGACTATTGAAAAACAAAAGGAAAAAAGTTGAAAAAAAAATTTTTGTATGAAAAAAAGTTATTTTTTTGGAATTGTCCAACTTTCCTACTTTTCCTAACGAAAAGCATACGGTTTTTTTATTTTTAAACTTTCCTCGATCCGCAGCGAACAACCTCTGAAAATTTCATCAAGATTGGTTCAGCTGTTCTCGAGCATTAGCGTTACTAACCATTACCATTTTTTTCGGCACAAAAACCATCCTTAAGCCTCAGCGAACATTTTAAAAAAAGAATTGGCAAAATTGGTCCATGCGTTTTTGAGTTATGCGCCAGCATTTAAAATCATGTTCGTTTTTATTTACTTTTTAAAATCGTATTTGAAAATTTATTTTCTTCATAATTTTTTTTTTGGAAAATTTTCCAGAATTTTCTTAAGTATTCTCCTTGTTTGGGCGGAGACCTGTCCGAATTGGTGGTAATCACCGAAATCAGTCCAGGCGTTCTCCAGTTATAAGCGTAGTAACTAACGTCACTTTCTTATATATATATAGATGTATGTATGCTACTAACTATGGTTGCATAGAAAACCGTTTAAGTAACATTTTTTTAAACAGGTATAAAATGCTTCTATATACGGTATAAATTTAAAAAAACCGATACTAAAAAAGGAGGATGGAGTCATGTGTAGAAGTTCACGCAAGTGAGGAAAGTTCTCTGATCGCCATTCACTTAGGAGTGGCCAGAAACGATTCTTTTACACATGGCTCAAGCAGCTCACAACTTCCGGTCTTTGACCAAGTATCCTCTGGGTAGCCTAAGAAAATGCGGTCGAAGGCGAGGTAAAGTGAGAAGGCGAAACATCCTCCACATAGGGTTGTGCGCTGGGTTTGGGACCCGCCACGTAAAAAACACCCCCAATGAAAGATTACCAACTGCCTCGGATGAGAGACCCTCTTTTGATGACGACTATGGCAAACGAAATAAGGACTACGATATCAAGGCATACACCTGGAATGTCCGGACCCTTAATTGGGAAGGTGCCGCTGCCCAGCTGGTTGATGTCCTCGCGAAAATAAAGGCTGACATCACCGTCGTCCAAGAAATGCGATGGACGGGACAAGGACAGAGACGAGTATATTGATATCATCGATATCATCCTCAACACCCGCGCCGTTAGTTCTGCTTTCTTCATACTGGAGAAGGAAGCACAGAAAATGGGTCTACCAGTGAACGAGGGCAAGACGAAATGTCTCCTGTCATCAAACAAACAGTCGTCGCACTCGCGACTTGGCTCTCACGCCACTGTTGACAGTCATAACTTTGAAGTTGTAGATAATTTCGTCTATTTTGGAACCAGCGTAATCATCACCAAAAATGTCAGCCTGGAAATCCAACGCAGGATAACTCTTGCCAACAGGTGCTTCTTCGGACTGAGTAGGCAATTGAAAAGTAAAGTCCTCTCTCGACAAACAAAAGCCAAACTCAATAAGTCGCTCATAATTCCCGTCCTGCTATATGGTGCAGAGGCTTGGACGACGACAGCAACCGATGAGTCGACGATACGAGTTTTCGAGTTCAGTTACATAGTTCAGCGAATTAAAAGACAGCGGCTACGCTGGCTAGGTCATGTTGTCCGGATGGACGAAAACACTCCAGCTCTGAAAGTATTCATCGCCTACGTATGCTTACCTTCGTGTATGCGAACACCCACCAAAAAAAGAATATTATCTCAGTATTCAAGAATTTACTTGTAAATTTTCGGGCAATACTCCTTCTGCTTCTTAAGGCAGTAAGCTGGATTGCTTAAAACAGGGATAATGGGATGCCCAACTTATTCCAGTGTGAGAGCGCCTCAAAAGAGGCGTTTTTATAACATTTTCCATTATGGCCAGATCGAACAAAATAAGAATTTTATGATTGGAAATTATTATGTATTCGACTTTTAATATATGGCGAAACTACTTAGATCCTTTTTTATGATTTTATGGTATATTAAAACAACTAACTTTTGATCTTTCAATACTTAATAAGGTGAATTAAGCCTGTTAGTTCCCAAATAATAAATATTTTTAATGTCATGTAATTGAAATGTAATTCTACTATGCAAAACCTATAATGAAATATATTTAAATTTTGCATTTTTTTTATTTTCATTGTTTAAAATTTTTATTAGCGGCAACAAATTCCTCCGTTTAAAAATATTTTTGGTATAATTTCAATCTGGTCGTTCCAGTCGTTCCAATTGCAAAACGTCAAAACCTACCCAATCCACTCAACTGTCAAAGTTCAGTGGGTGAGCGGTTGTCACATTTCCAGTGATAGGAGAGTTGGGGATCTCTTAATCTCTGGCTTAAAGTAAGCAATAGGCGCAATAATAAATTCATAAAATAGCATCAAAAGAAAGAGAGATATACATAAACATACATAGTATGTATATACAAATAATACATTTATATAAATATCACTGTTAATATATGTAAATTAATACGCTTACATTCAAATAATTATATATACATATACTTACATACAAGTGCAGAGGTAAAATACCTGCACATTGCAATTTCTCTCTTCTTCAGTTTATTCGTACCGCCAAAATAATAAAATTGTAGACATACATACAAAACCTTTAGATTTCAAAGAAAATTGTTGCAATATTTCGCAAAAGTAAACTGTTCGGCAATTTAAGACAAATTAAACCAATTTTATTTTTTAAAGAATTAAAAGCTTAGTTTAGAAATTAAGTTTATATACATTAACGATAAATATTATATGCATGCATATGAACATATATTCAATGTCCTAATAGGCAAACAGATTTTAATAAAATCCTTCTCTCTTGGTGAAAAAGAACAGGAGAAGTGCACATAACACTAAAGCATAAGTACATGCACATAAATACGCACATACACACTTATTTACAAAGGATATTGACCAATTCCGTCACATACGTACGAGGGCATACCTACTATAAAGAAAATAAAATACTCGCCATCATTGAAAAAAAATAATAATAATAAACATAAACGCCATCGTAAGTAAATACAACGGCCGGTTATAAGAACTATAAACGCGGATTTTATTAATTTTATCGGAAATAAAAACTCTTATTTACCTAGAAGAGTTTTCGGTTTATACAGTTCTCAGTATACACTGAGAGAAAATATATACATACATGACAGTCCAATTAGATACTGCACTCGATTCTGAATCGGCACTAGAAATAAAAGGTCAAACTATTGAAAATTTTTGGAGATATCTTCAAGCTGTATATGACTCAATAGTAGAAACTGATGATTCAGATCTACCAGAAAATTTTAAATCTTCTGCTTACGCCAAATTTGAAAACTGCTTACACCAGTATGAAGACACAAAAATTATGATCGCAGATCAATTAAAACTTATGAAAATTTCGCACTTACTCCCCATTCGAGAGTAGAGCTGCCACAAATACAAGCCCAAGGAGTAAGTTCAGGCATTCATCTCAAAGTGCCAGC
Source organism: Bactrocera tryoni (assembly GCF_016617805.1). Lineage (NCBI taxonomy): Eukaryota > Metazoa > Arthropoda > Insecta > Diptera > Tephritidae > Bactrocera > Bactrocera tryoni. Next base: position 11,329,983 of record NW_024395824.1, on the reverse strand, counting down.
ATATGATACGGAAATATTTCATGGAGGTTATGAACAATGGCCGTTCTTCCGGAACATGTTTACTGCCGTGTACATAAATCATCCAAAATTATCACAAGCGCAAAAATTGTATCATCTCCGATACAAAACTAAAGGTCAAGCAGGCGTAATAGTAAAGCAGTTCACATTAAATGACGACAATTTCAATTTGGCTTGGGAAGTAAGATATGAAAACAAAAGAATATTGGTCGAAAAGCAAGTAACAATACTCATGAACTTGCCGAAAATTCAAAAAGAAACAAGTGAAGAATTCATAAAACTAGAATCCACTGTTTCAAATTGTTTGTCGGTTCTATCGACCCAAAATATTCCCACAGACAACTGGGACCCTATTCTGGTAAACAAATCGCAGCACTACCAGAAAAATCATTACTTTTCTGGGAGCAATCGCTCTCATCAAGAAGAAACTGCAAAACGTGGCAGCAAATGAAAAATTTCTGTCCTACCCAATATGAAATTGCGGAAAGGATAGATAAAAAACAGTGAAAACTAAAAACGTTCAACACGACCTAAACAGAAGCTTCAATAGACCCCAAGTCAATAGCAAAAAAATTTTAAATAGAAGCTTTTTCAAAGCACAATTGTTCACATCTGAACAGAACAAACATACGTCATGCGAACTATGTACAGGAGGGCATAAACTTAAAACTTGGGAGAAGTTTAAAAAAATAAATATAAACGAAAGGAATAACTTTGTCAGATCAAAAAGACAAAGTACAAACTGCTTGTCCCACGCACGCAATCTTACTAATTCCGAAAGCAAATTCAACTGCGTATATAGTCATAAAAGACATCATTTCATGTAACATTACAACATGTCTCCCAACACACCTCAAAGTAGCGCTTTCCCAAGAAAAACCACGGGTTTAGTTGCAACTGCGACTCCCGAAACACAAAATCCCGAAATTTGACAAGAAACACCATGCTTCTCAAAGGCATTAAAAACTCAAAAGCTACACAGCATCATTTATAACGTCTAAGGCCCAAAATAAACTAAAACTGTCAACAAAGCAAGCGGAAGAGTAGTACAAAACTCTAACAAAATATGCCCCATTACCCTAATTTCCCCCCAAGCGGATAAGCGTATTCAAGCAGATGCTATTGTCTTATTGCAACTAACAAACATGGTTCCAAGCTATCAAATAAATAGCAAGCATTGGGAGTAGGTTTCACACCTGACTCTAGCAGATCCCAACTGCAACACCCCAGCTCAAATAGACATCCTAATAGGCAGCGACCTTATACCGCAAATTATACTAGAAGGTGTTGAAAAAATCTCAAATACCCTTCAAGCTCAAAATACCATCTTCGGTGGGATACTAAGTGGACTGGTTACTGAAACCGTTTCCACCATGACAACTGAAGTTGAAGAAATATCCAACGAATACCTTAATTCACAATTAAGGAAATTTTGGGAGTTAGAAGAGCTCCCCCCATTTCGATTACAACACAAGAAGATCAGTATTGTGAAGACTTTTATAAAGCCACAACTACTCGATCAGATAATGGTCGGTTGTCGTACGACTACCACTAAAACAACAATTTCTGTACACACTCGCCTCAGGTCAATCTCGGACCTCTGCAATACAGTAGTTTCTAAGTATGGAAAAAAACATTCTTAGAAAAGGTGAGCTCAAACAAGATTATGATGGTGTCTTAGAAGAATACCTCCATTTAGATCACATGTAGGAAGTAAGCCAATGTGAAAAAATCATATAAGGCAAATATTACTCATTATATTTGCCACATGAAGTAGTAGAGCCTGACAAAAAACAACAAAAGTAAAAGTTGTCTTCAATGCCTCAAGATCCACTAGCTCGGGGAATTCCCTAAATGGTATTCTGTTTACGGGACCCACACTCCAACCAGATTTAATGCTCCTCATATTGAATTGGCGTATATACAAATACGTATTCAATGGGGATGTCGAAAAAATTATCGACAAATACTCGTACATAAAGATGATCAAGATTTCCACTGAATTATTTTCCGAAAATCTGCCAATAGTCCACTATGCGACTTTAAATTAAAAACAGTAACCTTTGGCGTAAACTGTGCTCCATACTTAGCCATTCGTACACTCCACGAACTGGCAGAAGACATAAAGTCTGAATTTCCTCCGGCAACACAAGTGTTAAAAACACAGGCGTATGTAGACGATATCCTGTCTGGAAACCATAGTCTTCCACTAGCATACGAGACCTTATCACAAGTAATAAATGCCATCAATACCGCAGGGTTTTCTTTATAAACGATTACAGCCAATCACCCAATAATTTTAAAAAATATTCCTAAAGACCATTTGTTGGATACTAATTTCCTTATATTTGAACAGGAAAGTACAACAAAAACACTAGGCATCCAATGGAATGCGATATCGGACCAGTTTTCATACACGACTGAGTCCATATCCGCATTATCCGCTGTTACAAAACGCCACATTCTCTCCTCGGTGGCAAAACTTTTTGACCCCGCAGGATGGCTTTCGCCAATTATGATACAAGCGAAAATCTTGATCCAAGAAATATGGCTAGACGGAACCGACTGGGATGAAAAGCATCTTCGCTTAGAAAACCTGTCCCAGCTTCCTAATGACCTAAAAGACATTTCGCAGATACAAATTCCACGGTGGGTAAACTATTCCCCCGAATATTAAGTGGAACTACACGGCTTCTGCGACGCCTCCGAAAAGGCATATTGTGCCACTATCTACGTGCGCACACAAGGCGATACCGTAACCACCAGCCACCTACTGGCGGCAAAAGCTAAAGTCACACCTCTAAAAACAATAAATATACCACGATTTAAACTATGTGCCGCTCTACTACTAGCAAAGCTAGTTTCCGTAGTGCACACCCAAATTATATCTATGGTCCGATGCTAGCCTGGTTAGAAAAATCACCCATGCGTGAAAAACTAATATTTCTAACAAAACTCAAATACTTGACCTAGTAGGATCAACCACTTGGCGACACGTAGCCAGTGCTGACAATCCTGCTGATATAGGTACAAGAGGATGCACACCTCTGCATCCTCTCTCATCTCCACCCTCTGGTGGAATGGCCTCCGATGGTTAACAGAATCTCCCGTTTCTTGGCCACATTCGCCAATGCGCAACATAATTGCCACGGAAAGTCGAAAAATCGACACTTATCATACAACCCTGAATGAAACAGACATTCTTGAACGACTCTCATCGTTCCCTCGAGCGCTCAGAGTAGTCATCAGAGTATATGCTCAGATTCATTGAGCGACTCAAGCATAAAGTTAAAGGAGCCTCCTTTCCCCAATACGATACTTTGACGCACCAAGACTTGCAAAAGGCGCCCTTATCGCATCAACTTAAACGCGCTACTTCAGTCGCGACATATCATTATTAAGAGGACTGAAGCCGATTGATAAAAGGAGCTTACTCTTAGTATTAAATCCATTTCTAGACACGAAAGGTCCGCTTCGCGCGAATGGTCGGCTTGCTAATTCAAGCCTAACATACAATGAACGCCACCCTATAATAATACCAGATAGGTGTCCATTTGCCACCTTATTCATCGCATATATCCACATACTACTGCTCCACGCCGAACATCGCCTCTTACAACATATGGTCAACTAAGAGTTGTATATACCCTAACTTAAGCCCCAAATAAAGAAGTGCATTTTCATGTGCAAGATCTGCACTATGCATGAGCAGAAAATGGCAGCAGTTCCACCTGAACGTTGCAATTTTGCTCTACCCTTCACCACCACAGAGTCGACTTTGCTGGGCCTTTTCAGATAAAGGCGTCCATGCTAAGATCTCACACCCTAATGAAAGGCTATGTGGCTGTCTTTGTATGTTAGCTATGTACTAATCACACGATGGAGGCTTTTCTCGCGTCATTTGCTCGCTTCGCAGACGACGTGACTTTCCATCAAAAATCATGAGCGATAATTGCAAAACATTTATCGGAGCACAAAGCGCTACAGAAAACAGTTTGTAGATTTCATAAAACAAATCTCACCAGACATTGCCCAAAAATACGCTCCACATGGTATCAATTGGCAGTAATCAGCTGTAAAAACCTTCAAAACTCATTGCAAGAAGTTAGCTGGCAACTATAAATTCAATTATGACGAATTTACGACATTGTTAATTAGAATTGAACACCAGCGCCTTGAACAATCACGGCAAACTCGCCGTCAACCGTTGCACGCAGTGCAATCTAAGCAACCCCGACGTCGCTACCGAATGAGCCACCTCGAATCCGATGTTCTCGCTCTCACAGGTAGCCACACTGCGGCATATTTAAAGCGATGTCACCACGGCAACGCCAGCAGGTTGTCCGGGCCCATGCCATTGCCTGTCGCGTGTACGTCCGGCTATGTATGCCAAATGTGTATGCTTCCACACCATACTATGCTACACCGCATCACCAGCCCCGAGACCGGGCGACACTTTGCCTCACACAACCGCTGGGGTAAAAGACGTTCCAAACGACAGCAACCGCGAAGGCCAATAACCCCCCTAGAGGACTCACGTCCGAGTTTTTATATTCAAATTTGATACATACAAGTATATACGGTGAGTACGGAAAAGGTGGTATATAAGATAAAACAGTGCCAATCCCTCTTAACTGCCTGCATCTTGCTGCATCTCACGTTTTGTTTCCTGAAATATATAGATATTATTGTTTTAAGTTCCACTCGCTCATGTACCATATTATATTTTATTTATCACAAACACACAAATTTCAAAACTATTGTATGTAGTAGCTCTTACATTAACACACATATTTACGCTGGTTTGTTGGCGAAGCTGTTATAGCGTAAAGGGAAACGGTGACAATCGACGTTCGATCGTCTGTGTATTCGGCACAGGTCGGATTTTCCACCAACAACACAATGTTGTGACGCTTTGTCGTCACGTCAGTCCTTCGACACATTGATAGCACAGCCAGTGAAAAACGTAGAATCGTGGCAATGTGTCAGCTGCCACGACCTATCTTATGGGCGCGCAATGTAACTGAAGCGCTGAACACATAGAGAACGACAGACTGCAAACTACATCTGTCAAATATTAAAATACACACGTTCTTATGGACACTGTTATTTTGACAGCTGCACGACTACACGACTGCAGGCCGACAGTTGTCGTTCTCGCTAACTTCAATATCCTCCTATATTTGCCAACGACAGTACGACGACAGTAGAGTTGACAGTAGAATGGAAGATAGAAAGAGGAGGTAGAGGGTGATGCCACTAATATGTAAAATGTAAAATTATTCACAGCTCTAACAAACTTGAAGTTATTTTATAAATAAAAGCATAAATTAGCTATATTATAGCTCTATTATATCATTTGTAATAACAATTGATAATTTAAAGCAAAAATATTGACCAATTTACTTATTATTTGCATAAAAAATTTCACTTTGAACAAAATATTAAAATTTCATTGAAGTGAAAGGAATTAGTATGGCCACAACGAAATTGTGTACATACAAAATGGACAACTGCGTGATTTTGTGTACATGCCGGCCATCGTGTTGTTGTTGCTTCTCAAAATGTACATGTAGTACGATGAACAACGACGTCTGTCGCAGTCATTGTGTTTACCACTTGAACAGTGAAAAACGCTTCTCCCTTCTCTCTGTGGAAACGTGTCAGCTGATTGCTCTCTCACAACGCAGGGTTGCCAATATCGATACACTGTAGTAATTATCAACTTTTATAATTCAATATGTTCAATATGTTTGAAATTTTCATAAAATAACTCAAAATCAGAGTCGAATGCTATTATTTATAAATATGTAAACTATTTTTAATACTTTGTTTTCAGTTTTGATATTTTATATTGTAAAAAATTGTAATTGAAAACAAAGATGTGCTCAAAACTATATATGCGTATAGGGCAATGGCAACATTGTTCAAACGTAAACAAACAAAGATGGTTGATTTCTGCGTTTTTACCACGTTTTTTACTGTGCACATGAGGAAGGAAAAGGAAGGAAGGCAGTAGCGTTTTTCACTGGCTGTGCTTTGACTGTTTGACAAAACGTGAAATTCGGCCATTGGTTGTCCGTGACAACGGAGATTTCATTTGAAACAATGGGGGTATATACATATGTATGTATTTACATACAAAGTTGTGTGTAGACAAATCTACAAATATTATGCGTATGATTCTTTCAAATTTGTTTACATATACACATAATTACATGCATATGTGAATCTGTGCGCCGGCTTGGACTTTTAAGATGTTATCAAAACTTCTTATGTCCAATGCATATATGTACATAAATATGTATCTTTATAAATCAAAATTGCGTGTCACGTTGTCCGCGATGGACTAAACTACTGAACCGATTTTAGAAAAATTTAGCACTCCGTGCCCAGTTTGAAGCAACTTAGAAGATAGGATAGTCAAAACAATTCAAGTGAAAGCTGCATAAAATGGACTATCTATTAAGCGGGCATCTCCATTAACATATCGACCGGTCCCACAATTTGTTGATATTTATTAAGTACAATTTACTAAGCGGATAATTGTAATAACTGGACAGAAAGGCTGGTTTGTCAGTGTCTGTTTATGGGAGATTTCACTGTATATATTTCTAAACATACGCATGAACTCACAATCCCCAAAAAAATATAATACAGTTGAACTTCCATAACTCAAACTTCTATAATTCGAAGTTCTCCATAACTCGAACTCTTGAATTAGCAACAGAAGTCAAATTGCATACAAATTTCCTGCCATAACTTGAAGTTTTTTTGTGGGTTATGGTAACTCGAGTTAGGGAAGTTCAACTGCAATTATAATTTCCAGTAAAATGCCAAATCTTGAGGGCCATTTCCTCAATATCTCTTTAGCAGCCATTTGTCAGTTAAGTTCTGGCTAACTTGACCAAGATTCCTTGAAAAGCTTTTTTTTTTTTAAATAGAACTGACATATGCTGTTAACCTAACTGAAAAAACACAAATTTGAAATTTTTGACTGTATTGAATAGTTTCTTATAGTATAAAATATATACCACAGCAATGCGTGGCCGGATCCAGTAGTATAAATATATAACTTACCAAACCTATGTATATAAATTAAATATTTAGGTAATAATACAAATATTAGTTTATTATACAGATTTTATAGAATTCATCATAATATAAGTCAATTTGCACATTTATACTTATGTGCTTTGATATCAAATATAATGAGAATACGAGGGCTGCTATATATATTTCTGGCCTAATAATGAAAATAGGAATATTTATCAACGAAAATGGTTTTATTATTTTTGAAATATTCTCCATCAAGATTTTTAAACTTTTGCATGCGCTCAAACCAACTCGAAGCACTTTTTCCACTCCGATTGAGACACCTCCAAAACATGGTTTTTGAATGCTTCAACAGCATCTTCTGGTGACGAAAATCGTTGACCACGCATTATTTTCTTGATGTGTGGGAATAACAAGAAGTCATTGGGTGCCAAGTCAAGGCTGTATGGCGGATGACCCATCAATTCGACGTTTTGGCCGGTCAAAAAGGCACTCGTTTGAGCCGATGTGTGAGAGCTCGTATTGTCATGGTGCACAATGATTCGTCTTCTCTTGTTCGTTTTTCGAATTTCTCCGAAGACTTCAGGCAAACAAATGGTGGTGTACCACTCAGAATTGACCGTCCTACGTTTCTCAAGCGGAACAGATGTTCATGCAATATCGAATGTATGCTGGTGGGAGAAATGCATAGGTATGCCTCTATCTGAAGGTATGTTACATGACAGTCTTGCACTATCAGTTCACGTACGGCATCGATGTTTTCTGGCACAACGGATGTTTTTGGACGACCTTCACGGAATTCGTCTTTGAGCGAGCGTCGGCCACGATTGAATTCGTTGTACCAGTTTTTCACAGTGCTATAGGATGGTGCTTCATAGCCATACAAAGATTTTAGTTCATCGATGCACTCTTGTCGTGATAATCCACGTCGAAAGTTGTGAAAAATTATCGCACGAAAATGTTCACGAGTTAATTCCATGTTTTGGCCGAGATGAATTTTTTAATTCCCTGTAAATAAAACAATTCACGATTAAATGACAAAACGTTCTGAGTGATTTTATGCTAAAAAATGTCAAACTTTCCAATGGAAATGTCAGATTGCACCTGGCAACACTTAGTGTTGCCTAGGCCAGAAATGTATATAGCAGCCTCCGTATCTATAAATTATACATACAAATGTACATAGTCGTTTGCGTATTGTAAATATGCGAATTTGTAAGCGTACATTTCTAAACATTGAAATTTGCATTATTTTTCTAATTTAACACTGAAAATGCTGTTCTCGACCCCCTCAAGTTAAATGTTGATGAAATCCGCTAATAATTTTTTTGTGGTGAAATCCTTTAACAGAAACAAGTAAACTTACAAAAAGTGGAACGTTTCGACAATCGGCTCATCATGAACCTCCTCTATAATTCATCTTCTTTGCCCGCAAACTCACAGAAAACAGAAAAGGGTGACAAAATTGGCAACATTTAGAATATTTGCCAAATCATAAATTTTCTGCCAACGACAAAATGTTATAACGCTTAATCGTCGCGTCATTCTTTCAACATAATGACTCTTTGACAAGACATGAGCTTCGGCTTTTGGTTGTCCGCCACAACGGAGATGCACAAAGATGTTTGCGGCACTTGTTATATCCTTATGAATGTTTGTGAATATGTAATTTGTATTTGCTTTCGTAAACACACAGAAAAATGTGCCAAGAAACAATATATATATAGTACATATGTTTGCCCTGTGTAAGCTTCGCCTTATTTTGCTTGTCGGTCTATGCGCAGGAAATAAATTTTAAAAACTAATAAATTAATCTAACTCTGGCAACTCTCCTCGCGTACAACGAGAAATTTGTTTTATTTATGTTTAAAACTTTGTGGCGAAAATATCTGAATTAAGTGATCTGTTAAGATAAGTTCTTCTTCTTCTTAATTGGCGTAGACACCGCTTACGCGATTATAGCCGAGTTAACAACAGCGCGCCAGTCGTTTCTTGTTTTCGCTACGTGGAGCCAATTGGATATTCCAAACGTAGCCAGGTCCTTCTCCACCTGGTCCTTCCAACGGAGTGGAGGTCTTCCTCTTCCTCTGCTTCCCCCGGCGGGTACAGCGTCGAATACTTTCAGAGCTGGAGTGTCTCCGTCCATTCGGACAACATGACCTAGCCAGCGTAGCCGCTGTCTTTTAATTCGCTGAACTATGTCCATGTCGTCATATATCTCGTACAGCTCATCGTTCCATCGAATGCGATATTCGAGTGGCCAACGCGCAAAGGACCATAAAAATTTCGCAGAACTTTTCTCTCGAAAACTCGCAACGTGGACTCATTACTTGCTGACATCGTCCAAGCCTCTGCACCATATAGCATAGCTCACGGTAGTTGGCGCAGATTGTGGGGTCACCTTTTTTATGGATTGGGCATAGCACACTTAAATTCCAATCGTTGGGCATGCTTTCGTCCGACCATATTTTACAAAGAAGCTGATGCATGCTCCTTATCAGTTCTTCGCCGCCGTGTTTGAATAGCTCGGCCGGCAATCCGTCGGCCCCTGCCGCTTTGTTGTTTTTCAGGCGCGCAATTGCTATTCGAACTTCTTCACGGTCGGGTAATGGAACGTCTGCTCCATCGTCATCGATTGGGGAATCGGGTTCTCCTTCTCCTGGTGTTGTGCGTTCACTGCCATTCAGCAGGCTGGAGAAGTGTTCTCTCCATAATTTAAGAATGATCTGGGCATCAGTGACTAGATCACCTTTGGGGGTTCTACAAGAGTATGTTCACCTAATGGTTACAAATAACCTAATTTTAAACACCTAATTTTTTTCACATATAAAGTGTAAAACCTTCAATTATGTTTTCTATAAATGATTATAATTGATTTTAAATATTACGTTTTAAATTTGTACATACATATATAAAAAATAGTCTTATATTTTCATATGTCCTTTGGCCATTCACATAATAAAACTGATCTAAAATATGAAAAACAAAACTTGGTAGCACAAAAGGTAGTGAGAAAATAAGATAACCGCAACTAACCTAACTAGCTCTAATTCAACCTGATAACTTTGTTGTTGCTTCACTATATACTATATAAGCACAAAAGCGAACAGATGGCGAATCGAGGACAACTTGTATATCTCACAAATCAAATTTGCATAGGACATAGTAAAGTAAAGATAGTAAGGATTTTGTTGACAACTACCAGAGAATCAGAAGTAATATAGAATGCGCATCATGGCAAATGACAAAATTTTAGTTTCCGGTGCGGGCGGTAAGCAACAGGGGGAATTTGGTTAGCAGAACTTGAGCAACGGAATTATGTTAGATTTCATATTCTTTACATTGCGAAAATATGCATGAAGTTGAACTTTTGGAACGTCGCGCCTATTCGTAAATTCTTGTTGCTTTTTCGTAATATGTCGTGTTTTTTGTTGTTGGCTTTTTCAAAGAAGCAATGGTTTGTATTTGCGATCAAGTCTGTTTTTGTATTTACGAGTAAAAACAAAAATGCAGAAGCAGTGACGCTTTGCAGTGTATATTTCAAAAGAATTTTAGCATTGAATTGACTTTTGTTTTTGAATATGCTCTGTTTAGAGCATGTGTGCATATGTTAATATGCGATTGATCTTCTACGTGAATGGATGTATGCTCCCTTGCGCTTGAAACAAATTTTGATTTTTATGCTCTCGCAACAAAGTTGCTAAGGAGAGTATTATAGTTTTGTTCACATAACGGTTGTTTGTAAGTCCTAAAACTAAAAGACTCAGAGATAGGGTTATATAAAAGTGATCCAAAGTGATCAGGGTGACGAGTAGAGTTGAAATCCGGATGTCTGTCTGTCCGTCCGTCCGTCTGTCCGTCCGTCCGTCTGTCCGTCCGTCCGTCCGTGCAAGCTGTAACTTTAGTAAAAATTGAGGTATCGTGATGAAACTTGGTACACGTATTTATTGGCTCCATAAGAAGGTTAAGTTCGAAGATGGGCAAAATCAGCCGACTGCAACGCCCACAAAATGGCGAAAACCGAAAAACTATAAAGTGTCATAACTAAGCCATAAATAAAGATATTAAAGTGAATTTTGGCGCGAAGGATCGCATTAGGGAGGGGCATATTTGGACGTAATTTTTTTGAAAAAGTGGGCGTGGCCCCGCCCCGTACTACGTTTTTTGTACATATCTCGGAAACTACTATAGCTATGTCAACTAAACTCTATAGAGTCGTTTCCATTAGGCATTTCCATATACAGTTGAAAAATGGAAGAAATCGGATAATAACCACGCCCACCTCCCATACAAACTTTATGTTGAAAATCACTAAAAGTACGTTAAGCGACTAACAAAAAACGTCAGAAACACTAAATTTTACGGAAGAAATGGCAGAGGGAAGCTGCACTCAGGATTTTTTTTAAAATTGAAAATGGGCGTGGCGTCGTCCACTTATGGACCAAAAACCATATCTCAGGAACTACTAATCTAATTAATTTTAGAGCAAAATAAAAAAAAATATGTAAATGACGGATAATGAAATCTCGATTATTACTTTATCATGCAAGAGTATAAAATGTTCGGTGACACCCGAACTTAGCCCTTCCTTACTTGTTGATAATGAAATATTCAATAGCGAATTTGAAATCTTTAGATATGACCGTTTTAGCAGAATAAGAGGTGGTGTCTTGTTTGCAGTTCATTCTTCAATTTCATCTGAAGAAGTCGATGTTCCGCATGCAGAATTCATAAAATTGAAGTGCATTCGAATTGTCGCTAATAGTGGCCATATCTACTTAATTTTATCTTATATACCGCCTCAATCAGACTTATCTGTATATATGCAGCATGCTTCTTTAATAAATAATGTTCTCTCCATGGCTAATAATACTGATTCAATTTACAGTGTGTATCATGGAAATCTGATTACATCATTTCTGTTAGTATTCGCTTGTGTTTTAACGAGTTCTTAGATTAAATGTAGGAGTTGGGTCTTAACCAAACTAATTTAATTTCAAACAAGTTTGATAAGTTCTTAAATTTGGTTTACGTTGATAACGCTTCAATATTCTCTGATGTCCGATGCGATCCTTTGGTTCTGCCAGAGGACTCGTATCATCCTCGTATTATTCTAAAATGGGTTGCTTCTTATCTTAGTAATAGAATTCAACAAGTCATATTTAAAGATACTTTTTCTGACGTAATCAATGTTCTTTCCTGTTCTTGTTATTTGTTAATGACATATCATCTGTTGTTAAGTATTCAAGAGTTTTATTATATGCTGACGATGTAAAACGTTTTAAAACATATACTTCAAACAGCGAAAAATGTCAGATGCAAACAGACTTAAACAACCTAGTTTCTTGGTGTGATGGAAATGACATGCTATTGAACCTTAAAAAATGTAAAACGATGTGCTTTTGACGTAGATCTGTAGAGGGTCTACTTCGTACGCAATACAAAACTTTAGGTTGGAGCAATGGTTGGTTGTTGATCTGGGAATAACTATGGACCCCAAACTCAATTTTAATCTTCACGCATCTTCCACGGTTTTTAAAGCTAAAGGCGCTCTTAGTTTCGTTAAACGTTGGTCTAAAGAATTTAGAGATGCGCTTACCACAAAAATTCTTTTTCATCTCTGGTGAGGCCTATATTAGAGTATGCTTCTGTGGTTGGGAACCCTAGTTACCAAGTCCATTCGGATAAGTTAGAGTCCGTTCAAAAACAATTTTTACTTTTTGCCGTAAATCATTTGCATTGGGATTCCAGTTTAAATCTTCCCCCTTACACTAACCGTTTAAAACTTATAAATCTCCCTACACTCGCTAGTCGTAGGGAGATGCTTGGTATAATATTTCTTGTAAAACTCATGAATGGGTCAGTCGTCAGTCAGTCAGTAGCACATCTCTATTATCTGATATTAATTTTAACGTTCCCGCTCGCACTACCAGGCAGTTTAGACCCTTACTTTTAAAATTTTCTAGAACAACTTTTGAGTAAAACGAACCATTCCCCCGTATGTGTCACGATTTTAATTCTCATTCCAACACATTTGATCTAACAGACTCACTCTTTACCATTAAAAAAATAGTTTTATCTACTCTTAACAAGTAACATTTAAAAATAATAAACTTACTTTATTCTAATTCTTAATTTTGGCTGCTGAAATTTTTGTTTCAGTAGCTGAGCAGCTTAAGATCGCAACGCTTAAAACTCTCTTGCTTTTTATTACTCAGCTAATCCCGCTCGATTGCGGACTGCGCCGCTCTCATAAGTTGGGCGGGTAATCGTTGGGTATTATTATTAAAGATATACTTATCTCAGAGAACGTACTCGGCAGAGATCAGGGAGTTTCACCACAGACAAATTATAAGCGTGTTTCACCAGAGTTTTACATCAGGGGACTCGAAAGTAGTAGAATTGAGCGTTTTCAGTGTTAAATGAGAAAAATAATGATAATTCCAATGTTAAGGAATCTGCGCTTACAAAGTCGCTTATTTATGCGCAAACGACTCTGCATAGAATTTATGGATCGGTATGTATTTTTTATGAAAGAGCATGCGAACTATATACTTATATTTTAAAATTTAGCTATTTTGTGAAGAGTTCCATAGTCTTTGCAAATATATAATACAGTGAGATATGTATTACTACTTAAATATGTATTTTATATAGGCATGATAAGTCACATATTTATATACATAAATATATATTGTCTTTGGTCATTAAGCGTTTCGATAACATGTTAAAAGACCAAGATAAATGGGTCAAACCACGTCAAGAGGTCCATGAAAATTTCGAAAAATCTCCGAATTTGAAAATTAGCAGTTCATTAGGAAGGAGACCAGACGCATACGTTTTTCGTTAAAGTTATTGAAGGTTGAAATTTAGAGCACGATAAAATAGTAAAATTATTTTCTCATAAACTACTGGAGATAAACCGATGAAATTTTGTGAAGTCAAAGAAAAATGTTCATGCTATATTATAAATATTTTTTCATGATCCATTTGTTTAAATAATAATATTTTACATAATTTTTTGTTAAACAATTGCAATTTTTTAAGTGTTCTTCACGTTAAAAAACTGAAAAGTATGTGACACAACGCGGAAAATATTCACCTTTCATAATCTGCAAACAAATTTTTGTTCAATTTGTAAATATGTACACTCAATGCTTCATGCGAAATCTCCGTTGATACGAACAATCAATGGCGAGGCCTGTAGTAACAGGTTAGTGGAGGAAGCGGCATAAAAGCTAGCTAAGCCTCTGCGTATGGTAGGCACCTCGCCGTGGTGCAGGGGCTGTCACAAGGCTTACTCGGCACCCCCCAACCGGTGTGTGTGGTGTTGAATGGCCCTGCCAGGCAGGATTTCGGGTGCCGCATGCGTGCGGCAACCAAGAGCTACCACCTCCTAATCCAGGGTTATCGAGTCCCGTGCCCGTTGGATGATTTACAGCCAGGAGGTAAATTCGGCTGTATTCTAACGGAGCCTTCGCAACACCGGGCCGAATTGGGAAGTAGCGGTGGCCTTACCGCGTCATAGGGCTCTGGCGCGGCGTACCTTTGAGTTCCCTTTAACACACATAGACCCAACAGCTCATCTCGTTGAGCCAAGGGTCGTACGAATAAGATGAATTACGAAAACGAAACCAACAAAAATACTGGAACTGGGCAAAGACCATCGAAGCACAACGAAAACAACAGCGGTACTGTTGCGGGCAAGGGAGGCCCAGGAGCTCAACGCAAGTTTAGTATCCTGGATGCCCTATCTCCTGAGGAGCGAGCGCTGAGAGAGAGGTGTACAGGGGTTGCAAGGACCCGGTAGCTTTCCATGGGGTATACTTCAAGAGCGGGTTCATGCAGACCGACTGCAAGGATGAGACTAGCGTCAGGTGGCTACAGAAGAGCGCTCCTAAGCTAGTGGGCTGGGAAGGCCCCATTCTATGGATATTCCGATCATGCACTGTATGACGGTACTCCTCCCAAGGTGTGAGGGAAAACCCTTTGAGTTTGCTCTGGGACTGGTCAGGAACCAAAACAGAGGGATCAATACCTCGGCCTGGCGAGTGGTCGACAGCAGAACGGAGGGTTCCGGATGGAGGTTGAGTTTGTGTGTGGACGACGAGTCCAACAAATCCATCCGTAAGGAGGGATTCCGTCTTTAGCAGGGTAGTCGTGAGGCCCTACAAGCCGAAGGCCACCGAAAAGGAGGACGACAAGATGCAGGTAGACGAGGAGGCCACTCGTCCCAGCACTAGTTTGGCCGAGCATGATGCAACTACGGAGGCCACATGGGAAGTTCTAGCGGTGGAGCCGACCGTGGAAGAGGGGGTGCTACCCTCTACTTCGTGAGGGACTTCAGGACCTAGATGGTAATGCGAGGGACGGGCAGATGAGGACCAGTTCCTCATTGAACCGATATTATAGTGCTCGCATGTATGGAAGTAACCCAGGTGAACCTGCATCACATGGCGTCAGCATCCGCTGTAATCGCGAGCAGGTTTTAATACAGGAGCAATGGGTCCACAGAGGAGAGGTGCGAACGCACCCCACTTTGAATTGGGGTCGTACAGACTGCAATGCACGAGGTGAGTCTCTCCTAGAATTTGTTATTAATAATAATTTAAGTATTGAGAATGTAGGGTGTGAACCAACATTCGTCACAAGCAGCAGGAGGGAAGTACTGGACGTCACCCTGAGTAACGAACTCAGTCGTCGTCAGAACCCTCACTGTCAGACCACAGGATCTTGAGATTCGGGCTAGGGGTGGAGGTCATGCAAATCCCCTCCAAACGTATACCCAAAAACCACAATTCGGGATACGTTGGAGCGTAATCTAAAAGGAGATGGGAAGCCAATAAGAGGTACACCGGCACTGGGGAGCAGGCTATCTGCACTTAATCAGGCCATAACAAACGCGTATCACTGCAGCTGTCCCCTAAAGACGATCGCCAAAGGACGCAACTGCCCCTGGTGGTCAAGGAAACTCTCGGTACTCAGATCAAAAGTACGTAACCTTTTCAACAAAGCCAAGCGTACTGGGAAATGGGAGGAGTACAGAAGCAACCTAAATGCTTATATAAGGAGATTAGGTCTGCAAAGCAAGATAATTTTAGGAATTTCTTTCAAAACGTCTCTTCAATACCAGAAGAAGTTAGACTGCACAAAGCTCTGGTGATGGTACTTATACGACCAATGCGGAGGAGAGAGCTACACCACTCTTGCGAGCGCATTTCCGCGATATAGTTGAGGAGGACCAGTATCTACCTGTCGGCCTCGTTCGCCAGATACAAGTCCCAGGGGGCGGACGGCATCTTTCCAACACTTTTGCAACAAGGGGAGCAGATTCTACTGCCTCACCTTGTCCATCTGATGAGAGATAGCCTGCCTCTGGCGTATATCCCTGAACCACGGAGGACGGCAAAAGTGAGCTTTATACCGAAAGGTGCTTTAAAATTAGCGAATCTTTCAGCAGCTTGCAACACTGCAAGATTCTTTACTTGCATTGCATCTAAGTATCTGCTTTTTCAAAAAGTAAATTTCCACCTTCTTGGCTTTGCTTAAAGAATAGCGTTTCTACCACATACCTAAGCAATGAGAGACAGGTCGGTGCCTGTCCCTTGCTACTCCTATCTTTCCCATTACGATTTTATACGCCCCGCCCCAGAAGTTTTAGTCCACTTAATCGCATAGCATTTTGAAGCAAGAAGTTTTGCTCACCTTTATCGCTTTTTTGAGGTCACAGCGCTTTTCCTTGAAGATTTCCCGCAGTCTCATACAATCAACGCTGCCTATGCTACGTTGAAATCGGCGCTTCTCGCTGTGACAATCGTTTCTTTGGGCTGTTTGCTACCTTCTGGCCATGGCCGCTCCGCAGGCTTGAAAACATGTTCTACCAAGAGTTTGGCCTGATGATCTACGTCAATATCCTCCTTCAGGTTTTCGTCCAGCATACGTATAAATTGTAAAAGTACCTCATTAAGTGTTTTAATCTTCCGCCCTTTGGACTGCACTTTTTGGCGACAGGCGGTTCTGCATAGCCCTTTTTATGTGTTTCCTGATATTTTTCAATATAGCCAGATAGTCATTTTGGATATACAATATATATCACACACCCGCCAGTCCGTTGATCCGATTAAAGTTCTACTAGCTAAAGATACGTCAATAATGGAGCCACGCCCATTCTTTTCAAATGTGTTTTTTCTTCCTGTGTTCAGCAGGACAGCATCTAACACAGCGAAGGCTTTAAGCAGCGCACTACCTCTCGGGTTAGTTGCCTTGCTTCTCCATTCTATTGGCCAGGCATTGAAATCCACCGCAATTATTTTTGGTGCAGTTGACGTTGCATCTTTTACCAGTTCGTCCAGAATTTTTTCATATTCATTTAGCGGAACACTTGGCGGTATGTAGCGGGCCGTTCCAACTAGTGGTTTGTCTTGGAACATTTTGTCTCCATATGGTATCTGAGATGCACATTTAATACATTTAGACCAGTACTAGTAAATATTTTGCTTCTTGCACAGGAAGACTTTCCGAAGTTGCGTTAAAGAGATTCTTTAACTAGCGAACGGATTGCTTCTGCTATGTCCTCTTTTGGGGTGATATCGTTAAGATCCCCACCTCCACTATGGTTTCTTGCTTCAGGGTTTTAATTTGTGGGGGAGTCCTTCTCCTTATCTGCTTGCAACAACTTGTGGCTGACTTGACACATTACTATTCAATTCACCTTGCCGGGTGTGCTCATCTCTGACGAATGCGTGAAGCTTCGCGATTGAGCTAAGTAAACCCCGCATGGAAGTGTTGATGGAGCGCTGTGGCGGTGGCATCATATCAGCTAATTTTTGAATAATTTCTCCTAGCTCACACATATGATTTCGCTTGCCTAGTTTTCCCTTTAGTGAGAGCGTATTTTCCGGCTGGTGAGGACTTAGCTCGCAGCGCGTGCAGGATAGTGTTTCATGAGACTACAAGTGCGACCCGTTATGAACCGGTAGGGATTACAGCCGCACCTAGCATGGTGAACAGACGCTGACCAGGAAGCTTATTGTGAGTCAGCCCTCCTGGATTTTTGTATTACTCACTATGCCCATGCATGATGGGGGGACACCTATGTTTAAGAGGCGTCATCTACTCGCCTCTCTTGCAGAGGTTTCAGCGGCTTAGCCAAGATAAGATAAATAAATGAGGATTGCACCGCGACCTAGGGTTTATTGTGCCCTCTCCACAACGTCTCAACTAGCCCCAGCAAGTTGATGATTTCTAATATACTGCTAGGAGCTATGGACGGTATAGACGGAAGACACGTCTCCAGTGTTTTAGATGTGCGTGCGCTCCGAGGTCCTAACATCGACTCGGACCACTATCTTGTTGCAGCCAAGATTCGCACCCGCCTCTGTGCAGCAAAAAATGCACGCCAACAAACACAAGGAAGGTTCGACGTCGAGAAGCTGCAATCACAACAGACAGCCGAACGATTTTCTACTCGGCTTGCACTCCTGCTCTCTGAGAGCACTCGTCAACAACTCGGTATAAGGGAACTGTGGGACGGCATTTCAAATTCCTTACATATAGCTGCAACCGAAGCCATTGGTTTTCGGAAAGTGAAAAAGAACAGCTAGTACGACGAGGAGTGCCTACTTCGCAACGTTACGATCGACCACAACACGTGCGGGATGGGATAGATACCGAGAGTTGAAGAGGGAAGCGAGACGCATTTGTAGAGAGAAAAAGAAAGAGGCTGAAATGCGTGAGTACGAAGAGCTTGATAAGCTGGCCGACAGGGGTAATGCTCGAAAATTCTACGAAAAAATGCGGCGGCTTACAGAAGGACCGGAGCATACTCTTCTAGAACCCCCAAAGGTGATCTAGTGACCGATGCCCAGAGCATACTTAAATTATGGAGGGAACACTTCTCCAGCCTGCTGAATAGCAGTGAACGCACAACACCAGGAGAAGGCGAACCCGATTCCCCAATCGATGACGATGGAGCAGACGTTCCATTGCCCGACCGTGAAGAAGTTCGAAAAGCAATCGTCCGCCTGAAGAACAACAAAGCAGCAGGGGCCGACGGATTGCCGGCCGAGCTATTCAAACACGGCGGCGAAGAACTGATAAGGAGCATGCATCAGCTTCTTTGTAAAATATGGTCGGACGAAAGCATGCCCAACGATTGGAATTTAAGTGTGCTATGCCCAATTCATAAAAAAGGGGACCCCACAATCTGCGCCAACTACCGTGGGATTAGCCTCCTCAACATAACGCATAAAGTTCTATCGGGCGTATTGTGTGAAAGACTAAAGCCCACCGTCAACAAACTGATTGGACCCCATCAACCGCGCCGTGTCAGGTCTAAGGCAAATCAACAACTGACCGGATATTCACCATGCGCCAAATCTTGGAAAATACCCGTGAAATGGGGATCGACACACACCACCTATTTGTCGATTTCAAAGCTACTTTCGACAGCACGAAAAGGAGCTGCCTTTATGCCGCGATGTCAGAATTTGGTATCCCCGCAAAACTAATACGGCTGAGTAAGCTGACGTTGCGCAACATCAAAAGCTCCGTCAGAATCGGGAAGGTCCTCTCTGAGCCGTTCGATGTCTAACGAGGTTTCAGTCAAGGCGATTCCCTATCGTGTGACTTTTTCAAGCTGCTTCTGGAGAAAATAGTTCGAGCTGCAGAACTTAATAGAGAAGGTACCATCTTTTATAAGAGTGTACAGTTGCTGGAATATGCCGATGATATTGATATCACATGTAGATATGTCATCCGCAAAAATTACAAATATTGTTCTACAAAAACAACAATCGTTTCTAGTAGCAGCAGCAGAGTTACAAGTCAATAGGCATGGCAGCCAAATCGATCAATCGATGATCAAATTTGTAAAACACACAACAACAACATGTTCATTCATCAACGCAGGCGCTCCTTCAACAGGCAAACTCGCTTCATTCATAAAAGCAAACATAAGCGTCTTTTTCGCGGCGATGGCAAAATCATAAATTGAACACTTTCTGATATTTTTTCTGGAAAAATATTTTTCTTTAAAATTTTTTCCGTGGTTCGCAAAAATCTGCGTCGATATGAATGAACGCTCATATATATACATACATACATATTTACGCAAGTTTGCGGCGAAACTGTTAGAGCGGCAAAGGAAGCGGTGACCATCGGCGATCGTTCGCTTATTTTTTCGGCACAGCTTTGATTTTCTACCAACAATACAATGTTGTGACGCTTTGTCACCGCGTCAGTACTTCGACAGATTGACTCTATAAGCTGAAATCAGACGATTGGTCAAGTGTACCAATTTTTTGTCAGTTATATGTACAGATCGTGTGACAGCCAGAAAATATTTGGCATAAGGCAAATAAACAAAATTTTTGTGCAGATAGACCGATAAAATACGGCTCTGTTGTACCAATCATGTGAACTGTTGTACAAATCAAGTAAATACAAAAAATGGACAAATGTACCGATAATTTTATCTGCCACTGCGGGACCAATCACAGTGACCAATCAATTCAAATAAAGCCAAAATTATGTTTTTATTATCCTAAGAATTCTTTACACCTGGCTGGAATTTCATTATTTACTGTTTGGCAACCCTATGATTATTAAATTAATAATAATAAATAGTTATTAAACTTGGCAGCACTGATATCTGCAAAAACAATTGATACACCACTGCTCTTTATTCCATTTGTCCGTTATTAAACAAGTCACTACATCTATTGGTGAGAATAAATAATGGTTTGTCAAAAAAGTCTTGCGGTATTTTTATTGAATTTTTATTTTTTTTTTTAAATTGAAATGAATTTTTGATGACTCATGCCCAGCTCTTGACCGATGCTACGGCTGCTACTATGCCGGTCTCTTTCGACCAATTCAGCGATTTTATCGCAATTTTCGACGACAGGCCTTCCGGAGCGTGGCGCATCTTCGACCACCTCTACACCAGAACGAAAACATTGAAGCCATCGTTGTGCGGTGGAAATGGAAACTGTATCGGGTCCATAAACTGCACAAGTTTTATTGGCGGCTTGAGATGCATTTTTGCCTTTATCGTAGTAGTACTGTAAAATATGCCGTATTTTCTCTTTATTTTGCTTCATGTTTGCGACGCTATAACTCATGAACGACTTAAAAGAAACGATAATTATTCAAACACGTGTTAGCGCGTGAAATGAGCTTTCCAAAAAGGTATAGCATGACCCGATGCGACGAATATCGTAAAACTAGAACTACGCGCTTTCAGCGCCAACTACCGAAAATACCGCAAGACTTTTGACAACCTATTATTTATGATATATTTATATATATTTATGTATTTACATTTAATATATTAATATTGTTCATTTATTTTTCAGAATATGGATGCAGATGAAGATGAAATCTTTGATAATTTGACTACCGCAATATGCGAAAATATATCCAATATGTCTGCAGAACCAACACCAACGCCAGATAAAAAGAGAAAGCGTTTTCAAGTTACAACGACATAGTCCTCGGAAGATGTGTTTAATTTAATAGAAATAATAGAAAAACATCCTTGTCTGTGGGAATATTCTTCATCAGACTATAAAAACCGACAGAAGAGAGAGAACGCATGGAGAGAAGTTGCAGCGAACTGTCATGGCCGAAGCGTTGATGAATGCAAAGCCAAGTGGGCGAATGTGAAGATATACAAAAACAAATTACAGGCAAAGTCTGGTCAGAGTGCGTCAAGTTCACAACCTCATCGGCAATTTTGGACTGCAATGCAGTTTTATCATAACCACGACAAAGAAAAAACGACTTCTTCTTCTTAATTGGCGTAGAAACCGCTTACGCGATTATAGACGAGTTAACAACAGCGCGCCAGTCGTTTCTTCTTCTCGCTACGTGGCGCCAATTGGATATTCCAAGCGAAGCCAGGTCCTTCTCCACTTGGTCCTTCCAACGAAGTGGAGGTCTTCCTCTTCCTCTGCTTCCCCCGGCGGGTACTGCGTCGAATACTTTCAGAGCTGGAGTGTTTTCGTCCATCCGGACAACATGACATAGCCAGCGTAGCCGCTGTCTTTTAATTCGCTGAACTATGTCGATGTCGTCGAATATCTCGTACAGCTCATCGTTCCATCGAATGCGGTATTCGCCGTGGCTAATGCACAAAGGACCATAAATCTTTCGCAGAACTTTTCTCTCGAAAACTCGTAACGTCGACTCATCGGTTGTTGTCATCGCCCAAGACTCTGCACCATAGAGCAGGACGGGAATTATGAGTGACTTATAGAGTTTGGCTTTTGTTCGTCGAGAGAGGACTTTACTTTTCAATTGCCTACTCAGTCCGAAGTAGCACCTGTTGGTAAGAGCAATCCTGCGTTGGATTTCTAAGCTGACATTGTTGGTGGTGTTAATGCTGGTTCCTAAATAGACGAAATTATCTACAACTTCAAAGTTATGACTGTCAACTGTGACGTGAGAGCCAAGTCGCGAGTGCGACGCCTGTTTCTTTGATGACAGGAGATATTTCGTTTTGCCCTCGTTCACTGCCAGACCCATTTTCTGTGCTTCCTTGTCCAGCCTGGAGAAAGCAGAACTAACGGCGCGGGTGTTGAGGCCGATGATATCAATATCATCGGGCGATTGCTTTTCGAACTTCTTCACGGTCGGGCAATGGAACGTCTGCTCCAGCGTCTTCGTTGGGGAATCGGGTTCGCCTTCTCCTGATTTTATGCATTTACTGCTATTCAGCAGGCTGGAGAAGTTTTCCCTAAATAATTTAAGTATGCTCTGGGCATCGGTCACTAGATCACCTCCTTGGGTTCTACAAGAGTATGCTCCGGGTTTGAAACCTTCTGTAAGCCGCCGCATTTTTTCGTAGAATTTTCGAGCATTACCCCTGTCGGCCAGCTTATCAAGCTCTTCGTACTCACGCATTTCAGCCTCTTTCTTTTTCTGTCTACAAATGCGTCTCGCTTCCCTCTTCAACTCTCGGTATCTATCCCATCCCGCACGTGTTGTGGTCAATCGTAACGTTGCGAAGTAGGCAGTCTGTTTTCTCTCCGCTGCGACACGGCACTCCTCGTCGTACCAGCTGTTCTTTTGCACTTTCCCAATGCACCAATGGTTTCGGTTGCAGCTGTACGTAAGGAATTTGAAATGCCGTCCCACAGTTCCCTTATACGGGTTGTTGACGAGTGCTCTCAGAAAGCAGGAGTGCAAGCCGAGTAGAAAATCGTTCGGCTGTCTGTTGTGATTGCAGCTTCTCGACGTCGAACCTTCCTTGTGTTTGTTGGCGTGTGTTTTTTGCTGCACAGAGGCGGGTGCGAATCTTGGCTGTAACAAGATAGTGATCCGAGTCGATGTTAGACCCTCGGAGCGCACGCACATCTAAAACACTGGAGACGTGTCTTCCGTCTATCACAACATGATCGATCTGGTTGGCAGTTTTTCGATCCGGAGACAGCCAGGTAGCTTGATGAATTTTTTTATGCTGGAATCTAGTACTACAGATAACCATATTTCGGGCCCCGGCGAAGACGATCAGCCTCAACCCATTTGGGGATGTTTCGTCGTGGAGGCTGAATGTACCGACCGTAGTGCCAAAGATACCTTCTTTACCCACCCTGGCGTTAAAGTCGCCAAGCACGATTTTGACATCGTGGCGGGGGCAGCTCTCATAAGTGCGCTCCAAGCACTCATAAAAGACATCTTTGGTCACAACGTCCTTCTCTTCCGTCGGGGCGTGGGCGCAAATCAGCGATATGTTGAAGAACCTCGCTTTGATGCGGATTGTGGCTAGACGTTCATTCACCGGAATGAATGATAGTACTCGGCGACGGAGTCTTTCTCCCACCACGAATCCTACACCAAACTTGCGCTCCTTTATATGACCACTGTAGTAAATGTCACAAGGACCTACTCGTCTCTGTCCTTGTCCCGCCCGTCGAGGGAGTGTTAGTGACAAGTAAAAATTGTGTAAAATTGTTGGAGTTTCGGTCACGCAAGTTTTGCTGGGATACAAGTGTAAAATTCATTATAAATCGAAGAAACAAGCGTTTTATATAGTTGAATTTTTGAACTCTAAATGCAAATATCTCAAAAACCATAAGTCAGTGGCAACTATATACACCCCGTCAAGAACGTATCGGGAATTTATAAATAAAACGAAAATTCTTCAATCATCATCCAAATTTATTTTATCGCCTTCAAAATAACATCCATTTGAAGCCATGCACATGTGCCAACGCTTCTTCCAATCGTCATAACATTTTTTATAGGCACTTTCGGGATGACCTTCAGCTTTCGCGTCGAATTTGCTTTGATGTCTTCAGTTGTGTCGAAGCGTGTTCCCCGAAGTGGATATTTCAGTGTGGAGAAAGGTAAAAGTCACAGGGGGTCATATCAGGTGAGTACGGTGCTTCCTCAGTGACATTTGTTGAGTGTTTGGCCAAAATTTAACACAAATGCGTTGATTTAAATTTTAAAATTCGACACACTACTGAGGTCGACTGACATAAACAGCTGCTGTAAACACACTGGTTAACTAATCGTGCTAATTTTTGACATCATAATTAAGGACATTTGTACCAATCTAGGAAAAAAAATTTACCTGTCTTCCGTATAAGCGGGTGATGAGAGGGGGCAAATGAAGAACTCCCGCTTATTTCTTGACAGGGTGTAGGTATATATACTTTGTTGATCTAGATCACCTCCTCTATCCGTACATAAAATGTATTCAGTTGCACATGTATTCACAAATATGCACAAAACGAATTCATATGAATATATATGTGTGCATATAAACGTATAAAAATATAAGCAAAAAAGCTAACATCGGTCTGTAATAGCAATAAATACTTCTGAGCATACTTTTTATTCACTGCTCAGTTCTGCTGGAGAATGGAGTCATGTGTAGAAGTTCACGCAAGTGAGGAAAGTTCTCTGATCGCCATTCACTTGGGAGTAGCTAGAAACGATTCTTTCACATATGGCTCAAGCAGCTCACGGCTTCCGGTTTATCACCAAGTAACCTTTGGGTAGCCTAAGAATATCCGTATGAAGGCGAGCTAACGTGAGAAGGCGAAACATCTCCTACATAGGAAGGTGCGCTGGGTTTGGCCATATAAAGGAGCGCATGTTTAGTGTGTGATTCGTGGTGGGAGACACACTCCGTCGTCGAGTACTATCATTCACTCCGGTGGTGAACGTCTAGCCACAATCCATATCAAAGCCATATTCTTCAGCATATCGCTGATGTGCGCACACGCTCACACGGAAGAGAAGGACGATGTGGTCAAAGCTGTCTTCTATGAGCGCTTAGAGCACACCTATGAGAGCTGCCCCAGCCACGATGTCAAAATTGTGCTTGGCGACTTTAACGCCAGGGTGGGCAAAGAAGGTATCTTTGGCGCAACAGTCGGTAAATTTATTCTCCGCAAGCAAATATCCCCAAATTACTTGAGGCTGATCGGCTTCGCCGGGGCCCAAATATGGTTATCTAGAATACTAGATTCCAGCACAAGAAAATACATCAAGCTACCTGGCTGTCTCCGTTCCGAAAAACTACCAACCAGATCGATCATGTTGTGATAGACGGAAGACACGTCTCCAGAGTTCTAGACGTGCGTACGCTCCTAGGTCCTAACATCGACTCGGACCAAGATTCGCATCCGCCTCTGTGCAGCAAAAAACGTACAGCTGCTTCCGAAACCATTGATCTTCGGAAAATGCAAAAGAACAGCTGGTACGACGAGGAGTGCGGTGTCAACGCGGAGAGAAAACAGGCTGCTTACCTAGCGACGTTACGATCGACCACAACTCGTGCGAGATGGGATAGATAAAGAGAGTTGAAGAGAGAAGCGAGACGGATTTGCAGACAGAAAAAGAAAGACGCCGAAATGCGTGAGTACGAAGAGCTTGATAAGCTGGCCGACAGGGTAATGCTCAAAAAAATGCGGCGGCTTACACAAAGTTTCAAGACAGGAGCATACTCTTGAAGAACCCCCAATGGTGATCTCGTCACCGATGCCAAGAGCATACTTAAATTATGGAGGGAACACTTCTCCAGCCTGCTGAATGGTAGTATAATAATAAAGTACAACGCCAGGAGAAGGCGAACCCGATTCCGATGTGGCTTTAGATCTGGCAAATCAACAACTGACTATATATTTACCATGCGCTAAATCTTGGAAAAGACCCATGAAAAGAGAATCGACATACACTACCTCTTCGTCAATTTCAAAGCTGCTTTTGACAGGATGAAGAGGAGGTGTCTTTATGCCGCGATGTCTGAATTTGGTATCCACGCAAAACTAATACGGCTGTGTTAACTGACATTGAGCAACACCAAAAGCTTTCGTCAGGATCGGGAAGGACCTCTCCAAAGCGACTGCCTTTCGTGCGACTTCTTAAATTTGCTGCTGGAGAAAATAATTCGAGCTGAAGAACTAATCCGAAAGGTACAATATTTTATAAGAGTGTACAGCTGCTGGTGTATGATGATGATATATAACATCATTGGCCTTAAAAACCGAGCCGTTAGATCTGCTTTCTCCAGAATGGACAAGGAAGCAAAAGAAATGGGTCTGGCAGTGAACGAGGGCAAGACGAAAAAAAAACTAAACTCTACAAGTCACTCATTATTCCCGTCTTGATATATAGTGCAGAGACCTGGACGATAACAACATCTGATGAGTCGACGTTGCGAGTTTTCGAGATAAAAGTTCTGCGAAAGATTTATGGCCCTTTGCGCGTTGGCCACGTGGAGAATCTCGCATTCGATGGAACGATGAGCTGTATGAGATATACGACGGCATTAACATAGTTCAGTAAATTAAAAGATAGCGACTACGCTGGCTAGGTCATGTTGTCCGAATGGACGAAAACACTCCAGCTCTGAAAGTATTCGACGCTGTACCCGCCGGGGGAAGTAGAGGAAGAGGAAGGCCTCCACTCCGTTGGAAGGACCAGGTGGAGAAGGACCTGACTTCGCTTAGAATATCTAATTTGCGACACGTTGCGAAAAAAGAAAAGACTGGCGAGTTTCGTCCACTTCCCATTCCAATGAGAAATTCAACGCGCTTCCAATAAATTGGGGCAAATGACAAACAAACAGTTTCAGTTGTTTACACGATGAAACTGCGGACGAATCACATTTATTGATTTTCGTACTTACAAATTCAAATGTTTGCTTGCATATCAATATTTAAACCTAATTAATTTTGTTTTGTATACAACAACCAAAATTTATTGAACTCTGCAATAGTAATTCTATACTTCCGTTTTTGTTTATTTTATTAATTTTGGTGCAACGATCGATTGCGTTGACTTAATTGATTTCACAAACATATGAATGAGTTCAACTGACGTTGTGCTGAGTCTGCATTTGAAAATTTAAGAACCATATAAATATAAGTAGTTTTTAAAGAATGTATGTAGTTAGTTCTTAAGAACCAACCAAAATGTAAAGTTAAAAAAAAAAGATTTAAGAATAAAAAATTTTAATCGTTTGGCATTAAATCGTTCGGTTAACTCGGCAATAACCGCGTAAGCGGTTTCTACGCCAGCAAAGAAGAAGAAGCTCAGCTCTGTTCAACCGGAACTGTTAACGTTTCAGAGCAGGTAGTGGGGAGACTCCCTTATCTTGTCCGAGTTAGCCAAAAATATTTTTACATTCTCTGCGTTGTGAACCTTCTCTATTGTATTCGTTTTCTGCTTATGTATGTTAATTAATTTTTTAAATTATAATTTAAAAAAAATAAGTATTCAAAGAAGAAAAGATTTACCTTCATTGGTAAAATATTAACAACTTTATTAATAATCTCCTAATTATCGAAACTTGTTAATTAGGCCAAAGAAATATAAATATGCTGATCTCTAAACATATCTACACATATTTGAACATTACATATCCACGCAATTGACTGGTTGAGAAAAAATGTTTATTACACGTAGAAAATCTCGACGGCAAAACGTAATTCTATGCTTGTTTGATTCCCTAGTGGAGTCTTTCCATGTATTATCTAAGGAAATATTGTATATCAAAAAATTTTTCAACTGCTATTTTTTTAACTCATAATTAAGATAAATTTATAAAAAATACAAAAACAAAAAAATTTTAGAGTTTATAAGAAATTTAGAAATCGCATGGTATAAAAAGAATTCATTCCTTGGTTGGTCAATAATATTCCCTGGTTGATCATGTTAGTAAAGCTGTATCTCTACAGACTCGCATCTTCTAAAATCAAAATAATATTAACATTTCACGGGGTGAATTCCATGGTTTTGAGGTGAATTCCCCGGTTCAAATTTTACATATAACGTAGAGAAGGCTTACGAGTCAGATATCGTAGCGTTAGGCAGGGGTACAGGGCAGAGATGAGCGAGTTTCATCACAGAAAAATTACAAGCGTGTTTCACCAGAGTTTGCATCTAGGAACTCGAAAATAGCATAATTGATCATTTTCAGTGTTAAGTGAGGAAAATAATGATAATTCCAATGTTAAGGAATGTACGCTTTCAGATTCGCTTATTTACTATGCGACTCTGCATATAATTTATATTATTTTATTATAGCACTTCAGTCACCCAGGGTATTGGCTCGAGTATTACGCGAAAGTATCTTAGTCACCCTGGGTATTGGTTAGACCAGGGTTATTTTTTCAAAGCGCGACGGAAGGCCGCCAACACTGAAAGGAGTACTACTCGAAAGTACTTCCAGCAACCCCGGTATTGGCTCGACCAGGGTCATTTTGGTAGAGCGCGGACATCGCTGAAAGGAGTACTTTACATATTCAATTATAGCTTAAAAGATGTTGGAAAGAATTTTTTTTACAGTTAATAAAGAAAAAAGAATCACGCGAAAACAGAAACAAAGAAAACGCTGGTTTTCCTCATAATTGCAAACAATCTAACCTTTTCAACGATGAGTGTGCTAAGTGATTTTTACCGTGCAATTCTGTACTGTGATACAGTCTAAAGTCTCTAAATTTGAGATTTTAAGTAAGAGACAAATTTTGAGACTTGACAAATTGGCTATCTATTGACGCTGTGACGCTGGGTAGGCTATTTGAGACGATTGTTGCTTTTGCAGAACAATGATGTAGTTTTTGCGTGTGATATATTGTATAGAGATATAACAATCGCAGCGGTGACCCTAGTGAAGACACTGGCGGAAAATGCCATTAGTGGGAAAAGATGGAAAGGTGGCACCACCAAATACATACTGTATGGGTGCAACCTTCGATGTCAAAAATGCCTTCAATTCGGCATCATGGCCAAGTATACTAAATGCGTTAAAAAACTTCTCTGTACCGGCATATCTCTACAACCTGATAGTCACTTACTTCAACGATAGGACCCTATGCTATAACACAAACCAGGGCTACAAAAATACAAAATCTCCGGTGGAGTGCCACAGGGATGAGTACTCGGGCCACTCCTCTGGAATATAATGTATGACGGAGTACTGCGACTCAAAGTAACGGAAAACGTACACATCATTGGGTTCGCAGACGATATCGCTGTTGTGGTTATAGCAAAGCACATACACGATATACTTACGATTACCAACAGGACAATAACGTTAATAAGCGATTGGCTCGAAACTAACGGACTGAACCTAGCGGAGAGCAAGACTGAGGTGGTACTCATTACTGGCAGAAAAGTTCGGGAAGTTGCCATGTGCAGCACAAAGGGTGTAAGCAACACTACACAACCGGTAATTAAGTACTTGGGAATCATCCTTGATGCAAGGATGTCCTTTAAGGAATACTTAGCGTACACATGCGAAAAAGCTACAAAAGTGTGCAGAGCCTTGACCCGGTTAATGCTAAATACCCGCGGGCCAAAGCAAATTAGAAGACGTCTATTAGCTGAGGTATTAAAGTCAGTCGCGCTGTACGGCGTCCAGATATGGGGAAAAGCCCTCGAAATAAAATCTTATCGCCGTGGCCGTTTTTCTATATATGCCACTTGCGCGTTGAGAGTATGATCTGCGTTCCGCACAGTATCGGAAGATGCTGCCCTAATAATCTCGGGCCTACACCCTTTAGACCTCTTGGCCAAAGAAATTCAATGTCTTACAAATGACAGGTTACCACATAATACACTGAAAGAAATTGCAAGTGCAGAGACGGTGAATCACTGGCATAAACGCTGACAGGAAAGCGAAAATGGGCGGTGGGCATTCCGACTGATCCGCAACGTTGACCCATGGCTAAACAGACCACACGGTGAGGTAGATTTCCACCTAACTCAAATCCTCACGGGACATGGCTGCTTCTAAGCATATCTGAAACGATTCGGACACGAAAGTAACGACACATGCGATTATTGTGGAGGCGATACCGTCGTAAATGTAGAACACACATTCTTCTATTGCCCGAAATATAATCATGAAAGGCAACACTTAAAAAATGCGTTCGGTGTATAAGACATAAAGAAGAGCCAAAATTTATCAAAAGAAATGTGAAAAGAATTCATACATCAAATATTAAACGTCCTTTAAAATTCGAAAAGTTTAATATTGAACCTCATATTCACAATAACGATAATGGCAACCGAAGCCTTGACGTTACGTCAGAGAAACTTTAACTTTAAACAATACATCTCAGCGTATTAGAAAAGTAAAAGGTAGTAAAACAAAAACAAACGAAAAACACATTTACCACATAATTATTAATTAAAAATTTAAAAGCCGTTACTTCAAAGAAATTAATTTTTTTTTTGATAGAAACTTCCTACAAAAAGATAAAAAATGAGATCGAATAGCTTGCAATTTTATAAATTGAATTTAACTTAAATAGGTTTAGGGATCTATAACAACATTAACTTAGTCATTTGTATTAAAAAAATATCAAAAAGCTGTATTATTGCAGAATTAAACTTAATAACTGGAGTACAAAAAAAAAAATTAAATAGAAGTTATAAGCCGAATTAAATCATAGTTAATATATGTAAATACTAAACACTACATACTAGGCCGGGTCGATTTGTGGGGAGGCAAAAAAATCGCCCATTGCTCTATAAAAATCATATTCTAGGGATCAAAATATGAAACTTTGCTGAAGGAACCATACCTCTGAAACGAATTCTGATGTCCCCCAATTTGGGTCGAACTTTTGGGTAGGGGCAAATTTTGAAATAGAATTGAAATTACCATTTCATTCTTATTACCTCTGAAAGTGAGGAGAACTAAAGCAATAACCACTATGGTATTTCAAAAAAAAAAAATAAGTGAAGTGACCATTCCAAATCAAAAAGTTTACAATGAATCCACCATCCTCTACACCGCGAGATGAAGCAACTACATCAACAACTATCGAAAACCCAATAAGTCATATACCCAAGCATGATATTACTGCTTTTGGTGTGTCTACTGATTTGACTGATCTTAATTTACCAACCCATTTGGATATCTTGAGATATTATTTTTACTTAAGCGAACGTGCTAAAACAGAACAAAAAAAGTTTTCCTATAAATCATTCACTATTCAAGTACAAGATAAGTTGATTGGAATTTGGGAAAAACTTGGTATGGAAATAATGCTGAAAAAGTGTATGTAATAAATTGAATAAATTGTTGACAAGTATCACAGAGCAAATCAAGAGAAGAAACAACACCCAACAATTTACAGAGTATGTAAAATCTCTGGAAACAATTTTTTACATTGGAACATGTAAATGCGATTTGAAGGCAGCTCCATGTGCATGCGGCTGGGTTCCCGAACGCCTCAAAGACTTCATGCACGATCAACATAATCAGAGAAGACAAACAATGAATGCATTTATGATGGAAACAGAAGAGCAAGGAGCAACGTCTATGTCATCAATGCCAACATACCAAGATCCCGATGATTGAACATACGCACCGCCACCGGTTCAAGAAGATATGGATAAAAGCACAAGTTCACAATGCACACGAGAGATACGATTGTTTTAACTTTGCCTTGGTATGTGACAGATTTGGTGTGCCCTGACAGAGTAGCATCAGCATTGGGAACCGCTCTTTTGCAAGATTTTAAAATTAAAGATAAGCATGGGAAACCTCTCATCATGGATAAATCGAAAGTTCGCAGAGGAAAAGAGAAATGCAGACAAGAAGTGCTTCGCAAACGGTTAGATGATACCAATTTGTTAGCGTTTTCATTCGATGGCAGTGAAGATAATACTTTAACGATAGATAAAATTGATGAGAAGTATCATACTAGGATGGTAAAAGAACCTCAGCTTGTTATTTTGAGAGAACCCAATTCTGAATTGATTGGTTACGTAAGACTGGAACATGAAACCACTGAATACAAAACAACCAAATTAAATGGTTTTTTCAACGATAAAAATATGTCACTGGATACATTAATTGGAATATGCACTGACGGTGAGCTAACAAACACTGGCCCACACGGTAGAATTATACGACGATTCGAATTGCTGTTAAAAAGACTATTGCATTGGTTTGTTTGCCTTATACACTTCAACGAACTTCCTTTTCGGCAATTGTTTGAAGCTTTGGATAAATCAACCAGCACTGGACCAAGATCGGCAACCGGAAAACTGAGCCGTCAAATCAAAACTTGTGAAACTCTTCCGGTAAGTTATTGCTATCACTCATTTTTTATAATTGTCAACCATTTTTAATTATTTTATTATTATGTATTTTTAGGTGGTGGACGGCTTCCAGAAAATTGAGTTGCAAAGTATGTCCCCTGCTCCAGAAAAAAAAGAATTTTCCACCGATTCGAAGTACTTATACGACATGGCCCATGCAATTTCTAGCGGCGTGGTTCCGGTGGATCTGGATAACATCAAACCAGGGAAAATTGTACATTCTCGGTGGCTCACCAAGGCTGCTAGATTATTGCGATTATATGCGACAACGGAAAATCCAGATGCAAATTTAAGAATTCTGGTTGAATTTATAATTAAATGTTGTGTGCCAATGTACTTCAATATCAAGTATTACAGCTCTGTCGTGTACGGCAGTGCATTATTTTTCATGTTCATTGGTTGGTCACGATTTCTAGAACCTCGCTTACGCAAAATTGTCAATCAAGTAATTAATGATAATTCATATTATGCGCATTCGGAAAATATCTTGTTATCAATGTTGTTTGATGATAGGAAAGAAAAGCGCGACTGTGCCATCAAGAAAATTCTACGCTATCGAACCGATGTTGACGAGCCAATGGAACTTAGAGTTTATAAAAAACCAGATATAAACTTTAGTTGCACAAGTTATACGGAAATGATGAATTTGAATGATATAAATATCGTATTTGAACCACCATTCACGAGAAGCATTCCGTACGATACATTGAAAGAATATTTAAATCAAGATGATCCACCGTTTAATGATCCAAAAATTCCATCACACATACAAGGAACGGAACGACAGCGTTTCCAAACGGGTTATACCGGAAAATGTAGAGGCTGTTATAGCGACGACATTAGAGAGCCGTGCGAAATTGCCCAGACTTGAAAGTAAAAAAGACTTCAAATAATATTTTTTTTTAGTTTCTTTTCTATTACTCACTTAAACTAATTTTTTCATTTACATACATATGTTCTGACTAAATAAATTTCTTAAGAGAAAAAATAGATATTATTATAAATAAATAAATAAAAATAAAGAAAAAACATAGCCATTTAGCTGATTTTTTCATGTAAAGGCCAAAAATGGTGATTTTTTGAAATGATTGCATGGGGAACACCCCAGGGGAGTTCCAGGGGGTATGCCACTGGCATGGGTGGATCGGCCGTCCAAAGTTAGTAGGGGTCGGTCATACATTTGGACTCGATTGGAGCACTCTAAATGGGTCAAAGTGGGATTTTTCAAAATTTGCCCCTACCCAAAGGTTCGACCCAAATTGGGGGACATCAAAATTCGTTTTAGGGGTATGGTTCCTTCGGAAAAGTTTCTTATTTTGATCCCCAGAAAACGATTTTCATAGAGCAATGGCCGATTTTTAAATCAATCGACCCGCCCTACTATATACATATATATATATATACTAGAGGACCCGTCCACGCTTCACTGTGGCTGAAAATACTACAACTACCACCTATGTATATGATTTCTATTAGTTGGATTATAACTATTAGTTAAGGAGATTTTGAATTTTTGTGAAGCAGCTTGTGTTAGTTTACAAAAAAATGGATCATAAAACATTTCGTGTGCTAGCAAAGCATTGCTTGTTTGTGAAAATACTGTTGTATTTTGGCTCATGGAAATCCACCGATATTTGCTAAGCTTAAAGAGGCGAAAGCTCTGGGCAAAGTGTGTGCCTCGCAAGTTCATAATCCAACAAACACAACGAATAACTGATTCTGAGAAGTGTTTGAGTGCTCTTTAATCGTAACAAAACCGAATTTTTGCGTCGGTGTTTTACAATAGAGACATAGCTCCATCATTTCCCACTGAAGTCTAATCGACAGTTATTCTTGTGGACTGCATATGATGAACCGGTTCTCAGGCGTGGAGAGACGAAAAAGTCCGCTGGAAAGGTTATGACATCAGTTTTACTCTATTATAATCTATTTCACTGCGTATTTGGTTGCAGTTCTTTTCTACTATTCCAAATACTTAGCAATTGTATTATTTTTGAGAAAGAATCTGTTTAAAATTGTTCGCATATATTCAAATGATTCCAACAAACATGAATTTTGAACAAATGCTTATGATTTGAAATATAAATTTTGTATTTATAAGTTTTATTTAATTTTGGTATAAAGAGGTAAAAGGTATCCTATGTCCTTACGCCGGTTCTAGGCTACCTCTCCACCAATTTTCAACCAAATCGGTTCAGCTGTTCTTGAGTTATAAATGGTGTAACTAACACAACTTTCTTTTATTTAATATATGTATAATAAAACAGGAAAATAGTGTTTTACAGTTCATACTTAGGTTATGCTTAAGCACTGAAAATGGGAGGCTTAAGCATTGCTTAAATAACAGCTGATTTTTGTTTTGAATTTGCTTTGCATTTTCAGCGACATCTTTCGTAGCGAAGGGCAAGTGTCCGTTCGTTTGCACTCAATAACAACTTATACTTTTCCTTCAGCTCCCAAAGGTGCTCCGACTCGCTAGTGATGAAATTTGGGGTTCTTTTGTTGTTTTCATCAATTTTTGATATAATTTTCCTCGCAAATTTATGTATTGTCTGTTATAATTTAAATATTTCAAACATATTTTTATGAATGACATTTGTAAAACATATGTTGCCCATAACGTTGCCATATATATTAATAATAAAGTTTTATAGAAATTAAGCATTGACTTTGAAACGCAAACGAGTACTCAGTTTGCAACAATACTTAGCTAAGATTTTATTTAGGCACAACTTAAGTATGGACTGTGAAACCGGGCATTAGCCATACAAAATTCTATACCTAAATACAACTAAATGAAATTTTTTTTTGCATTTAGGAAATACATGCAGAAATCAACTCTGCGATTTCCTAAATTCCTCTGAAATCTCCCAAATTCGAGGAAGATTTACTGGAAAAGAGTGGCAGCATTGCTTATTTGTCTGACCATACATATGTACATAACTTTATTTATTTCACGGATTGTATGTGATTTTTTCTTAAATTTAGAATATTGGAAGTCATAGATTCGTATAACTTCACCACAAATAATATAAACTTCAAACAACGCATTTTCATTTAATGTTTTTAGCAAGTGGCAGCTTTTGTTATGACAGCCTAAATCCATGAAAATTTAGAAAGAAATGTAGCGCCTTCTACTGTAACATACCGCACTTACTCAATACCGCTGTTGGCGCCACCAACTGGTGGATAACTCTTTGCTAATAATAAACAAATAATTTGCAATAAATAAATAATGCGAATATAAGGAGAGTTATAAACTATCCTAACTTTCAAGTTGAACCAAACTGCACACAGTGTAAAAATTTCATTAAAATCGGCTCAGTAGTTTAGGAGTCCAACGAAAACAAACAACGTGACACGTGATTTTTATATATTAAGATATATATAATAGGTAAGGTCCTAAAAATTGTCTCTAACTTAAAATCTCAAATTTAGAGGCTTCAGAGTGTATCACAGTACAGAATTGCACGGTTATATATATATAGAGATTCGGAGCGAAATAAAACACGTGTGCTCTTCAGGATCCAAATGCAAAAAGGGACGATAGACGTATTTATTTTCTTTAACTAACCTAAAACGAATACAAGTTAGAAGCGAATAGAATGCGCATGGTTGCATTTGCGAAATAAATGCGCATGGTTGTATTTGCGAAATATAAATTTTATAAGCTTGTGGTGTTGCCACAGTACTCCCCTCCTAGAGAGAGGGTACGGCAATGAATATAGGCTTCAAACGATCAATCGAAAAATTCACGGCTTGATGATTAACGTCGATGGCAAAATATTTTAAATGGCGATGCAATACTTTGTACGGGCTTCTATACGGCAGTGACAATGATGGCTTGACTGATAGATCTCGTACAAACACCTGTTCGTATTTTTGAAGGTCTGCGTGCGGTATCTATGGGGCGTAAGTCTCGCATGACGCGGCGTAAATGTGCTACGGTCTCCACTTCGGTATTTGATGGGCTACTATCCACGAAAAACTCAGAAGCAAACGTAAGGTAGTCCCGTAAACTAGTTCAGCTGGACAAACACCTATGTCGGCCTTAAAAGAACTACGATGCCCCAACAGGATTAGTGGCAGCGACGAGGTCCATTGATTGTGATTGTGGCACAATATTGCTTAAGCGTTCGGTGCCATCGTTCGACCATGCCATTCGTCTGTGGATGATAAGCGGTCGTCCGTAGATGCCTGACCCCTAGGCATTGCATGAGTTGCTCGAAAAGTTTACTTTCAAATTGCCGGCCCAGGTCCGAAGTTATGTCAACAGGAACGCCAAATCGCGATATCCAACAGCTTATTAATGCCTTGGATACTGTTTCTGCGGTGATATCTGGGATAGCGAATGCATCGGGCCACCGTGTGAAACGATCGATGACCGTAAAACAATAGCGGTTGCCGTTGGAAAGTGGGAAGGGTCCGACAATGTCGATATGCAGGTGTGAGAACCGTTGTCCGGGGCATGCGCGGCGTTGAAACAGTGAAGAGTTGTGCCCGATGACTTTTTTGCGTTGGCACTGGATGCATTGCTTGGCGAATTCCCGCCAATCTTTCTGTATTCCGGGCCATACAAAGCGTTCAGTCATCAGTTTCGCAGTTACCCTCGTGCCTGGGTGAGATATGTTGTGTGTTGCGCAAAGAACTGTTTTTCGGAATCGTTTTGTTACGAACGGGCGTAGTCGACCAGTTGAAGTATCGCAATAGACTTTCTTAGTACTAGAGGGGATAATAATACTGGTTAGTAGAAGCTAATGACTAATTTTACCTTCTAAGTAGGACTTTAACTCGTCGTTGTTTTTCTGATCTTCAGCCAAGTCATCAAAATTTATTGGATCAGTTTTTATGGCTTGGATTCGGGACATCAGATCTGCTGTAACATTTTGTACCCCTGGTACGGGGCGAATGTCTGTCGTGATCTGTGCAATAAAATCCAATTGACGTGCCTGACGATCAGATGCTTTTTCTAGTCGTTCCCGAAAAGCATAGATTAGCGGCATGTGGTCGGTATAAACGTGGCAATTTCCTTCAAGCATGAAGCGAAAATGAGGGACGGAGAGAAATATCGCAGTGAATTCTCTATCGTAGGTACTGTACCGCTGCTCAGCTTTTGTAGAAAGGCGATGGAAAGAGCCTAAAGGTTGAAGTGATCCATTGGAAACTTGATGTAGAGCGGCGCCTGCAGCGTAGTCAGATGCGTCGACCCATAATGAAAGAGGAGCGTTCGGGAGCTGGTGCGCCAGAAGCGCGCAATTAGCGAGGTCCTCTTTGCAAGCCTCAAAGTGCCTTATGTTGTCGTTCGTTCAGTTCAGTGGCGTTTTGTCGTTGCGCTTATTTCCAGAGCACATTTTGAAAAGAGGTGATTGGTGCGAAAGTGGGTTTGGAAGTAGCGATCTATAAAAATTGATCATAGCTAGGAATCGTGTAAGATCCTTTACAATCGTAGGAAGTTTGAATAAGCGAATCGCTTCAATGTGGCTAGGCAGCGACTTGATTCCATCCTTCGTTATTAAATGCCCTAAGAAATGCAGCTCTGATACAACAAGCACTGATTTGGCTACGTTTATTGTTAAGTTGTGTTGGCGTAATCGTTGAAAAACTATACGAAGATGTGCGCGATGCTCTTCTGGGGAGCGTGATGCGACGCATATGTCGTCCAGGTAGGTGAACACATTATCTATGCCGCGGAAAACTTCGTTGATGACTCTTTGGAATGTGTGTGCCGCGTTGCGCAACCCAAGGGTCATGTGCGTGAATTCGTACAACCCAAAAGGAGTTCTGATGGCAGTTTTAAAAATGTCATTGGGATCGATTGGGATCTGGTGAAAGGCCTTCTGTAGATCGATTTTTGAGAATATTGAATTTCCAGCAAAAATATTACTGAAATCGTGCAAGAACGGCAGAGGGTATTTGTCGGGGACGGTTACCGCGTTAAGCGCGCGGTAGTCTCCACACGCTCTCCATGACCCGTCGGCCTTGCGCACCATATGTAATGGGATAGCCCAATTACTGCTGGATGGCCGACATATGCACAGTTTCATCAACAGTTCGAATTCAGCGCGCGCTGCCGTCAGCTTTTCAGGCGACAGCCGTCTTGGCCGAGAAAAAATTGGTTGACCGTTTGTAATGATCCGGTGAACCACGGTGGACTTCGTTGTAGAATCCGGAGCGGCTGGTCGCGTTACGTCACTAAACTCTCGCAGCGAGCTTAAAAAATCTCGGGCTGAACTTATGGTGGAAATGTTTGATACATTTATTCGCGCTACTGTGCAAAATGATTTAACTGTTGTTTTGCGGTCGAGCAGACATCGTCCATTAAGATCAGGTAAAAGGTCGTAATGTGATAAAAAATCTGCTCCAATGATTGCTTGGGTTACGTCTGCAATCACAAAGCTCCAAACAAAATCCCTGCGTAAGTTGAGGTTAAGGCGAAGTATGACTTCTTCAAAAACCGTAATCGGTGAACTATTGCGGCAAACAATTGCATATCCGATGGGTTGACTCGTGCCAATTTCGAACACTTCGGAAGTACCGACACATCAGCGCCGGAGTCGATAAGGAATGTTATATTAGTTGATGTGTCGAATATACGTAGACGGCAGTTCGAAGGCATCTCAGAGCGTCTGCCTATCCCTGAGATACTGCTGACAGAGCACCACTATTGTTTGCCGTTTGGCGATGTAGATTGAGCGAACTTACAAGGTTGGCGACACTTCTTAGCGTTTGGTCCAAACTTGCCGTGATACCAGCACATTTCGCCTGAATTGATGTTATGAGGGCGCACTGGCGTTTTCGATCTGGAACGCGCACGTGTTTTCTCGCTGCTCGTAACTCTATCAAAACGCTGTTTCAGTTCTGCTATTTCGGTCCTCAGGTCGTTGTCTGTGGTATGATTCGATGCGGATACCTCGTGGATACGAACTTCACGCATTTGCGTCGTCTCCACTATTGAGTCGGCGATTTTTAATTTGTCGACTATAGGTACTTTGGTTGCTATAATTGCTGCTTGCGCATATGGTGGCAAGCGATTAACCCACAAATCATGCAAAATGCTTTCACTTAGAGCGGAACCAGCAGCGCGCTTCATTTCGTTAAAGAGGTCGCTCGAGCGGCGGTCGCCCAATGGCATGTCGCGCAATACACGTTGTAGGCGGCGTTGCTGGCTCTCAGTGAAATTTTCTATCAATTTGGTACGAATGAATTGATATCGCGCAGACGTGGGCGCAGCGTCTATTATAGAGCGCAACTCCATTAACTTTACCTGCGGCATACTGGTCGCTACAATATTAAATTATGCCGAGTCGGTTGTAACGCCAGAGGCCTCAAACCAAAAATCTAACGAATAAAAATAAGCCTCAATGTTGTCTTCTGACATCAATGGCAGTGGGGTGCGTGGAGTGTTGTAGCGTTGAATTCCTCGTGGCTTGGACCAGCAGTAACCGCCAGGCTATCGTTGAGCGACTTCTCACTTACCGTCAAGGATCACCAATTATAGAGATTCGGAGCGAAATAAAACACGTGTTTGCTCTTCAAGATCCAAATGCAAAAAGGGACGATAGGCGTATTTATTTTCTTTAACTAACCTAAAGCGAATACAAGTTAAAAGCGAATAGAATGCGCATGGTTGTATTTGCGAAATATAAATTTTATAAGCTTGTACTGTTTCCACATTTTTTTTCTCGTAAAATAATCGATTTTTCGGAATCGATCTTCAGTAGTCGAAGTCGATTAAGAATCGATTCTTAACATTCGAAAAATCGATTATTTTACGAGAAAACTCGATTTTCGTTTAGAATCGGAATCGAGTTTACCAGCAGCAATCGCGTGCACATATAATAACCTCCGTACAATAACCACCACAAAAAAAAGATTTTTTTTTCCATTTAATTTATATGGAAAACAGAAAGTTTGAAAGAGGCACCTCTTAATATTAATATTAAGAGCTCATCTTTTGAGTGACTTTTTTTTTTTGAATCACTCTAATGTATATACATACATATATGTATATAAGTTAACAAGCTAATAAGAAATGCTAAAACAGTAAATCCTATTACATTTCATTATTCAGAGATTTTTTTACACTTGAATGGAAATAAATATGTCGATAACAAACAGTGGCGAACGCAGGAAAAAATTTGGGGGGGGTTTTAGGTAAAAAGACAATGTTTCATTATTTTATTCACAAATTGAAGTGTAAACTTCTTTTATTTTGGGCCATAACATTTAAAATCTCTTCCTCGGTCACGTCTATATCCCTATGGATATTCAAGAGAGCCATTCCGTTGAGGCGTGCTTCTCCAGTTTTATTTCTTAAATATGTTTTAAACCTGCGAAGTGAGGAAAACGAGCGTTCACTTGAAGCGACAGATATAGGGATTGTTGCTCCAATCTTTAAAAACGATGCACTGTTTTCAAAATTTTTGCATCGCAACAATTCAACGCGTCTAAAAAAGTTTTGGATCTCTTTGTTTGATTTAACCAGTTCCTGAAAATATATTCAAAATTTTAGTTAGAAAATATAATCTGAAGAAAAGATTTTTAACCTTTTCCACATTCTAAATTCGGCAACGAAATCATCGGGATCTTCTACATCAGCGGACCATTGCTTTTCTAAAACACGAACAATCTTCTGCAATAACGTCAAGATCTATGCATTTATTTGGCAAAATGTTTTCAATTTTGGAAAGCAGCTCTCGATGTTTTAAAAATCGTTCATTGATTTGGTCCAAAAAATGACCTAAAAACGGTATATAAATTGATCTGCGGTAATATTCTTCCGGTTCGCCTTCATAATTGTCGCGATTAGTTTGCCGTTTCGCCAAACGCGGAATTTTGATTTCTAAATCTAATTCTGCGGCTATTGTGTTAACTGATTCAAAAATGAGTTTAAACGATTGTCAAGTGTTGCCGCGAGCTAAAAAAAATTAAGTTTATGTTGCGAAGCAAAAAAAGTATCAAAAAGTATCAAAAGCACAACCTTTGTTTTAAAGATTTTCATTTGAAAAACAAATAATAAGTAAAGTTGTGTATCTAATTCAGACCAGTTTTTTCTGGTTGTTTTTATTAAAAATATAGACATTTTAGTTAAGACACTCAAGTATTTTTTTGCAAATAGCATAATTTTTTTTAATTTAAATTTATTTCACAACAGTTTGCTCATGTAACGAAAACTAAAAGTCATAATAAATGAGTTTTTATTTTTCCTTTATTATGATTAAAAATAAACTCTAAAAAAAAGTAATAGAAACCTTATTGGTGACTTTTCAGTTCAGAACTAATTTTCAAAAGGAGTCCATTTTCGACTCACAATTCCCCTTAAATCTAAAAAAATCCAGTTTAGCAGCCACAGAGTTATAAGGCAAACTCATTACTTTGAAGTAAATTAAAAAAATATCTCTGTCCAGTTATATTTTTCTGGGTTTTTTAATTGGCCTACATTCCCACAACTTTTTAATACTATCCAGATAGTACAATAGGTTTGTTTTTAGTTTAACATTTTCATAGTTTCAAAAAATTAAATTCTATCACCAGAAAAGTATCAAAATAGGCCGTTTGTGAACAAAAAAGTATCAAATCACAAAATTTAGAAAAAAAAGTACCAAAAAAGATACAATTGTATCAAAACGGCAACGCTGTTAGTGACTAATGTATTCATTTATTTTACATATTCATACATCGTCGGCAGAAAGATTGCTTTGAAAACAACTAATTACAATTTTTCAAATGACTATGTAGAATTAAATTCTATTATTTAAAAATTCAATTACCTTGGGGGGGGCGGGGGTGTGTGGGTTTAACACCCCAAAACCGCCACCCCCACCCCCCCTGCGTTCGCCCCTGATAACAAATATTAAATCTTTTATAACATTGTCAAAAAACATAATCTATATAAATAAAAATGAATCGCCAAAATGTATGTACGCTCATAACTCAATAACGCCTGGACCAATTTGGCCAATTCTTTTTCTTAAATGTTAGTTGAAGTTCAAAGATGGTTTTTACGGCGAGAAAAATTCGAATAATTTCCGGAAAACCCCTAAAAACAGCCTTTTTCTTTTCCCCATACAAACGTTACATATATACATACGTACATACATACATATGTACATAAATAAAAATGAATGTTTGTTTGTTAGTAACACTAAGAGAACGGTTGATGAAATTTTTAAAGGTTGTTTGTTGTGGATCGGGAAAGGTTTAGAAACAAATACCTTATACTTTTCATGAGGAGAAGTCGGAAAATTGGACAATTCTAAAAAGTAACAATTTTCATACACATTTTTTTCAATTTTTGTTTGTTTTGCTCTACAATATTTTGATTTGTGAATTATTTGAATCGTTAAATTACGGTCGCTTGCTTTTTTATTCCGGCTATCCAAAGGAAAAATTATTGAAAATTATTCAGTGAAAACTTTATGCGTGTTTCAGACGAAGTGATCAATTACTGATTGAAATTTGTTACGAAGCCACGAAGAGGTCGCGCTAATATTTGTCAGCGTTCTTTTTGCCATCAACGTATGGCAGCCCAAAGAAAGGCAAGAAGTACTCCCAAAACATACGTGCGGAATTATGGATCGCGGTCAATCAGCTAGCGATCGTAACGATATCACAGCACGACTTTTTAAACAATAGCTGCGATGTTTGACGGTCTTTATCTTGAAGCAACCTATGGTATATATGGTGCTGTTAGATGCTGAATGTATTCTGTTGAGTAGCAAAAAAGAGGTTTGCCGCACGCACACATTCTTCTTTGGAGCCGGATGGTGATTACACCAGATCAAATTGATGAAATCATTTCAGCGGAAATTCCTGATTCAGAAATAGATCCAGAATTATACGAAGTGGTGAAAACCAATAATCATGGATCAATCATCATGGATTTTGGGAACCTTACAATCCCACTTTGGTTTGTATGTCTGATAATAAATGCACGAAACACTACTCATCTGCTTTTTTTTCGGAAACGGAAATGGGAAATGATGGATATTCACTGTATCGGCGTCGCTCACCAGACGAAAATGGCAGAACATTTAGCATTTAGAGGCGTGAATATCGACGTTAACAACACATCGAAGTTGAAAACATATGGATCGTACTATATTCGCCACTTTTGTCTAATTCACATTCAAAACTCATGTCAATATTGAATATTGTAGATTGGTGAAATCGATCAAATAGGTTTGCAAGTACGTCACCAAAGAAAGCAACATAGCGGTTATTGGCCTTGAACAACATGAGATCAGCAGTATCAAATGGGTCGATATGTGAACCGCAAAAAAGCGCTTTGTAGGATGTTTACTTTTGCAATTCATGAAAGTTTTCCGACTGTTGTGCGTCTCGCGGTTCAACTTCATTCAAGTCATTGCGTATTGTGAATGGTACAGTGTGTGCAACTTTTTGAGAAGCATGCCAGCAGTTGCGTTTGCTGGAACATGCTAATC
This sequence comes from Bactrocera tryoni, assembly GCF_016617805.1. Lineage (NCBI taxonomy): Eukaryota > Metazoa > Arthropoda > Insecta > Diptera > Tephritidae > Bactrocera > Bactrocera tryoni. The sequence goes on along the minus strand of NW_024395824.1, from coordinate 11,285,887 downwards.
ACTGGAAACAGACGAAGGACAATGCAATAGTTACTTCGCATGCCACTGAAATTCACATACTTTTCGCGAAGATCATTTCGACTTATCAGCCTTCAAATTCGCGTTAATTATGGGATAGAGAAACATTGTATTCGCTAAGAATTGGAAATGGGAAAATTTCGGTTGATACTTCCAGTGGTTTGATATCAATTTTTGTCAATTCACTTCAACGGAAGATGAACTCATCACGAATGTTTATCCGCACATTGGCAAAATTATCGTAAGTGCAATTGCTTGAGTGCACGCGCAATTTTAGTTGCCAAAAATACCTATGTTAATGACTTAAAGTGGAAGATTCAAAGCCAAATTTCGGGAGGTTTGCGCTCATATAAATCGATCGATCGTCTTGACGAGAAAGACGAAACCGTAAATTATCCAGTGGAATTTCCACATTCTTTGGAGGGCCTTGGTTTGCCCCAGCATCATTTGCGTCTCAAAGTTGGATCTGTCATTATTATGTTTCACAATCTTCATGCACCGAAACTGTGTAATGGAACCCGACTGATTATGACGCAGTTATCGAATACAAGGGACAGCCATTTCATTTCAAACGTATTCAATTTCCAGTCAAAATTGGCCAGATATATGTGGCGTGTGGACAAGTTGGAAACCCATCTTCTTTGTATATTTACGCACCAGAACAGAAATCAAAAAAATTAGGTTTATTAAGCTGCGCTGCATTAAAAAAATGTAGAAAAATCGAAAATAAATCATTTTCGACTCAATATAATTTCAACTTTTTTTCATTTCAAAGCATATAATTTCATGCAGGACAACGGCTACGGGGTCAGCTAGTTATCAATAAAAATGAAAATATAAATTGATTTGTTTTTAACCTTTTCGTGTTTGAGTTGCTTACAAAATATTAAAAACGACAATCGATTATAATCTATGATTATCTCTATGCAGTATATTCAAAATGGCAGATAAGAGTTCTTTTTAGTTTTGTGCCCTGCTAACTATCAGGTCTCAAATGTGAGGCAATATATTGAGATTAACGCTAGAGACTGTTTAGTGAATAGTAACAAGTCACAAATTGAGACTTTATTTCCAAATGTCCCAAAGAGAGACTAGAGACTGGTTATAGAATCCCGCTATAAGTCAGTCTTAAGATTCAACTGAATAAAGGAAGAAGTAGAACCTCAATTTTTTTATTTCAATCTTATTTCATTTCTCGCGTGTACATTTTGAGAGCTAGATGAGGGGATCCTCATGGGAACACATGAAGAGGGAATTGAGAGCAACGTGTTTACCACTCCTTGTTTACAAATGAGAGCGCCCGTATATATGGGTAGTTGAACTGTGGATAACAATTGTAAAATTACCTAACAATTTTAAGTTTCTTTATAACTACCATAAATTTATAAAATGTAAGACAAATAATAAATATTTCGGAAGATGTTCTTTGGTTAAAGTTTCAGCTGATTCCAAAATGCATTATTTAATAAAATCTCTATCGAAAAATGAGTAGTTACCCAAAACCTTTTTAAGTGCAATCGTGTAGCTAACATGGTTGCACCGTAACTATCAACAGAACACTCCTAAAAGTACAATATTCCAAATAATACCATATTTGGAACAACTTAATGACTTACATTGCCTTAATGTTGTCATAAGTTCATGAAAAAATCGGTACTGGATTCACCTGTATACCGATCATATTCTTCGTGTTGCGCTTCATAATTCCTTTGAATATTGTATTTCTTCGTCTGAGCATGTTTTTTACATAATAGATATTATATCATATCATAAATCATAAATTTATTAAAATTAAAAGGAACTGCAATATGTTTAAATAAAATATATATTAGGGTTACAAATATATTTTCTTTTTTATATATGAAAATATATATAAAACTGCCTTGCATATGTACGTATAAAAGCCCACAAGTTGAGAAAAGATTTCACAATTGTAACTAAAATTAATTTTTACAACTGGCATCATCACCATTAACAGTTTTATCACATATGTGTATATTGGTGTGATCAAAATAGAAGCAACAATATGGTATTAACTCACCTTTTTTGCTGTGCACTTCAAATTTTTTATATTTTCGCACGCACTCACCTTCTCGATTACCACAAGGTTTTGTTTTAAAAAAGAAAAAAATGGAATTGGTTAAAATGAGTATACGCGTGTATATATGTAATGCGGTTTTCTTGTTTGTGTACAATGTATATAAATGTTCACTTTATAAAAGGTAATAATTAAATTTTTCTAATTCCGAAACTGGATGAAAATGACGAAAACTCGGGAAAAAACGCTGATGTTGCTCGGTTCAAATGTTCGCACACGCGTACAGGTCGCTGCTAAGATCGAAAGCGAAGTGAGTTGCTGATCTCCTTGTAGTTCCTTTTTTCCCTTTGCTGTGTGAGATCAGATGGTGTGATGTGGTTGGTTGGTGTACGTGTATGTTGGTGTCGATGTGTGGTGCTGTCATGTTTAGTGTGAGGATGGTGAGGGTGCGTGTCAGTGTTGTGAGGTTGAGTTGATGTGGTGTATGTGGGGGTGTCCGGGGGAGGATGCTCATTTATACAGTGAAGTTTTAAAATGTGCTGTTTTCTTATTAAATAACATTGTTTTTAGATACAAGAATAACTTTTATAATTTTTTCCTGGCAGTTATTATAATTTCCCACCATATAAAGGTAAATAAAAACAAATTACAATGAGAAACTCTAAAACCTGCGAAATATTTTTACCTATTTTTGTTCACACAACTGCACAGTTAATTTGGGTACAATGTTAGTATTGCCATAGATAACTTGAAAGGAATCTCTTTGTTTCGAGAGAGAGCTGTCAAAACTCGCATTTTTTATAACATTTGCAAATATGCCATTGCTGAAAAATATTAAATTGGGCATTTTATAAAGAACTTTTGGGTGTTTTGCAATTTCCACACTACGTATGCAAATGGCGCGTTAACCATATTATTTTTGGGTGCTCGGTTCCCAAATAGGCCCATATCACAAATATACATTATATAAATAATTTTACAAACTACCGGCAACCATTCTGCAATTAACATAAAGTTTCGGAGAAATGTCATTGATTTTTTCGCATCTTTTTATGTCCTTCCTTCCGTAAACTGATATTCCCCTCATCTAGCCCTCATTCGCACATTGCTAAGTATGTGGGCTAAAAATTTGCCCATCCCTGACTTAAGTGGATATCAAACCTTGGAGAATAGATAAGTAATAGATTATAATAATATACAATTCATTTGCGGTTGCCTTTCCGTTTTATTTGGCAAATTTTTACAAATATAAACAATTAAAAATTTCCCCTTATAATAGCGTGCACTTAACTAATTTTTTGTTCTGCCGTTTTTTCGTTTTCGTTTTGGTTTTCTGCGTTGCCAACTATCGAAAACACAAGAATCAGCGTTTCCTTTTTTATCCGTTTTTTTGGCATTGCCAACCATTTTTGTATTTAAATTAGATAGTAAAGTTAAGGACTGAATGTATACAGTAATACCTTGTCCACTTCGTTAACGTTGCCTTTATTGACGTTGTGAAAATATTAGTGACCTCTGCACGCGATTTACGTTGTCAATTTGATTTACGTCGGCTGTATGAAATATAAATTTGGGGAATCCCTTGCTTACATTTATAAATTTTGAATTTTGTCAATATATTTCACGAACTCGTACAGTTAATTTTTATAAGTGTTGCTGATAACACGCATAAAAGAGTGAAAATGAGTTCAAAACGTGAATTTAAAAGTGTTCGCGCAGTTCAATTAAAAAAGAAACGAAATGTTATTTCTATTAAAAAGAAAATGGAAGTCATTCACCGCCATGATAAGGGCGAAAAGGCTTTTAATATAGCAAGCGTTATGGGTTTGCCTTCAACAACTGTAAGAACAATCATAAAAAGTAAACAAAAGATTATCACAAGTGTATCCACTGCTGCAGATCGTTGTTTGGAATCCACTACTAAAATAAGACCCGTTTTGATGGAAAAGATGGAGAAGGCACTGACTCTTTGGATAAATGATTTGGGGAAAAAAATATTCCGGTAACTACTTTAGTTATTAAAAGGAAGGCAATTAGTTTATTCAATGATGTAAAGTTTATAACTACAGATTGTGAAGATTTTTGTTTCAACGCGAGCGATGGGTGGCTGTAAAACTTTAAAAAAAGATCCCAACTTTATAATATAAAATTTCATGGAGAATCTGCAAGCGCAGACAACGAAGCAGCTAAAAATTTTGTGAAAAAGCTAAAGGAAATCATTGATGAAGGAGGATACTCACCTCAGCAAATTTTTAATGTGGACGAGACGGGACTTTTTTGGAACAAATGCCAAAAAGGACATTTATATCAAAAGAGGAAAGAGCGGCCGCCGGGTCAAAAGTTTCCACAGACAGACTTACACTTCTTCTTGAAGGAAATGCTGCAGGTGATAGGAAGCTTAAGCCCTTGCTGATATATAAGTCTGAGACGCCAAGAGCTATGAAAAATATTAAAAAAGAAAATCTCCCTGTTGTTTGGAAATCCAATAAAAAAAAGCTTGGATGAATGCTAAACCCTTTTATAATTGGTTTAAGTAGCATTTTTGCCCAACAGTTATCAAATATTGCGAAGTAAATGGATTCGCGTGCAAGGCATTGCTGTTAATTGATAATGCCCCTAGCCACATTATCCCGCTTGATGATATGAATGACAATATTAAAGTAATCTTCTTACCGCCGAATACAACGGCGCTTATCCAACCAATGGATCAAGGCGTTATCGCGACATTTAAAAAATACTACTTACGAAGGACATTTTACAACTTGATTGATGCAATTGATAAAGAATCTCACTGCGCATCTGCTGATGTAGTTCGCAATTTTTGGGTCAAATATAATATCATGCAAGCAGTGGAAAATTTCAAACAAAGCTGGGAAGAAGTATCCGCGACAACGATGAGCCATGCATGGAAAAACGTATGGCCGGAATATACTACATCTCGATGTGGATCAGAAGAAAACTCCAACGATTTAAATATAGAACTAATTAACTTAGCGCACACTGTTGGCTTCACGGATGTTGATGAATCCGACCTTATTGATATCTTGGAAACAAGTGATGAACCATTAACTAACGCAGAAGCAATGGCATTGACAGATACTCCTAATAAAGATGATAATCTATTAGAAAATTTGATGGTCAAAAATGAGAGGGAACGTTCACAATTCCCAATCTCAAAGCTATCAGAGAATTTTAACCACAAACAGAAAGCGATCAATATTTTTGAAAAAATCGACAAAGATGAAGAGCGAGTTATCTCAACACGAAACTCAATTAACAATAGCTTGCAACATTACAAAGATTTGTTTACACAATAGAAACTATTTTTGTCACAGAAGAGGATTGATTCATTTTTCAAGCCCATTTTATCATCCGATACTCTTTCGTCAAGCCAATACCAAACCTCGCAGCGCAATATTCCAGACGAGGATATCCAAATTATCATGTCTGAAATTTCATCAGAGGACTTTACTTCATCAACCCAAGGACAGAAGCCAGCGAAGTCTTCCAAACGATGATATCAAAATGCTCGTGTCTGAAATTTCATCAGCGGACATTACTTCATCAAGCCAAAGAAGTCTTCCCAACGATGATCTGCAAAAGCTTTTGCCTGAAGTATTGATACCAAATGAGAACTTCGAGGAGTGAGATATTCTAAAATTAATTTTAACTTATTATTTTTTACACACAAACGAGTATGTAATATGTACATTTATCATAGATATTCCAAAAAGGATCTGAATTTCATATGTCGAATTTTTTTATACTTGAAATACACTTATGTAAAGTGAATATAATGTATCTCTTAATTGCTATAGTTTTTAACTCTTTTTATGTGCTTTCTTAGTATGTAATTGAATTAAATGTGCATTTATGTACTTTATTTGAAACAACCAATAACCTTGCCCTTTTCATAATCATATGGAAAACTACAAATTTGATTAACGTCGTTTCGATTTACGTCGTAATTTTTCGAAACCGACCAAAACGTAAATCGAGATATTACTGTACATCAACGGGTGTTCCCAAGCAATCTTTTTGCTGAGGCATGACCTCTAAAAATAGTATGCGCGAACACCGGAGAATCCTTTCCGAAGGATTTACAAAATTATGAGAACGCCGCCAAATGGTAATAATGTGGTGTCCGCCGCTGCTGGACTAAATAAACAAACTGATACTGCCCACCAAGTAAGCAAAGGGGACAAATCTGTGGAAATGCAAAACGGAGAAACTGCTATCATTTTTAACCAACTGGGCAAAAAAATTAAACAGTTGGGGAGCATTGTGGTCGGCCATAGGCATGTTAACCAAGCTATGCGCGAACTTGTAAGCAATATAGTGGCATTACACGCAAAAAGGGAGAAAGTCGAAAATTCATCGAGAAGAGTAATGATGGGAAAATCATCTCAAGTCCATATTGGTAGAGATTGTAATATCCCAAAAAGAATTTGAGAGGCATCAGGCTTTTTACCCCCTACAAAAAAGCCAAAAAACGTAATTGAAAAGGAGCAATTATCGTATAGTGAAAGAGCAAAAAGAACTCAACAGAATACAATGACTCTTCAAAACGGAAATGAAAGATGGGTAGACGTGGTTGAAAAGAAGAAACAAATGGAAAAAAAAGTTATAACAAAACCGGATCCATCATTATTACAAAGAAGGATGCTGCGTCGTATGCAGATATTCTGCGAAAAATAAAAAGTGACAGCACACTTGAGGAGCTTGGTTCAAACGTAACCTAGTGAAGTAAGTATAGAAAATGAGGATACTACAGCTAAATCTAAATCATTGTGCAGCAGCATAGGATTTGCCAGATCAGACAATCATAGAAGAGAACATATGCAGATGTCGCCATACTCAGAGAACAATACTCCCAGCGTCTGGAAAGCGTATGTATTGCCAACAAATCTGGCAAGGCAGCATTTTTGTCCTGCAAAAGGCAATCTTTTAAGACCTGCTCCAGAGAAGCTCATAATATACAGGGGATATATTTTGTTAGTTGCAATGCTCGTCCCAGCGTAGCAATTAAAGAATTTGAAGGTTGTATAAAGCAAGAGGTGTTCCCCGACTCGTGAAAAGTACAGGGTTTGGTTCTGCTCCCAAAACCAAAGAAACCACCTGAAGAACCTTCATCGTACCGACCTCTATATATGCTCGACACAATGGGTAAAATGTACGAAAATAAATTAAGAAACCTCTCGGAGTTAGCAATCCAGAAATCCGGCGGATTATCAGATAGACAACGGCTTTATAAAAGAGAGATCCACTATTGACGCACTACAAGAAGTCGTCGATACTGCGAAATGTGCAGTAAGTAGCAAAAGATGGATAGGTGGCACAGAAAAGTACTGCGCGCTGATTACCCTGGATTGCAAAATGGGCACACATAATCAAAGCTCTGAATGAAATACGCGCCCCTTAATACCTCGTAAACATTATAACGAGTTATTTCAAAAATAGAAGGCTGATTTTTGATACGGACGAAGGCACCAAGAGCTACTCTACCCCAAGGCTCAGTGTTAGTCCGTGCTAAGAAGACAGCAACCAACAGACCTGAAACTAGTAACGTATGCGGACGATCTTATGGTAGTAGTAGCCAAACAATTAGCCGACCTAACAAACAAATGCAATGAGAACTTAACTGGACTACGCCAATGGTTTTTTTTTGTGAGTCTGAAACTAGCGGAGCACAAAAGTTTTGCTCATTAGCACCAGGAGGATAGAAGAACGAATAAAGCTCGCTATAGGAAAGTACGAGATTACTTCACAGCCGCAGCTGAAGTATCTGGGATTAATTTTTGATTCCAAATTTAAGGAACACCTGACGTGCTCTTCTGATGAAGCAAAGAAAATTTATAATGGTATGCAGCACCAGTATGGATACAGGCAATGAATATAAAAGCGTATGCTAAACAAATAATTGCAGTACATAGGCTTTCTGCAATTCGAGTAATAAGTGCTTTCCGGGCTATATCAACCGACACTGCTGAAGTATCAGTCACTATGCCGCCCAATGGCATCCAAGGAGATGGACTCGAGCGTTTATATCATCTATCAGCACCTAAAACAGTATCGGCAGAGTCTGAGGAAAAGAACAAGAGCACTAAAATGTGGCAGGAGGGGTGGAATTCTTCAATCAACGGGCGCTGGACCCATCGACTTACACCGGACAATTATTCGTGGATAGATAGACGACATGGGAACCCAGATTTCTATCTGACCCAAATACTTAGTGGACAGAAACTACCTTTTCCAATTCCACAATGGCATTAGTCCGAACTGTCCGACGTGTACAAAGTATATAGAAGGCTCTGAGCACGTATTATTTTACTGCCCTCGCTTTTCAAATACAAGGGAAAACTAAAAACCACACTCGGTGGTAGTTTTACGGTCGATAATCTAACGGCACTCATGTGTCAGTCGACTGATAAATGGAAAGCTGTTAGCGAAGCGTCAGCATTCATAATGACGAAACTAAGACTTTTACAACAGATTATGCATCCGTCAGTCCGCGCATTAGCGGAGACGTAAATGTTGTGTCCCTCCCACGAAGTAATACTTAATCGGTGGTTCCGTGGGAGAGTCTTGAGTTGGGTGTAGGTTAGGTTTAGCGGATTAAAGTTCCGCACTCCGGCTTTCGATGTTTCCCCCTACTATAAAAAAAACATATACCTCCGTACACATGTAAATATTCAAAGTGAAGTGTAGTGACGTGTTTTAGCTGGTACTCCGAAAACATAATGTAAACCAAGCCTAATCACAAAACTGATTTTGTGTAAAAAACGTGAGTGATAAAACATATTTTAAATATTTATTTAGTTTGTGCGAAAGTGCGCAGAAATAAGAATTCGCAAAGGGCGCATATTCTCCTCCCACACCCACACTAATATAAATTACCGAGGGATTTAATCCTGAAGAATTTCCGCGTATCACCAGTACTAATTGATTGCTGTAGGAATAGCTGAGGAAATGTTAGCAAAAGCCAAACCGGCAAATAATTTTACTGGTAACAAGGAAGATTCTATCCCATTCACTCGGAGCAACGAAATTCCCCGAACGCCGGACCATCAGGCCACAAGGCCCTTACTGCAGAGCCATCTACATGCGAGGTTACTCCAGTGGATAAACGCTTAACATCAACTAACGACTCCAGCTTAGTCAACATGCCTTCAACCCAAAACCCATGATAAGAAGTCATATTTAAAACAATTCAAACACACGACAACGATTAATGCGCTTATTGCGGTGGCGAGATCATCGAGGATGTGGAGCACACAATGTTTCATTATGCGAAAAATTACGAATAAAGCAATTTTAAAAAACGCACTCGGGATCGACCTAACCCCAGAACATCTAGTGTTTCAAATGGTGGAATCACTAGAAGTGCAAACCAAGATAATGTAAATTTTACAACAAAAAAATTTTCATTCATGAACGGAAGTCTGAGTCGATATAAAAAAATATATTGAACCCATCGTTACAATATAGCGGAAATAGCCTTGAGAGCCGAGAGGTGTGCTACTTGGATCTCCTCTGTCGTCTCAATATGATTGCCTTTCATCGATCTTTGCAAACAAAGAAAACAAAAAAGTCCGGGAACCACATCTGGGCTGTAGAGCGGCTGCCCTTCCTCGTAAAACTTGATGCTGACGGTTTGGGTAAGAGGAACATGGTGGACGATGCCTTTGCTGTCAAAAAATCATTAATCATTGTTTCACTTTGGATTTGCTCATGTTTCCTTTTTTTGGGCGAGGAGGCGCCGGCCCTCCAAAAAGGCCTGGTGCCACCGAAACACCGGAATGCCTTCTACCGAATCCAGTCGGAGCACGCTCTCTTCGAAGTACAATCGTGGCGGAAGAAAATAAATCCTATTACTTTCCGGCCAAACCCTGTTTACATGCATTCATGATTCATACGTGAGTATGTGCGACAGCTTAGTAATTTAACATGTTATCGAAACTTTTAATTCCCAGTAAATAAATATATACGCATTTGCGAGTTGTTTAATTTATGATTATTGATCGTCGCGAAAAGACGCCTGTGGGCAAAGGAATGCTTGGGGTTTTATAATGGTGTTTGCTTTATGAATGAAGCGAGTTTGCTTGTTGAAAGTGCACTTGCGGTCTCGAATAAAAATTTTGTTGTTGTGTGTTTTACTCTAACAGCCCAATTCTGAGAAAACCGCGGCACTGATTTGAGAGGAAAAATTTGGGAGGTTTATTTTCTTATTTCTGCACAAACCTCACAAGAAAAAGCACAAAAAACTCACCAAATGAGGTGAAAAGCACTTTGCTATGAAGCAGCTATTTTACAAAAACAAACAAGACAAAATAAAGGAATGGACAACCAAGAAAGTGAGTAATTTTGCTAATCTATTAAATTTGGTGAAAGAACAACTCAGAAGCACTATTAAAGCATATTATTTAAACATAAATAGCTTTTTATTCGCGCATTAAATACACATATACACACTTACATAATGAATTAAAATGTGCAAAGACCGTAAGTTACATAAATATTGTAATAGACGAATACGTATGTTTTTAATAGATAACGTATTTGGAAGAATAGTTCATACATTTCAATAAAATAATTGCGAATTTCCTTAAAAATATCGAAAATAGAAAAACAAACACAACAGATTTCGCATTGTGAGGTTTGCTTTCAGACATCACAAATTTGTGAGCAATTGAGCTCATCAAATCACATCAGCATACCGAAAACCTCACATTAGTGAGTGTTGTGATTTTTGTGAGGGCATGATAATAGGGCTGTAAATTTGGGCATCGGCTATTTGGTTGCCATATTGACTAGTGACGCTGCTGATACTATTTGAGACGATTGTTATTTTTGTAGAACAATGTTTGTACTTTTTGTGGGTGACATACTATTTACATATGTACGAATATACATTTTCTAGTAGGTTTGTGTATACATTATTTGTTCGGCAATGTCGTACACACATACATATGTACATTTAGAGCAGTGCGCTAGTTATGTGTACACTATCATCCCAACCAGACACCACACAACAAAATATTGTAAATTGGACAAAATAAAAGATTAAAGAAAAACAAGTAAACATTACAAAAAAATAAGATAACAAGTAGAGATAAAGAACATAATGCAAATGCATACAAACATGTTTTGGTCCGTATGCTTGAATGTAATGATAACCCAGACATTATCGGGTAAACCTCACAATCATGTTTGTTCGCATTCAATAGAAAATAAGATTACATTTAACAAGTAGAGAATAAAGTATAATGTCACAGAAGTAACATCGTCGGCATTTTTATTCCTCCACTCGAACAATTAAAACTGGCGCAGTCGGTAAAAACAAACTGCAAAGTTGAGCGATACTAAAAACTGAAGTTTTTTAAGTTTCGTAAGCTTTTTATCAACGGAAAGCAAATCCTAAGATTAGCTCCCATTTTAAAGATCTCTTATATATATCTAATATATACAATTCTCGTGTCACGGTGTACGTTATTGAACTCCTCTGAAACCGCTCGACCGATTTTCGTGAATCTTAGCGTGCATATCGGCTAGGGTGGAGAATCGGACAACATCTATTTTTCATCCTCCTAAATATTAAGGGAAATTGGAAAATTCCCAAAAAGTAACATACTTATTTCCATAAAACTTTTTTTTTCAATTTTGGTTTGTTTTGCTTTTCAATATTTTTATTTGTCAAATATTTGAATCATTCAATTTCGATCGCATGCTTTTTTTATTCCGGCTATTCAAAAGAAAAATTATTGAAAATAATTCAGTGAAAACGCTATGTTTCACATAAAGTCATCAATTACAGATTGAAATTTCTTACGAAGCCACGAAGAGGTCGCGCTAATATCGGTCGGCGTTCCTTTTGCCATCAACGTATGGCAGCCCAAGACACATGAACGACTACTCCCAGGATGCGATGACATACATGTGAAATTATGGAACGCGGTCAATCAGCAAGCGATCGTCAAGATGTCACAGCACGACTTTTCAAGCAACAGCAGCGATGTTTGATGGACTTTATCTTGAAGCAACATAATGTACCATATATATGGTGCTGGACATCAACCAGCTGGGCAGCGGCACCTTCCCAATTAAGGGACCGGACATTCCAGGTGCATGCCCTTAAATCTTAGTCCTTATTTCGTTTGCCGTGGTCGTCATCAAAAGGGGATTCTCTCATCCGAGGCTGGTTGTTACTGTTCATTGGGGGTGTTTTTTTTACGTGGCGGGTCCCAAACCCAGCGCACAACCCTATGTAGGGGATATTTCGCCTTCTCACTTTAGCTCGCCTTCAAACGGATGTTCTTAGACTACCCAGAGGATACTTGGTCAAAGACCGGAAGTAGTGAGCTGCTTGAGTCATATGTAAAAGAATCGTTTCTGGCCACTCCCAAGTGAATGGCGATCAGAGAACTTTCCTCACTTGCGTGAACGTCTACACATGTCCTCGTGAAAATAAAGGCTGACATCACCGCCGTCCAAGAAATGCGATGGACGGGACAAGGACAAAGACGAGTAGGTCCTTGTGGCATTTACTACAGTGGCCATTTAAAGGAGCGCAAGTTTGGTGTGGGATTCGTGGTGGGAGAGAGACTTCGTCGCCGAGTACTATCATTCACTCCGGTGAATGAACGTCTAGCCACAATCCGCATCAAAGCGAGGTTCTTCAACATATCGCTGATTTGCGCCCACGCCCCGACGGAAGAGAAGGACGATGTGACCAAAGATGCCTTCTATAAGCGCTTGGAGCGCGCTTATGGGAGCTGCCCCCGCCACGATGTCAAAATCGTGCTTGGCGACTTTAACGCCAGGGTGGGCAAAGAAGGTATATTTGGCACTACGGTCGGTAAATTCAGCCTCCACGATGAAACATCCCCAGATGGGTTGAGGCTGATCGACTTCGCCGGGGCCCGAAATATGGTTATCTGTAGTACTAGATTAGCATAAGAAGATTCATCAAGCTACCTGGCTGTCTCCGGACCACTGCCAACCAGATCGATCATGTTGTGATAGACGGAAGACACGTCTCCAGTGTTTTAGATGTGCGTGCGCTCCGAGGTCCTAACATCGACTCGGACCACTATCTTGTTGCAGCTAAGATTCGCACCCGCCTCTGTGCAGCAAAAAACGCACGCCAACAAACACAAGGAAGGTTCGACGTCGAGAAGCTGCAATCACAACAGACAGCCGAACGATTCTCTACTTGGCTTGCATTCTGCTCTCTGAGAGCACTCGTCAACAACTCGGTATAAGGGAACTGTGGAACGGCATTTCAAACTCCTTACGTACAGCTGCAACCGAAACGACATTGGTTTTCGGAAAGTGCAAAAGAACAGCTGGTACGACGAGGAGTGCCGTGTCGCAGCGGAGAGAAAACAGACTGCCTACCTCGCAATGTTACGTTCGACCACAACACGTGCGGGATGGGATAGATACCGAGAGTTGAAGAGTGAAGCGAGACGCATTTGTAGACAGAAAAAGAAGGAGGCCGAAATGCGTGAGTACGAAGAGCTTGATAAGCTGGCCGACAGGGGTAATGCTCGAAAATTCTACGAAAAAATGCGGCGGCTTACAGAAGGTTTCAAGACCGGAGCATACTCTTGTAGAACCCCCAAAGGTGATCTAGTCGCCGATGTCCAGAGCATACTTAAATTATGGAGGGAACACTTCTCCAACCTGCTGAATGGCAGTGAATGCACAACACCAGGAGTAGGCGAACCCGATTCCCCAATCGATGACGATGGAGCAGACGTTCCATTACCCGACCATGAAGAAGTTCGAATAGCAATTGCCCGCCTGAAAAACAACAAAGCGGCAGGGGCCGACGGATTGCCGGCCGAGCTATTCAAACACGGCGTCGAAGAACTGATAAGGAGCATGCATCAGCTTCTTTGTAAAATATGGTCGGACGAAAGCATGCCCAACGATTGGAATTTTAGTGTGCTATGCCCAATCCATAAAAAAGGAGACCCCACAATCTGCGCCAACTACCGTGGGATTGACCTCCTCAACATCGCATATAAGGTTCTATAGAGCGTATTGTGTGAAAGATTAAAGCCCACCGTCAACAAACTGATTGGACCTTATCAGTGTGGCTTCAGACCTGGAAAATCAACAACCGACCAGATATTCACCATGCGCCAAATCTTGGAAAAGACCCGTGAAAGAAGAATCGACACACACCACCTCTTCGTCGATTTCAAAGCTGCTTTCGACAGCACGAAAAGGAGCTGCCTTTATGCCGCAATGTCTGAATTTGGTATCCCCGCAAAACTAATACGGCTGTGTAAACTGACGTTGAGTAACACCAAAAGCTCCGTCAGAATCGGGAAGGACCTCTCCGAGCCGTTCGATACCAAACAAGGTTTGAGACAAGGTGATTCCCTATCGTGCGATTTCTTCAACCTCCTTCTGGAGAAAATAGTTCGAGCTGCAGAACTAAATAGAGAAGGTACCATCATTTATAAGAGTGTACAGCTGCTGGCGTATGCCGATGATATTGATATCATCGGCCTCAACACCCGCGCCGTTAGTTCTGCTTTGTCCAGACTGGACAAGGAAGCAAAAGAAATGGGTCTGGCAGTGAACGAGGGCAAGACGAAATATCTCCTGTCATCAAACAAACAGTCGTCGCACTCGCGACTTGGCACTCACGTCACTGTTGACAGTCATAACTTTGAAGTTGTAGATAATTTCGTCTATTTAGGAACCAGTATTAACACCACCAACAACGTCAGCCTGGAAATCCAACGCAGGATAACTCTTGCCAACAGGTGCTACTTCGGACTGAGTAGGCAATTGAGAAGCAAAGTCCTCTCTCGACAAACAAAAACCAAACTCCATAAGTCACTCATAATTCCCGTCCTGCTATATGGTGCAGAGGCTTGGACGATGTCAACAACTGATGAGTCGACGTTGCGAGTTTTCGAGAGAAAAGTTCTGCGAAAGATTTATGGTCCTTTGCGCGTTGGCCACGGCGAATATCGCATTCGATGGAACGATGAGCTGTACGAGATATACGATGACATTGACATAGTTCAGCGAATTAAAAGACAGCAGCTACGCTGGCTAGGTCATGTTGTCCGGATGGACGAAAACACTCCAGCTCTGAAAGTATTCGACGCTGTACCCGCCGGGGGAAGCAGAGGAAGAGGAAGACCTTCACTCCGTTGGAAGGACCAAGTGGAGAAGGACCTGGCTTCGCTTGGAATATCCAATTGGCGCCACGTAGCGAAAAGAAGAAACGACTGGCGCGCTGTTGTTAACTCGGCTATAATCGCGTAAGCGGTGTCTACGCCAATTAAGAAGAAGATATATGGTGCTGTTAGATGCTGGATGTATTCTGTTGAGTAGCAAAAAAAAGTTAGCCGCACGCACACACTCTTCTTTGGATGGTGGATGGTGGTTACACCAGATGATGAACTCATTTCTGCGGAAATTCCTGATGCAGAGAAAGATACAGTATTATACCAAATGGTGAAAACCAATATGGTTCATGGACCTTGCGGACACCACAATCCCACTTCGGGTTGTATGTCTGACAATAAATGCACAAAACACTATCCAAGTGTTTTTCTTTCGGAAACTCAAACTTGAAATGATTGATATCCACTGTATAGGCGTCGCTCACCAGACGACAATGGCAGAACATTCAGCATTCAATTTAGAAGAATGAATATTGAAGTTGACAACACATGGATCGTATCATATTCGCCATTATTGTGTAATTCACATTCAAAACTCATATCAATGTTGAGTATTGCAGTTTGGTGTAATCGATAAAATACGTTTGTAATTACGTCACCAAAGGAAGCAACATGGCGGTTATTGGTCTTGAACGATACGGTCGATACGTGAACTGCAATAAAGCGCTTTGTAGGATATTTACTTTTGCAATTCATGAACGTTTTCCGACTGTTGTTCGTCTCGCAGTTAATTTGGAGAGTGAATATAGTACAGCCAGTGGAAACACCGCCAGCAACAAAATTAACGAGTTTTTTCTCAACTTTCGTCAGTGATCCGTTTGCGAGAAAATTGCTCTATTCGGAAATACCTTGACATTACACCTGGAATGCATCGTCAAAGAAATAGTTGCGCAGAACGCAATTCCAACCAGTAGATTAACATCCAGGTGTGTTATCAACTAATGCATTAGGACAAATATACACAATCCACCCGATAAACGACGATTGTTTCTACCTTTGGTTGCTATTGATTAATGTACGCGGTTCAACTTTATTTGAGTCATTGCGTACTGTGAATGGTATGGAGTGTGCAAATTTTGGAGAAGTAAGCTAGCAATTACAATTGCTGGAACATGTTAATCACTGGAATGAAAATGAAGTACGCACACTTTTCGCTATAAACATTTATACAAATCAGCCTTCAAATCCGCGCCTAAAAATTGGAAATGAATCAATTCCGGTGGTTCGATATCAATTCCATCTGTCGTTTATCAATTCACGAAAGATGAACTCATCACGAATGTTCGCACATTGGCCAAATTATTGTAACTATGATTCCTTAAGCGGCCGCGCAATGTTAGCTGCCAAAAATACCGATGTTGTTCACTTAATCTAGAAGATTCAAAGTCAAATTCCGGGAGACTTGCACTCATACAAATCGATCGATCGTCTTGACAATGAAGACGACGCCGTGAATTATTCAGTGGAATTTCTAAACTCTTTGGAGAGGCTTGGTTTGCCACCGCATCATTTGCGTCTCAAAGTTGGATCTGTCGTTATTATGTTCTAACGATTTGCCATTTCAGTTCCAACGCATTCCATTTTCAGGGAAAATTGCATTTGGGATGAGAATCAATAGGACACAAGGATAGTCGCTAGAAGTGTGTGGCATAAATTTGGAAATGCTATGTTTTTCACAAGGCCGGACATACGTGGCGTGTTCACGAGTTGGAAAACCACCTTCTCTGTACATTTACGCACCGAAACAGAAACAAAAAAATATTTTTTCTCAAGCTTCGTTACATTGAAAAAATTTGGAAAAATCGAAAATAAGTGATTTTCAACACAACATAAATTCAACTTTCTTTTCATTTCAAAACACATAATTTCAGGCAGGACAACGGCTGGCGGCTCAGCTAGTATAAATATATAAGTCGGTCGGCACAGATAGCCAAATTTAAGAAACTTAAGTTTCTACACAAGTTATCTGGAACGTCGGAGAGCGACTCCGAGGATTACAATTTGTGAAGGCGAAGAATAGCTTTATTCCGCCCATCAACATTACCAGGAAAAGTGGGATTAAAGATTAATGCCCCACACACAGAAGACGCAGAGAGAGCGAAGTGCACCATACAAAGCAACAACAACAAGTTCAGTTGTATTAAAAAAGGATTCATCAGCAATGAATCCAGGCGAGCAGCAACCACTTCAGATGACAGGATCGCAAATTTTGAAGGAAGCTTCAAGAATTATGGACTATGACGGCAGAGATTTATCATCGTTCATCAAGTTGACATGATCCTTCCTTGATTCAAACCCAACCCATCAATGTTGGAATTTGCAACGCAGCGACACGTAAAAACAAAAATTAAAAGAGAAGCAGCAAGTGTCATCCGGCCTTTGGGACCTACACCAACATGGCAGCAAATGAGAGAAGAACTCATAAAGAATTTTGGAGTAAAGGAGTCGTACCACACCCTTTACAATCAGGCGATTGTACTACGAAACTATAATGTAAGTCAATATTTTCAAAATTTAAAAGATATTTTAGATAAACTAAATTTAAAACATGAATTCGATAGGATAAAGCCTATAGAATTTTCTCCAATTAACAACGAAAGTTTAATTCTAAAAACATTTTTAAATGGGATACACCCCAACTTAAGCAGTTGATTAGTAGAAATATAAGCACCATTAAAGAGGCTTTTAGCGTTCTTCAAGAGACAGGTTTGCTAATAAAATTTGATAAAAGACAAGACAATTATTAAAGAAATAATTATAGAAATTTTTTAAATAGAAATTCTTTGGCTCACAATTTTGGCAATTTCAATAATGAACAGTATATGCAAAATTCCAATAATTTTCAATTTGGACAAAATCAGCAGAGAGAATTTCATAACAATTCTAACCAAACTGACAATTATCAACAATTTAGCTTTGGACAAAATAGGCAAAATAATTCTCAACAATCTAGAAGATATAATTCAGTCCAAAGGAGACAAAACCCCCCCGAACCGATGGAAATAGATCACGTTCAAGAAGAAGCAAATTTTCGGTTGCCAGCCCAAAACAATCGTTACCGATAATAGAAGTGACCATAAAAAATTCAAAAATTAAATGTCTTATTGACACATGGTCTACAACATCATTATTGAAATATAATGTGTTAAAAGATTATGAATGCATTGAGCTTGATAAACCAATACACTTTAGCACCATTAAGGAGAATTTTTCTCTAAATAAAGAGTTAGTCACCCCAACCCCAAACGAATTCAAAGAAAAAAGTTATATACATTGGAAACTAACCAACATAAAAAATAATAACTTTGATGCTATAATAGGACAGAATATTTCAAAACCTAATAATTTAGAAAAGGAGTATGTAGAAATAAACGGCAACAAAATTAAATTTATAAACTCATGCCCTTACAATTACGAAGATATTAATATACTTACAGAATGTAAAGAGAATTTGCTAGATATTTTATCAAATAGTGACATGAATGAAGAAGAAAAGCAAAAATTAGAATACATTCTAAAAGCAAATAGCGATTTATTTTTCCAAGAAGGTAAAAACCTTTCTCATACTCATGAAATTCATAAGGAAATTGTTACAAAAACAAGTAGACCAACTTATAATAAAATTTATAGATATCCCCAAATTCATGAAGAAGAAATTAGTAGACAGATGAACGATATGTTGCGATATATGGTATAATTAAAGAAAGTAATTCGCCGTACAACTCGCCTCTTTGGATTGTACCGAAAAAGCAAGACAATTCAATGAAGAAAAAATGGAGAATAGTTATTGACTACAGGAAGCTAAACGAAGTCACTATAGATGACAAATTTCCAATACCCCATATAGAAACAATACTCAGCAAACTTGAAAGAGCTCAGTATTTTACAACATTAGATCTTGCAAAAGGCTTTCATCAAGTATTAATAAAAGAAGAAGATAGACCAAAAACAGCTTTCTCTACACCCCAAGGATATTTTGAATTTATAAGAATGCCTTTCGGACTAAAGAATGCACCAGCAACTTTCCAACGTTTAATGAATTCAGTTCTTATCAACAAGATATGTGTAGTTTATTTAGACGACATCTTAATTTTTAGTTCAAGTATTGAAAAACATACTCAAAATATCAACAAAATATTTTCAGCATTAAGAAAACATAATTTAAAGATTCAGGTAGATAAATGCAAATTTTTCGCGAAAACAACTGAATTTCTAGGTCACACTTTAACAACAGAAGGGATACAACCAAATTTAAGCAAAATCGAAAACATACAAAAACTAAAGTTGCCTACTACATCAAAGCAAATTAAATCATTCCTAGGTATAACAGGTTATTTTAGAAAATTTGTAAGAGATTACGCTAAAGTAGCACATGGTTTAACAAAATATTTAAAAAAGGATATTAAAATAAACAATCGCGATCCTCAGTTCATATCATCCTTTGAAATACTTAAAAATCTATTAGTAAGCCCACCAATATTGAAATATCCAGACTTTAACAAAAAATTTGGCATTTCAAGCGATGCAAGTGACTTTGCAATTGGCGCAGTATTAACGCAGAACAGTCATCCTATAAGCTATGCTAGTCGAACACTTAACAAACACGAAAGAAGTTATTCCACTACAGAAAAAGAACTACTAGCTATTGTCTGGGCAGTGACAGATTATAGACCATACATTTACGGCAGAGCATTTGATCTCTTAACCGATCACCAACCACTTAAGAGGCTAAAAATGAAAAACAAGGGAAAAGACATTAACCCAAGATTGCAAAGATGGTTAATTAAACTAGGTGAATACAATATTAATATAAATTACGTTAAAGGAAAGGAAAATAACGTAGCCGATTTTCTAAGTAGAATAGATAGTAACACAGGCGAGATTCATTCATTGGAAGAAGACAACATAAGCCCAAATGCTACAATCCACTCTCAAGAGGAAGAAGTAAATGATCATTTTCCAATTTTACATACATACTATTGTAAATCGCTTCAATACACAAATCATTTTAACAAAAAAGAAAATTATGGAATCTGAAGAACTAGGCAACACGTAGAAAATTTTTATTAGTGCAGAAGGTATAAAAAATAATAATTTCATAGATCTTTGTCGTAGGCACATAAATAGTGAAAAAGTAGGTATTTTTTCTTATTTAACCGATAATCAGTACAATATAGTTCAGCAAAAGCTTATTCAAATATTTAATAGACAGGTAAAGTTTTTTAGATGTGAATTCCATGCTAAAGATATGAAAAATGAAAAACAAGTTTATAAACAAATTGCTCAATATCATAAAAATGAAACAGGCCATGCAGGTATTAATGAAAATTATGAAAAATTGAAAAAACTAATATACTGGAAAAAGTTTTGATTCAAAAATATATAAATAATTGCGATGTTTGCAATAGAGCAAAATATGATGGAAAACCTTTAAAACCAAAACTTCAATTAACGAAAACACCATCAGATATAAATGAAATAGTTCACGCAGATACATATATACATAAATAAAAAATGTTACTTCCTTACTTTTATAGACAAATTTGCGAAATTTGCTATGGCATTTCAGCTAAAAGATAGAAACTGTATAACTATTATAGAAAAGCTTAGATTATTCTTTTCTATCAAAGGAAGACCCAGAAAGTTAATATTAGATAATGAATTCAACCCAATTAACATAAAAGATTTTTTTAGGAAAGAAGAAATAGAAGTTCATTTTACAAAACCAAACAGTCATACTGGGAATTCAGATATTTCAGATATCGAAAGATTTAATAATACTCTCTCCGAAAGAATTAGAGTCCTAGAAATTGAAAAACCAAGCCTTTCGACAGCGGAAAAGTACTTCAAAGCATAGAATGGTATAACAAATCTTATCATTCTACAATTAAAACCACACCTCTTGAGGTTATAAATGGAAAAACTGATAAAAATTTGATTAAAGACACTATTCAGAAGACTAAAGAAAAATGCATAGGAAAACTAAATAGAAATAGAGAAGAGTTTAATAACACTCAAAAAGAAGGTTACGTAAAAAATTATAAAGCGGTTCGTCACAAATACGAACCAAGGTATAGAAAATTGCCATTAGATAATATTCACCCGACAAATATTAAACGTCCAAACAAATTTTTTAGGTCAAATACATCTTCAAAATAACATTGATGATAGCAATTGTAATAATTAGTAATGCAGCCAAACTGGAAGTACATCAAATACATACCGACAATGGATACGCAGGAATTATCACCAACACGAAACAGATTGTTACATCATCTGACCTCGTAATTCACATAATTGACCCTCGTGAAATTCTTTACATACTAAATAATATAACAAATATCTCGCAAACATATTCACATCTACATTACTACACCCTATCTAATGAAATTGAAATCTTGAGAGGTAAAATCAAAACATTAATCCCAAGAAAAGAAGTTAGTAGAAAGAAGAGAGGTTTAATTAACGGTATAGGTTCTGTACATAAATTTCTATTTGGAACGATGGATGATGGAGATAGAATAGATATTGAAAATCACCTTAAGAAAGTAGATGAAAATTTACATAATTCAAGTACAGCTCTCAACCACCAAATAAAAATTAATAATTTCTTTACGAACACGTTCACAAAATTAAAACAAATTATTGAAGACGAAAAAAGAATTCTTTACTGCATCAAGAGAGAACAGACCAAATATTGATTCTTCATGAACAAACAATAAAGATAAACATTCTCAAAGACACAGATTCCAGAGAAGAGAACCAGATTCAGGAAAACATTATTTCAGCAAAAAGTGGTATTTTTCACCCAAGCATTTTAATAAATAAAGAAATTTATAATTACAACATAGACCTCAACAAACTTCAATATGTATATAAAATTATGCGCCTTTGAATATAAAGAAAATTTGTTAATATTCGTGGTCAAAATCCCAAAAGAATTTCAATCGGTACAATTAAAAACTATTATTCCTATACCAAATACAGCAGGCAAAGAAATAACAGCAGAAATTGAAAATGTTTTTGAATACAAAAATGTCACTTATAAATTCGAAGAAGCTAAAACACTCAATGAACTCCAAATTTCTAAACATTGCATCTACTTATTAAATTGTGAACTTATCAAAAATAGCATTACAGAAATTTTTCAAATTGATGAAGAAACTATTTTAATAAAAAATGCAAATGGCATAGAACTAACCCAGAATTGCGACAACAGGAAAATTAAGTTGAAAAACACTACATTGATTCATTATAATAACTGCACAATTAAGATCTTATACCAAACATTCTCAAATACTAAAATATCATACAATCAAAGATTTTATTATCCAAACTATGATACTCACAATTTCACTAACAAAATTACAATTAACGACCTTGTATTTAAAAACGAAGAAAATTTAAAAGAAATTAATGAATTAAAATATCACAAAAATATAAATATGAGAGATTGGAATATCAATTTTAAGTTTTATTGTGATTATAATAATAATTTTAATATCTTGTAAAATTAGGAAAAAGAAAAAAAATACTATTCAAACTCAGGAGAGTTTTCCATTAAGGGAGGGAGGTGTTATGTGTACACTATCATCCCAACCAGACACAACACAACAAAATATTGTAAATTGGACAAAATAAAAGATTAAAGAAAAACAACTAAACATTACAAAACAATAAGATAACAAATAGAGATAAAGAACATAATGCAAATGCATACAAACATGTTTTGGTCCTTATCTTTGACTGTAATGATAACACAGACATTAATATAGAAAATAAGATTACATTTAACAAATATTGTACTTCACAAAGAAATAGATTAAGAAAATTGTAATCACTTTAGTAGTTATATAACCAGAACATAATTTGAAAAAGAATCAGAATAAAGTATAATGTCACAGAAGTAACATCGTCGGCATTTTTATTCCTCCGCTCGAAGAAACAAAACTCGCACTGCGTAACGATGGATGTGAAATACGCTTTAAGAGCGGTAGGGGGACAAAAAATTCAATTTCTTTGGAATGGTATGAATGAACAAAAATTTGTTTGCAGATTATTAAAGGTGGATATTTATGTAAAATTTTATTATTTAAGCAAATGGATCATGAAAAAATATTTATAATGTTGAATGAACATTTTGCTTTGTCTTCACAAAATTTCATCGATTTATCTTTAGTAGTTTATAAGAAAATAATTTTACAATTTTATCATGCTCTAAATTTCCACCTTCAATAACTTTAACAAAAAAAGAATTTTGACAAAATATTTATATTCCAGGGTATGCATCTGGTCCCCTTTCTTATGAGCTGCTCATTTTCAAAATTGGTTATTTTTCCAAATTTTCATAGACCACTTGACGTGGTTTGATCATTCTATGAGCACTTGGAGGGCACCTATGAAATCTGCCCCCGCCACGATGTCAACATTGTTCTTGGCGGCTTTAACGCCAGGATGGGCAAAGAAGATATCTTTAGCACAACGGTCGGTAAATTCAACCTCCATGATGAAACATTCCCAAGTGGGTTGAGGCTAGGGACTGTAGTACTAGATTTCTACATAGAAACATTCCTTAAGCTACCTGGCTGTCTAACAATCGACAAGCCACCAATCAGATTGATAATGCTGTGATAGACGGAAGAAACGTCTCCAGCGGCTTAGCCGTGGTACGTTCCAAGGTCCTAAAATCGCCTCGTATCACTATCTTGTTGCTGCCGAGATACGCACAGAGGCGCCTCTGTGCAGCAATAAACACACATCAACAAACACAAGGAAGGTTCGACGTCTAGAAGCTGCAATTAAAACAGACTGCTGAACAATTTTCTGCTCGACATGCACTCCTGCTCTTTGAGAAAACTCAGCATTTCGGTATAAGAGAATTGTGAACGGCTTACGTACAGTTGCAAATGAAACCATAGGTTTTTGGAAAATGCAAAATAACAACTTGTACGATGAGGAGTGCTCAGTCGCAGTGAAGAGAAAACATACTGCCTATCTTGCAACGTTACAATCGACCACAGAAGGTGCGGGACAGGGTAGATACCGAATGTTGAAGAGGGAAGCGAAACGTTTTTGTAGACAAAAACGTAGAGAGGCAGAAATGCGTGAGTACGAAGAGCTTAATAAGTTGGCCGACAGGGGTAATGCTCGAAAATTCTACGAAAAGATGCGGCAACTAAGAGAAGGTTTCACGATCGGAGCATACTTTTGTAGAACCTCCAGAGGTGATCTACTGACTGATACCCAGAGCCTAATGAAATTATGGAGGGAACACTTCTTCAACCTGCTGAAAGGCAGTGAAAGCATAACACTAGGTGATTGTGAACCCGATTGCCTAATCGATGACGATGGACCGCACGTTCGATTGCCCGACCATGAAGAAGTTCGACTAGCAATTACTCGTCTGAAGAAGAAGGATTGCCGGCCGAGCTATTCAAATACGGTCAATTGATCCGGAGCATCCATAAGCTTCTATGGTCGGACGAAAGCATGTCCAATGATTGGAATTATGTGGGCTCTTTCCAATAATAATCGATCAGGTTCTAGAGTTACAACAACAGAGCTACTCAAAGTCACTATCGATCTGATAGATTATTTCATTACCGTGAAAGTGGCTTATTCTTAAATATATTATATATATATATTGAAGTAAAATTGTTTCTTTTATTAGTAAAACACTTTATTTTAATATTTGTATAAAAACTGTTTCTTATTTTATTTAATAAAGATTAAATGAACAAAAACTGATTGAACGATTTTGAAAAACGCGTGGTTAGTAAGCGAGGTGGCAACTCCTACAACACCGCTGTACGGGGCCGCTTAATGCTGAAATAGAATACTTGAAGCGTGCTGAATAGAATGCTGAATTAAATTCTCCAATTCGACCGATTCGATTCTAACCGAAAATAATGCAATGTCCTCATTGCAATTTTTTCTTTTACACAAGTTAGAATACTTAAATAATATTTTAACACTATATAAAGATTGGTTAGCATGTTACAATGAATAAGTAACAATGAATTAGTAAAAAGCTATGATATATGTATCAGGGGCGGGCATATTAGCCCTCAGTTGCATTTTGCACCGTTCGGGCACGCGCGTATTGAAATCCCCAACTCTCCTGTCACTGGAAATGTGAGAACCGCTCACCTACCGAACTTTGACAGTTGACTGGATTGGGTAGGTTTTGACGTTTTGCAATTGGAATGACTGGAACGGCCAGATTGAAATTATACCAAAACATATGCGATCCGAGTAATTTGTTGCTGACGTTCAAGATCGCTAATAAAAATTTAAAAAAATGAAAATCAAAGAAAATGTGAAATTTAAATATATTTCATAAAACGTTTTGTAATTTTAGGCATAATAGAATTCATTTTCAATTACAAATGATTAAAAACATTTATTAATTGAGAACTAACAGGCATTTACCTTATTATGTATTGAAAGATCAAAAGTTAGTGGTTTTAATTACCATTAAATCATAAAAAAAGGATTTAAGTAGTTTCGCCATATATTAAAAGTCTAATATATAATCATTTGCAATCGTAATAAATGTTGGGTAATTAATTTAAAATGCCTAAAAACTCTTATTTTGATTGATCTGGCCGTATTGGAAAATGTTATAAAAAACGCTTATTTTGAGGCGCCCTCACACTGGAATAAGTTGGGCATCCCATTATCCCTGGTGTACATTTTAAGGGATAGATGAGGGGATCATCGCGAGCAAACATGAAGAGAGCAACGTATTTTGCCACTCCATGTTTACAAATGCGTGCGCGCGAATTATGTGCTTAT